>NW_005841869.1:3863859-3878138 GCF_000455745.1 Alligator sinensis
CCCGCGGCGTCTCGCCGCCGAGCCCGGCTGGCCCCGCGGCCTCCCCGCCGGGCCAGCCTTCTCCTTCGGCAACAAATGCCAAAGAGAAACTTTTCTTCAAAGTTCCCCTCACGTCCTTGCTCCGCGCGCTGCCAAATCCCCAGCTCCGCTCGCTCGCGGGTTCTGAAGCAAACGCCAGTTGCAGCCTGGCTCTTGCCTCCAGCAGCAGCAGCAGGGAAAAAAAACAAGTTCAAGCATATCAGAGGGCTGCGAGGTGATAAATCCCCAATTCTGTATCAAAGCCTATTTGATCATCTCCCTGTCACCAATAGAATAAAAAGGATTAATTTATTGGAGGCTGCCGGCACCCTCCCGTGGCACCGGATTTAAGAGTTCTGTTTACATGGGCTAATTAAAACCAATTAATTTCAGTCAAATTGGTGGCGACCAAGCTGTACGGAGAGAGGTATGTACTGACACGTCTCTGCAGTTACGTTGTGCGTGTGCATGCGGAGCTGCCCGGCAAGCGGACCGTGGAGTTGCCTCCTGCCACCGTGAACGCAGGGCGAAGAAAGCCACGTGCATTTGTGCCGAAGACAGTCGCAAGGTGAGCTGCCACGGAGAGTGTTGCCCGGTCCCAGCGGGGGGAGCTGCCGTGGGGAGGGCTGGAAGCTGGGACCAGGCAGCGCTCTCCAAGTTGCGCTCTCCCACGGACCTGGTCGCCAGTAGAGCCGTGGGCTGTGCTCGGCTCCCCAGTCCATCCAGGCTCTTCCCCAGCAACACTGCTGATGAGGCTGAGTGGCACCCAGCTGCATGGTGACCTGGAGCTCTGCACATGCTCGGGGCGCTGGTCGGTGTCTGCAGGCTCCCAGCCTGGGCCCAGCAGAGCCAGAGCCTGTTCTCCAGCATGGAGGGCCAAGGGCAGGGTGGAGCGGGTGCATGAGAGCAGTGGGTCGGTGGACACCCTGCAAGTGGGTTTGTGCCTGGGTGTGATGGAGCAAGGGACGCGTGTGTAAAGCTGATGGGGGTAGGGCCACATCTTCCCCATCGAGCCTGGTGCTGGTGGAGGGGGCTAGTCCTCTGCTCCATGACGTCTGCTCCAGCCCAAGCAGCTGCCAGCCCCACGCTGACCTTTAACAGGGGAAGCCCGCGGTGCGAGGGCGGCGACATTCCCGCCTCTTGGCACTTGCCGCCTGGTATGTTGGAGCCCAGCGCTTGAAGCCCGACAGTGGGCCGGGGAAGGGTTTCTGCGCGTGCGGGGCTTTATGCAGAGTGAGGAGGTTGGAAACGCAAACGTGCTTCCAGGGAGCCGACGGGCCGGCGCACGGGCCTGCCGGGCTCTGCCAGGCGGCGTCAGCGGGAGAGCAGAGCGCTCGCCCCCTCCCGTTACTTTTTTAGGACCCAAATTAGGCTTCAGGGAAACGAGAAGGGGCTGTTTTTCATGAGACGAGATCACCTATTAATGCCATCTATTAGGATAATAAAAGGCTGCATTTTTTCTGGTAAAATTCAGCCTAAAGAGCACGCGTCATTAAATATGGAAATCCAGAATTTTATTAGCAATCTGCTAGATCTGAACTGACGCCAATTAAACAAAAAAGATATCATTTATAAAAAGGCAGAGTTCAACTTGTATTAAATATGAAATGCAATTTTCTGCTGGTTTTGATTTATTACTGGTGGTACATTGTTCAAAGAAGCATGTTATATTTCAATAGAGAAATATTGTTTATTCATTAATATTTTAAAACTTGCTTATTGCTGTGTATGACTCTCCTGCAGAACGAAACTTATGATTTAAAACATGAATTAATAAACACATTTGAAAGTGTTAGACAATATCATAACCTCTCATTTTTCATTTTCCTGGGAGCATATTAAACTTTTATAATTCTGCGTGTACTATTATTTTCCAAATAAAGGTGAGGAGTCTAAATTACTAATTTCAGGTAAAGATGAGAGGAGAGCAATAACATATGTTGGGAATCAGTCACTATGTCGGTGTAATATGGGTTTGGTACATTTGTTCTTACATTATTCATAAATCTTCTGCTTAGCGCCACATCTCCGCAGTGCCATCCCAGTACGCGCGCCGCGCTCCCTTTGCACGCTTTGGGGAGGACCGCGTCCTGCCGGTGCCGGCCGGGCTGCGCGCACGTGCGCGGGCGTATGTGGGGATGTGTACCGTGCCCTTAATGTAAGGAAGCATTTTATAAAGGCTGACATCCCAAATGAGTCTGAAAATATTCGATACAAAAAGTGATGAAGCTATAATGATCTCCGGAGCCTCGGGTTATCTTGGTGATTACCTGCCCCTACAACTTGAATCAACAGCATTACAGGGGCCAGGCTCGCTGCAGAGATATCTCTGAACTCATTAGGCTTGAGTACTCTATATAGACTCACCTATCAGTGGCTTGATTTAAACTAACCTGTTTTGTATCCCGCCATCTCTCCTCCAGCCGCCGCGCCATATTACCATAACAATAACCAGGATTTCAATTTTAAGAACTCATTTTTCCTCAAATAGAAAGTGCCAATCAATTTAAAGAGCAGGAGGCGCGCGGAGGAGGGGCGGCCGGGGGTCTCTGCGAGGCTGGGCTCTGCGGTGGTGCGTCGCGACGCAGCCCGGCGGAGGGGATTTACCTCGTCACCTCTAATCGCTTGGCCGCGGGGCAGGAGTCACGGGGCTGGAGGGGAATGGCCGTTTGGGGTGCTCCTGCATTGCAGTGCCAGTCCCCGTCTCTGCTCCCAGTGGCGGATCAGGCCCGTGTGGAACCCGTGCTACACGCATGTCCCGTGCGGGGCCCGTCTCGGTCTGGCCGACACGCAGGGGCTGCAGACCGGGACGTCGCTCCCCATCAGAGCCAGGGCCCTTTGCCCCTTGATCCAGGCGGAGCTGGGTCTGGGTGCGAGCGCTTCCCTCCGCCCAGCGCTCGGGTGTCGTTGCAGGGGCTCGAGGAGCGAGCGGCGGCGGGGAGCTGAGCTCTGTGGACCCCGGTTTGGTGGCTGCGAGCGGGGGCTCTGCCGGGGCTGGTCGCTCGTACCACAGCAGAGAGCGGCTCCGTGTCCGGTGGCAGGACGTACCCCCCCAGCCCAACGTAAATGAGCTACGCAGTCCTGTGTTGGGCCTTATTGCTGCGAGTCAGTCAATTAGCTAAATTCAGTGCTTAATCAAGTCCCGGTGGCCATATACCGGGCACGGCGGTCAGAGGCTCAGGGGAAGGACGACCGCGCAGAAAGCCGGGGGAACCCCTCGCAGGGCATCGGGGGCCAGAGCGAGAGAGGAAGCAGACGGCACCGAAACACCCTCGAGGAGCTGGCCCCGAGACGCACCACGTCGTTTCAGCGATCGCTTCCCTTGCAGGATCCCTTGGGCCCAGCAGCGGGCAGGCCCCCAGGTGCCGGCTCTGCCCTTTGTCGGTCCACAAACAGAGACAATGTTTGCGTTGTGAAAACCGTAGGGTGGCCTGCGGCTCACGAGCGAGGAGCACGACCCATCCGCTCTCTCCCGGAGGGCAGGCCTAACGAGCACCCTCGATATCACGGAAACGCGTGGCTGAGCGGGAGCTGACGTAGCCGACGCTGTCCCCGGCATGGCTGCAATAGCCCAGCCCCAAAGGCTAAGAGCTGAACCCATCGGAGCCGGGTGGGGATGCCCTCCGTGGGAGGCTCCGGGGACCGGGGGCTCCAGTGCTGGCCTGATGGGAGGAGTGGAGGAGCCGGCCGGCAGGACTGACACCGGCTCTGGAGCAGCAAACAAGGGTCCGTGCAGAGGGGACCCCTCGTCTCTCCCCAGCGCTGGACTCGTGGGCACGAGGGGCACAGGAGCGCGGCGAGCGCGGGGGCTGGCGGGCACGGGCCGCTCGAAGGAGAAGAAGAAAGCGATACAGCATTGATATTATAAGTCCCTTAACAGAAAAATGTCTTTCAATACGTCTCGCCGCATGTTTTAGTAACTCTCCAAGAACATCCATAACTTGCGAGGGGATGATGTTCAGCATATATGGGCAGGATATTCAATTAGATTTCTCTCTCTTTTCCCGTTCAATGTGGTACAAGAAACAATTTCTCTTTTCTGAAGAATGTAATATCACAGTGCAGTGGAAATACATCAAAGGAGAGCTCAGAGAGCAGGATCCCTGCTTTAAATTTTGAGAAACAGCCGGGAAAAATATGTTGTTTACCTGAATTTGTTTTTCATAAGGTCTCCCGGTGGATTAATAAACTAACCTTTCATCTGTGAATACCTGGCTGTCTATCCCATCAATAATGCAAGCCTCACCTCCAGCGCTAATACAAAGTTAGGGGGGAGAGGAAAATTGCATAAATCGACAAGAAGTTCACAAGAAGAAGATACCCAAGAACAACCAGGACAAAGCAGCGAGCTCGGGGCTGCTGCACCTCTTCGGTCGGGTGAAGTCCCCTCCCCGGTGTGTCCAGCTGTTAGACACACGTGCACAGGATTTGTCCTGGTTGACCGGCAGCTGGTCCAGACACGAGCTCCCTGTCTGGCTACCTGACAGCTACTGTAAATACAAACCGTGCAGAAGCAGAGGGGCATTTTAGCTGCAGAAAATGCACAAAACACGTAATTAAGGGCTGGGCAGCACAATTAATTACAAACTCTTTTTTCCCCTCATTTATTTTCCCAGCATATAATTCAACTTCAAAATCCAGCATGTGTTGAGCTGACACTCCTCCTGCCAGGGACGGGCCCAGGAGAAATAGCAGCAACAATAAAAACAGTCGGTTTAGACATTTTTAAATTATAGAAACACAAAATACGGCTGTGCATCAGGGCCGGGGGAGCGGGAGCGGGAGCTTTCATGATCCAGGCAGCGGGGTCTGGATCCTGGGACCGGGGTCTTGGCAGCACCGTCTACCTCGTGCCCGGGCTCGAGGGCTCCCTGCGATGCATGCACCGGGTCCCGGCGAGCCGGGCCTGGCTTTGCTGTTCTGCGGCTGCCTCTGGCCCGGGGTGGCCGGCTCGTGCCTCTGCATTTTGGGCTCCCAACAGTGCTCCGAGGAGAGGAGAACATCCTCTGGGACCGGAGTGGAGCTGCTGCACCCGAGACACCTCCGGTCCCCCCGTGGCCTCGGGGTGCATCTCCCCTGGCGCTGGCGTGGCCCGGGGGGGCCCGGGAGCGCACACGCAGCCTGGCCACGGCGGGGAGCATCGAGGGGGTTTTCAGAGGAAAATAGCGCACTGACTCTAAGTGAATTTGTAGCCTCTAGAGTCTGGCATTCCTTAATTGATTGATAGGCTAGGACTGTCAGCGCTTAAAGAGATAATTCAATTTATAAAATCCCATTAAGTGGTGAAAGATTTTTTGATTGTTGAATTGTTTCCTATGTTTTGCGAGTCATTGTGGGCCCTCGCACTTGGAAAGCCACTTCCCCGTCAGGGAGCGCCAGGGACAGAGCCCGTGTTCCCGCCCGCCGGGCAGCCCACGGGCCCGGCCACGGCGCCAGCTCGCGGGAGCCCGGGAGAGGTCCGCGGAGCCGCGACGGAGAGAGAGGGTCAAAGTGGCCGGCGGCTGAAGGAGAAAGACTGAAACGTGAAGGAGGCCGAGAGCCCGATGGCGCCTGGAAAACGCCCTCGCGCGGGCCCGGTCCTCGTGGGGCCACGCTGAGAAAGCCGTTGCAGGAAAGCGTGGCGTGGGCGGGAGGCCTCGCGGCACCGTGCGGCGGCTCCAAACTTCCTTGTCTGCTTTCAGCTCCCTTCGCCACCCCCACGCCGATGCACGCTCCCCTCCTCCTCTCGTTTCCATAGAAATCCTCAGCTGTAAATCCTTAAGTAACTTTTTTTTTATTTATAGTGTGCTATTAATGTCCTTTCAAGCCGAGGACTCCAGGAAATGAAATAATAGAAAAGGCACCACTTTGAAATGCATCCAGGCATTTATGGTTAGTAAGTGAAAGAGTAGCATGAACATTTAAAGAAAACCCTGGCAGATAAATTGGGGTTTTACAAAATATAATTGGGTATAATTTCAGTTTCATTCAGTTGGAGATAGTCATCGCTTTGTTGACTTGTTTTTCTTTCCCTCTGAAAATCCAGCCTCTGCTCTTGTTGTTTCCTTGATGGGAGCGCACCGTCGCTGTAGCGCACGGAGCCTTTTCTTAACGTGTTCCCTGAAATGTTCCTGGCTTGGACGAAGACAGGTCATTTTGGGCAACGTCTCCTTTTAGCTACTCCAGAGGTCACAAGCTACGAAGCAGTGTATATAATCGTTATCATCATCATCATAACAATTAGCGTTATTCTAACGAACGGGCAGGGCTGATGGCGAAGCACCCGCATGGAAAATCGGTGCTTTCTGCAGATTCGAGTTTCCCCTCGAGTTTTTGCTGAGACCCGTGAGCTTCGAGCTTCCGTGGAGAGCAAAGAAAACAACGGTGCGCGCAGGCACGCGCGGCTCTTGTGCACCCCGCGCCACGCGGGTAGGGCCGTGCGTTGCTCCCCGGCTCGCGCACACCCAGCGGAGGGGGAACCTTAACCACCCGCCTTAAAACAGGGCCGGGATAGCACTCGTTCACCTTCCCTCCGCTCCAGGTCTCGTGCACGTCCACGCCGACATTAGTGCAGGTGGGAACAACCCTCCGAAGGTGTGACAACGGGGGTGACCAGCTGCTTTGCCGTTGCTTTCTCTGCATCATTAAAGTGTTTTCTTTGGAAGTTGCAATTTTTCACATAGGCAAATTCCTGTAAGTGGAACCGGAGGCATTTCAGCCTCTTTGCAGGACGAGTCTCAGATGAAAGCTGTGTGGTGGGTTTGAGCGGGGGAAGGAAGTGCGTGTGCCTTTTATCCCGTTGATGGTCCCGTGGGGTCTGCAAGGGCCCTTCCTTCCCGCCGATGGCTATCCCTACAGGACTTGCAGAGGCAGCTCGAGTGAGGATGCGCCCCGATCTCCTCTTCCAGGACAGCATTTCCTCTAGTTGACAGCTGAGGTTTCTTTTACCAGAAGGCTGCCCAAGTGACCCGCGAGCCCGCCCGGGTCACGGTCCCTCAGCCTAGCCTGGACACGCTCTCGTGTTGGTCAAGCTCTTGGTTTCGCTGTGGGGAGCAGCAGAGCAGCGTCCGACGGGGGACAGCTCTTGCACGTGGGTTTTCTTGGGAGCCGGTGGATCTTGCTTGCAGAGGACACGGAGTCCCAGTTTGCTGGCGAGAGCTATGGGCCCGTTTTAGCTTTTACAATTTTCAGTGTCAAGTGGCCAAACAAACCGGACCCGTTTGCATGGAGGCTGTTACCGCCTGGGCAGCCCGATAGCCCCGGGGAGCTTTATTGAGCCGCCAGGACAGCCCGGCCGGCAGAGCCGCCTCGCCGCACGTCCCCCCCACGATGTCCCTGACCCGTGCCCAGGCTCTGTTCCCATCCCACCTTCGGCTCTGTGCTGGGAGACCAGTTCGCACCAGTCTGGGTGGGATTTGTGTTACGCGGATGTCTGGACACCAGGAACTGGGCTGAGACGGGCCAAACTCATTTCACAGCGAAGCCAAACGGCCTCCAGATGGTAACGACTCTTGGATTCAAACCAGGGCTCTGGAGGTGAAACTCTCTGTATTCCATTACCAGTCCCCTGAGCCGCCCCGTCCCCCTGAAATATGTCATGCACACTTCAAACCTTTCCCTTTTTATAGCCAGATTTAACTGCTACACATAGCTTACAGCAACAGCCAGGGTTTTTGGGGGTTGTTTTTTTTTAAACTTCTTCTGAACAGGGCCGAAACGGTAAATATTTAACAAGTCCTCTCTGTCCTTCTCGCCGATGTATTAAAATAATTAGTTTAACAAAGAGGACTTTGTTCCCCCAGCATTTGAGCCCTGGTGGTGTCTGGCGCACCAGCACAGCTGTAATTCAGTCTCAGGGTTTTGCTGGCATTTCTACATGCTGCTTTGAGCTGCTCGCACAGTTTACAGTGTCAGCAGAACATCTTGATTGAATTACAACCTTGTATTCAGTTAGGAGCCATGTATTATTCTAGATGCCGTTGAGTTGTAGGTATCTGTCTTTGCTGATTTGGGGAGAGAGCCCCGCCGGAAAATCAGGAGGCCACGTGTTGGACGGTCTGCGGTGCCCACGCGGCGCGGGGAGCGGGCACGGCTCTGCAGGGGAGACGCGTCGTGCAGAGGCCGAGGTTGCCAGGTCCACGCCAGGGGAAAGGCAGGGCCCTGAACCGCCAGTCCCCGTGCATAGATGGCAAGGCTTTGCCTCACAGACACACAGGGCAGCCGGCGCGCCAGGCGCTGTATCTCTGCCTCCTTCATGGGGCACAGGGCGTAATGCCCGAGAGCCTGGCACCAGTACAACCCGCCGGGGCTTCTGGCTGCCAGCCTCGGCCGCCAACCGTGGGCTGTGGCCTGAGCCCCCTGACCAGGCCGGGGGGACGCGCAAAGGATTGCAGAGCCCAGTTTTCCTTCAAACCCGCATTGCTGCCCCACAGACCGGCCCTCGCCAAGGGCGCGACACCAGAGCGAGGTGCCTGCACGAGCTGGATTAAAAACACGCCACGACTGGTGCTTATCCCAGCAGCCGGCCGACATGGGCCCGCGGCACAGCGGAGGGTTAATTTTGGGAGAGAAAAACAGCCGTAATGTTCCCATCCGTGCTCAGCTCCTAACTCGTTATCTTTGTTTTCTGACTCCGAGGGGAAATCCTGTCCGTATCGGTGCAGCCTGCAATAAAGTGCATTTCCCACAGTGCCACTCATCCAGGGGACGGACGGACGGACGGACGGACGGACGGACGGAGGATGGGGCTGTCACGCGAGCCCGGCCTTCCTGCCACCTTCTGCATCACGTTCAGCTGAACGCACGTGGTTCCTTAATGCACGTCAATTAAGCTCCTAAAAAGCCCAAACCACGTATGATGGGAGAGATGCTGCGGGAGAGGCCTGGCTCTGAGCACCGGGGTGATGGTGTCCTTGGCCCAGGCCACGCTACGTGGGAGTGATGTTGGTGGATAAGGGGGCATGCTGTGCGGTGCCACGCAGTGAAGGGAGAGCGTCTCCTCCAGCCCTGACCAGAAGGGCTGGCGACTGGAGAGCCACGTGCCACGGCTCGTAGGGAGAGAAACTGTGAAGCCCAGAGACACCCGGACATGCTGTAGCATCAGGACAGCGCGCACCGCCAGACCACGAGCTCTCGGAGCACGCGGATGAGAAGGGAAAGCCAGCGAGCACCACGTGGTGATGTGGGCCCGGCTCCCACGATCACCGCCCACGCGTGGGCAGCCCTGTCAAGGTGCACAGGGCCCGACGCTCATGGCGCTTCCTCCGACTCCGAATCGCAGGGTACGGGCCGCAGGGGCTGTCCGGCCCAACCCCGGTGCTGGGCGAGGCTCGCGCCCACGTTTTGGGTCTGCCTTTTATTGCACTGTTGGCCACGGAGGAGGCAAGCCACGGGCCCGCTCTGCCCCCTCCACCGCAGCCCACGCGAGGCCTGCCTCCATAACCAGTTTCCTCTCTCATCTGCAGTACCAACATTTCTAGGAGGATCTATATCTTTCTATAGGCAGTTTGTTTCATCACAGTAGCATAATAATGTGCTGAGAAGAGCTCATAGTTGTGAATTAATGTTTAAAAGCTCTCACTTTTGGGTTGTTGGAATGAATGTTAATTTGACAAATGGCAGTCATTGGGATTGCGGCAGCATTAACATGGAAATAAGAGTTAACCTCCAGCAGGGCAGAGGCAAGGTGAGGCGAGCGCAGGCTGCCGGAGCCGCAGTTTTTCACCTGGTGCTCGTACTGTAAATACTGCTCATGTCCTGTCTATTTATAGAACTGTAATTTAAAGGCTAGTTCAGGAAAATCTGAATGACATCTCCTTAAGAGAAGCAATCGCAGGGTATCTTGGAATATGTCATGCCGCTCTCCTGCTTTCTCTCTCCAAAATACTCATCTGTCCACTAAATCAATTTGCCTTTCTCTTGTAACTGCATTTGCGTGGCCATTCTTTTCCATTTTCTGTCACTGTCATCCCTTAATTCATGTCGCTCTGCAGCGCCGGGAAGGGCCCAGCAGCAGCTCCCCGGCTTTTTTATTTAAAGACGATTCTCCCATTTCCACAACGTGCCCCCCCCGGTCGCCTGATCAGAGCGTTACACCCGATCGCGGCCAGTCTTGCATAGGGCAGCGACCATCGGTGGGCGCCAGCACTCCCAGTGTGGCCTGGGCTGACCCCGGTTCAGGACCCGCGCCGGTGGAGCTGGACCAGCCCTGCCACGTAGTGAATCTGGCGGCTGGGGTCCCTCAAGCATCGCCTGCTTGGGGGCTTTTCCCCTGCAGTTTTCCTGCTCCCTCTTCCTTCTGTCCTGAGAGAGGACAAGCCCTGAGCGCACCCCCAGCCAGAAAATGGAAACCAGGAAATTTAAGTGAAAAGCCAGAAAAAGACAAAGGAAGGAAATAGGTGGGGCCAAGTGTGGAAGAGCCACAAGGCACCGTCCTCGCCCATTTGTCAATGACCGGAGAGGGAAGAGGGAGAGGAGGAGACTCGGGGTCACCATACAGACGTGGCAGGCATGCATGTGCACACTCATCACCCAGGTCAAAAGAAGCTTCCTGTTCAAACCAGGCTCTGCCCAAAGCCCCCATGGCCGGGCCAGCTGTAGACAGAGGCACACGGTCACCCGTCCTCCCTCTGGCACACCGCTGCGGTGACACTTTTGCAAGCAATTTCTGCATCTATTTCTGCTATATCTGGTACCAAAATGCACTTCCTTCTTGCTTCAGATGCCCAGCTCTTCCTTTCCCATCTTGTCACATCCTTGACAGGACGTTCCCTTCACCAGGACGCACCACAGTGCCTCTTTCTGGATGGGGGTCAGTGCCCTACCCCGGGCACTGGCGCAGCACAGGTCCTTGCATTGCACCACTGGTGCTCCCCTGCTCCCAGGCTGGAATTGCCCCTCTCTTCCCAAGAGCCTTGTGTCCATAGGACCTGCAACTCCCGGACCTTTCGCTAGTTGCCCGCACTGGGGTGACCCTCATCCCGGGCCCCACCAAGTCCCCCCACTCCTGCGCTTGCTTCGCTTTCAGATACAGGCCGGAGGGGCCATGTTAACTGGAGCAGCTTGGCCCTGGTGCGCAGCCGGGCCTTTGCCACCGCGCCGCTATTTCGAAATGTTCCTCGCGTCTCCAGGCCAGAAATATTCGAGTCGGCTCTAAGCACAGCTGGGAAACGTCCTTGCAAAACGCCTGCTTTGTCAGGACCAAGTGCAAATGTTCAGTCAAAAGCCTTCTGTCCCAGACTCCTAATAGTTCCTGGCCAACAAATGGAAAAGGGGAGAAAGGGAGTGAATTACATGACCTGTCTCTTTTTGTTTATTAAGAACTTCTTTCCAGCGTCTGATTCTTACGGAAATATGGTTTCAATTTTCTCTTTGAATTGCGGATCAAGAAATGTTGCCAATACATATTTTTCTCTGTCAAAATTTCATTTAATCTGGAGTCTGTAGATGTCTGGAGAGCCGTGTCTCCTCGCAGGGTTATTACCTTGTGTGCCTGTTGTCATGTTAACTTTAAATTGGAATCACATTTGCTCCAGAAGCAGCTGCGCTGATTGGCTCTTGACTGACCCAGGCTTCAAGAGACGCGTTTCCTGGATCGAGCGCAGGGGCAGCGAGGTCACCCCGGCCGCGGCCGTGGCACCGCAGTGGGAGTCCTGGCCGACCAGCTGGACCGGGAGTGTTTGCCGTTTGCAGAAGAGGCACGAGGGAGCTTTGCGCTGCTTGCATGGCAGTAGTTTGCTTCCTTCTTGGACATGCAAGAGCTTCCCTCCCTGCCCGCGGGGCGCCGGAGTGGGTCTTCGTGCCACCCAACCTGCACCCGAGCCCAACGAGCTCCCTGAGAAGGGCCGGGCACCCCGGGGCTTGCCGGGGCACCTGTCCTGATTGCCCCAGGCCGTCACAAATCAACAACGTCAGCCAAAGCGTGTGAAAGAGCACGGTCGGACTGGCAGGCACAGAAAATATTGTGAACTTTAAGTAAAACTAGACGTGCGTTGGCAATAGCAGATTCAACTCAAAGTGACTTGAGATTCGCACCTGCAGATTCAAGACCTTTGCCTACTTCACATGGAGTGGCTGCGAAGCAAGTGTCGCCCCCCAGAAAGGGTCGGCCTGCTCTTCCCTCCGGTACCCGCACGCCGTGCGACTGCCTGGGGCGCAACTCTGAGGCCTGGCAAATGGGACCCCCCGGCCCCAGCTCCATTCGGCAGCCCCGACGTGACCCTGATGGCTTTCTGCTGTGTTTTGGCCACGTGCGACTCTCCCGCACGTCCCCCGGAGAGCAGAGGGGCAGCCGTGCAGAGATGAACGCTCACCCTGGACATGGGGGTTTTGTGTTTATTCAGCCTGTGATTTCCCCCCCCCCTTAAAGTCTGATGGAAACGGCAGTGTGCTGAAAGGCTGCGAGTGTCCCTGAGCTCCTGCCCCGCGGCTTGGAGTCGGCTGGGCCATGGGAACACTCCTGGCCCCTCTGTTGTGAGCAGCGAGGATGCAACCGGTACCACGTGGGCCACACGTGGGCCCTGCTCCGAGCTCTGCAGGGGAAACCAGGCTCCTGCATGGGCAGAGCGGTGTGTCACGGCCAGCTCGGCATTGACGGGCCACCGAATACTCCATCCAAACAAACACACGGCCGCCGCTCCAGCAACGGCGATTTATTTCCCTGGTCGTTATGACCGTGTTTGCTGCGTTAGAGCTTCCCGAGACCCTGTGGGGGCCGAGCCCCTTGCTCAGGGCTGCGCAGTCCGGTGAGCGGTGACAGGTTCAGGCTCGCCAAGGATTAACCTCCCCCATGCAAATCGGAGCAGAAGAGGAAGGGCTGGCTCCGGGCCTCTCCCATTTCCTCGCCAAGAGCCCTCGTTAATGCAGTTAGGACGATCCACGGGCTGGTCCCGTGGCAGGGGCAGCTGCCCAGGTACAGGTTCACCCGTGTGCACCCCAGGGTGCATGTGCTTTGCTGATGTGGGTCGGGGTTCCCCTGACTTGGAATAGGGTAGCGGCACGGGGCACCACGGCCACCCCCCTGCCTTGACCATGCCCCCAGCCGGGATCACCAAGCACGGCCCGCGCGGCTCCGCGGCTGCTGGGAGAGGCGCCTCCGCCCGGCCAACTTGAGTGCGGAAGACAACGAGCCTGGCCACGTGGCCACGTAGCAGCAGATACCCACTTAACGGTCAATTAGCTGCTAATCACCAGCCCGTGTCCCTCCCTTCTTTGTGCTGACATCTAATCCATGAGGATGCCTAATAGAGCGATGCCGAGAAGCAAAGCCAGTCCTGTGCCCAGCAGAGGTGGGGGCTGGGGGCCAAACCCCTCCTTGCTCGTGTGGCAGCACAGCTGCCCAGCTGTGGGGTGTAGGCACCGGCCTGGCTGGCGCGGGGCTGGCAGTGGTGCAGCTCCCAGCCCTTGCACTGGCGTGGCCCGGGCACAGCTGCCCCAGGGCAAGCCACTCTCTGCCGGCAGGACATGGGACCAGCACGGCTGAACACGGGTTACGGGACCCCAGCCCCCCGCCCCTCTGGGGAAAGCGCTGCCTCGCCACGTGGCCCCGGAGCCGTCGGCTCCACCCCACCCGGTCCCAGCGGTCCTCATGGACGGTCCGGTTGGCTGCAAACTGCACTGCTTTGCCTTAGCAATATCCCCCGTGTGTGCCTGTGCACAGAGCAAAGGACAAATGCTTTGAAAATACACGCATTCGTCCTCCTCGCTGGGCCTCGGGCCGAGCGGGCTTTGGCGTGTGGCCCTGTCGTGGCCCATCAGCTTTGTCCAGGTGAGAGCTTCGCTCCCGGTTGTTGGAGCCCGAGGATGGGGCAGCAGCCGTGGCAGTGTCCGGACTGGCCATGTGCACAGATGCCAGGTGATGAGCAGTCGCCGGAGTCCGTGACCCCAAACCAGAGCAAACCCCCGGTCGCGAGCTCCCGACCGCGGCTGAGGAGCGCGGGCTCACTGAGCGTCAAAGCAGAGGCCCACGGGTAATGAGCTGCTTTAGGAACCAGCGCAGCCTGCTAACGACGCACAGAGATGCACCTTTCAACGATTTCCCTCTGTAATAGCACCAGAGACATTTGTATTTATGGGCAGGGCTAGTTCGAGATCCCTTCAGTGTCTGGTGCTAATTACTTCTTGTATCTTGATGTGGCCCCTGGGGTAATTGCAGGTAGAAAACGAACAGCAGCAGGCAACGCTCCCCGCTCCCCGGGCCACGCGCTCCGACCACGCTGCTGGTGGCATCGACGCGGCCTTTAGAGGGAGGGACGGATCGATACCGCGGGGCTGGGGGAGCCGGC
>NW_005841869.1:3878210-3940710 GCF_000455745.1 Alligator sinensis
GGGTCTGGGGTGGCCGGCGGTTCCGGAGGCAGCTTCGCTGGCCTGCCCTGCCAGGGCAGGGTACCAAGTCCTCCGGCACTGGGGGGGTTTCTCCCACTCGAACGATAAAGCCCAGTGGCTACTGGCCCTGGGGTAGCGCTACCTGTTCCAGGCCAAGACGGGTAGTTGCAGGGATAATACATATGTCTAATTAGGCCCGATTCACCAGCCGTGGAGCTGCCTTCAGCGATTAAGCTCCGGGAGACAAGCGAGCCTCCACGTGCACCGTCCGGTGGGGTGGGAAGATGATGGATACAGGAGGAAAGCACAGAAAGGCCGTTCCCTTCGTGCTGGTTATTAGCAAGTCCTCCCCTGCCCCCCTCGGCGTTTCCCTGCTGCGTGCACCAAGCCTCTTTCCAAAGCCTCTCCTGCTTGCTGCCGTGCTTCTCCTAAGCGTCTGACCCTCAGATTTTAAAAGAGGAATCAGCAAAGGCGGCACGGGGTGAAACCCGGGATGCGGCAGCAAAGTGCCAAGTGCGGCTTCTCGGCCAGGCCCGTCCATCTGCGAGCCTAGGACGTGCAGCATGGAGAGAGCGCGAATCAGCCACACGTTCCCGGTGGCATTAGAGGTGTTTCAGCGCTGGGCAAACAAGCCCGTCGGGAACGATTTCGGTAGGACCAAACCTGCTGTAGGGCAGGGGATGGGCTCGGCGACCTCCGGACCCCTCGCAGCCCCGCCGCTCTGCGTGGAGCGATGGAAAGCGGCTGATTGCCATGGACCGCGGGGGTGCGGGGAAGGTGGAGGGGGCGTCCTGATGTGGCCCCCGTGCACCGAGCTCCCCAGCACGTCCCGGGAGGCTGCGTTAGCAGAGCACGAGCCCCCGCGCGGAGACGAGCTCCCCTGCGACCGTGTCAGCTGCAGCGCTGCGCACCCGAAGTGGCTCTCAGGTTTCGGTTAGGAGTAGGGGTGCAGGCCAGCTGCACCCCTTCCCACCCAGTCCAGCCCGCACTGTGGTCCCGGGGCCTCGTAGGCCAGTGGCGACCCCTGAGCTGCCAGCTGGGGCCAGTGGTTTTGCAGGACGCTGCACTTCGATTGACTCCCGGTCTTCATGGGCACAGAGGAGAGGCGACCCATGCACCCCGCTCCTGCCCAGAGACCACAGGGCCGGTGGGAGAAACCAGGGTGCCTTCTTCCCTCTCAGCGCTGGTGAGTTTTGAAGCCAGCATCAGGATCTGGGGAGCGCCGGCCCCTGCCTCGGGGGAGGCTCACGGGGAGCCGGGAGGGGGCCAGGGAGCAGGCGGAGGCGGCGGAAAGCGAGCCACTTCTCCACGTTAAGGGATCTGGTCAGGCTCGGGGCATTTGCCTATCTGGACACCCCCCGGAGCGCCTCTCCCCGAGCACGGATCCGTGTCTCATCGAGGAGATTAGTTGTGGACGAAACAAGGTATCTCTGTCGGGTGGAAATTCATTTCCTGGCGTTGAGGATGCATGGACGGTAACAGATAAACGAGGAGGCTTCTCCTTCAAGGGCTGGCAACACTGTCTGGGCTGTATAGAAATGTCAATCACTGTCAGAGGGGGAGGACGCCTTTCCGTGGCTCCCACCGAGGGGCTCGCCGAGGCAGGAGCCGGAGGCAGCACCGCTCGCCAGGTCGGGAAGGCCTCCGTCTTGCAGAGCCGGCTGCCCGTGCCGGAGGGGCAAGCTGCTCTCCGCCGGCTCTTGCGGCTGCGGAGGAGGAGTCCTTGCAGGTGGCACGGGTGGGAAGCACGTGCTGGGCAGGGCCAAGGGGGTCGGGCATTCGCACTCTCCTCTTGGCCTGCGCTCTGCTGGGCCCAGGCGAGAGGACGCAGCGCCCCCGGCCACCGCCACGCAGGCCTCGCAGCTCCCGGGGCTGCCGGGCTCCCCTCCCTCCCCACGTATTGCATTCAAAGCTCAGGTGAGAGCACAAGTCCCACCTGTCCCCGCGGGCATCTACCTGCCCACAGCCTAATGGGGGATGTTTCCCCCCGGAGACGAGCCAACAGCTCGGGGTGCCCGGCCCGGGCCAGAGCGTGGCCTCGCGGACGCCCAGACATCCCTCCGGCATCCGTGCCAGGGGAGCTCCTCGGAGGAGGCTTTAACCAAAAGTTAAGAGTCGTGGCCAGCATGTCATGGCTTCTCATTAGATTGCCATTATAATGCGCTGTAATTGGAAAGACGTTAATATTGGCAGTGTTGTGAAGAATGTCCTGCTTCTCCTTGCCTGCTTGGATTTGATAGAGTTGAATAATGGAGCAGATATGATGGATGAGGGAACCTGCCCGCTCGGGTCCCTAATTACGCAGCTGTACCTGCGGGAGCGGGCGTGTCGTGGGCCGGAGGCGCGGGGGGCTGCGGGTCTGGGCGCGGGGAAGGGGCTGAGCTCCCTGGCTGGGTGCAGCCCCGGGCAACAGTGTTTGCAAGCACAGATTTCCTGCTGGAGAGGTGCTTACAGCCTGTTAACGATGGCTCAGTCATTACCGCCATCAGAAACGAGCCATGGGGTCTTCACACCCGGCCTCGCCTCGGGGCAGGCTCCCAGGAAAGGAGGCGATGGTGGCAAATGCGATCGTTTGGGGCGGGCAAATCCCTCCCTGCCTGCGGCTGGTGCGTGCGGAGGGCCTGGGGCCGCAGAGGCATCTCCAGTACGGGGCGGAGATGGGGGCAGGCACCGCAGCTGCAGACTGCGAGCAAGAGGAAAGACAGCGTCTGCTCTTTTCCTGCAAATCACTGAAAACAGGTGGCTGGGTCTGTCACCACTGAAGGGGTTTTCCCCGGCTGCTCTCAGCATCCCCGGGGCTTGTTCCCCCCTGGGAAGGACTGGGACAATCAGGGTATTTCCAAACGCTGACGTGCTCCACCCTAACCCTAACCCCGAGGCGCCGAGGCGTGGGGTGCACGGGCCACTGCTGCTGGGCGTTGCGTGGCAAGGCTCTCGGCCTTCCCCAACCTGCCCTGCCTGCAGCCTCCCCCAGCTGTTGGCCCCCTTCTCCGCCGGCGCTGAGGCCGTGGGCCGGGATTGCTGCTGGGGACAGAGCAAAACAGCAGCTCTGAGCACAAGCCGTCGTCGCGACTCGCCCCGGCTCCGAAAACCCGGGGGAGCGCCGCGTTTGCCCGTGGAGCAGAGGTCGTGTTGGAGTTGGGCTGCGCGGGGCGGTGGGGCGAGTCCCCGCCGCGTCCCTCAGCCCGGGGAGGAAGGGATGGACACGTTGCCGTCTGTGGGCACCGACGAGACGGGGCTGCGCCCGGTGACACCTCGCAGCGTTTCGTCCCGTGACACCTGCCGGGCGGACAAGGGGCAAGGAAGAGCCGTACGGGAGCGCGGGTTTCTGCTCCGCCGCTAGATGATTTTCTTGCTCCGCAGCAATCAGCTCAGAAAAGGACGAGATGCAACGGTGCCAGCCACGACACCCGCGCACGACCGCTCCTCCCGGACACCTCCCCGTCCCTGCGTGCACGCGGGGCAGGCGCTGCATCCCGCGCCCCGGCGCCTCGCCCCAGGGGCAGGTTCATGTTTGAGGCGATGGTTGCAAAGTCTCTGAAGCAGGGAGACGTGCCTGTGCCTTTCCCTCTGCCCCCCGCCTTCCTTTCATCCGCTCCTCTGATGTATTGTAGGGAGAAGAAATGCCCACCCCTGTCTGTTTTGGCTTAGATCAGCTTTTCTTCTCATTATAATTTAAAGTCTTTAAGAGTCTTCAGGAGGAGCCTGTAAAACTCCGATCATTCATTCCCGTCGACGCCATGTGTTTCATGGTCACTCCGCTCATGATTCATGCCGCGGTGCCTGGGATGCGCTGCCTTTGTGATGGCAACAAAACAATGGCTTTGTGCGAGCGCCGGGATGGCTGCGCTCGCCCGAGCTGCGTGCCACGCGGGAGCCAGGAAGAGTTAAAGAGAAAAATCTCGTAATAGCCGAAAACTATGGATTGAGCAAAATCTCCCTGTCAGCTTCTCTGTGATTTTGCTGAGAGCACTTGGACATGCTGGCATTGGATTTACAAATTGAAAATCATTAATAATTCTAACCAGGCTGTGATAAATCTGAGATCAGTCTCGATGAACCTGGACACCATTTCATAAATCAAAAAGATTACTTAGGAATTTTTTAAAATCTGACGTCAAAATGTCATGGTTACTAATGGTTTTTGTAGATCTCTTACAGTGATATATCATTTATCTACGCTACATCTAAAATGTGACACTAGGGCAGAAATGTGATGTCTTTAATATCATGAATACATTTTATCCCATAATAAAGGTATTAACAACTTCTTGCTGTGACTCGCGCTCCAAGTTCTGTGCCTGATTTAATGCCATTGTTACCATATTAGTGTTTTCCCCCCCAAATCTCTGTGAACAAACCGTTCCTGGGCGCCACGGTGCTGCCGGGTGGGGCGCGTGGGGGGTTGCTCAAGGCAACATGGACCGTGCGTCGGGTGCCTGGCTCCTCCGCTCTGCGGCCCTCTGTTTTCGGGGCACCCCATGCCCTGGCCATCAGCGGGGCTTCTGCCCCCTTTCCCTTCCCAGACAGTGACGTAGAGTCAGACTTTTATTCCCGTCCAGACAAGTTTCCTTGCCCTCCGGGCTGCAGTTGTCCCCCGCTGAGCTGTGCTGATGCGGGGGGAGCCGGCAGCGCCGAGCCCACGGGGAAGGTGGGAGGCAGAGCGCCACGGGTCGTTCAGGGACCGGGCGCTGCTCAGCACCGTGTCCCCGTGCCAGATCGCTGCCTACGTGCTAGCCACGCTGTCTCCATCTGCCTTCCCTTGGTTTCGACTGGAAGCTCTTTGGGGCAGGGACCGTCTCTTTGCTCTTTGCATTTGCACAGCACCTTGCACCACAGGCCCGTGCCCAGGACTGGAGCTCTGTGGTGCCGTAGTCATAAAACTAGGCCGTCGTACTAATAAATGCCATCACCGGTGTATTTGGATCGCTGTCGTGTAACTCTGTTAAAGGCACGTGGAAAGGAAGGGACCTGCCCATTGGGTCCTGTCTTCCTCGAGCGGCGTGGTGTCGGCGTGTTTGTCAGACGTGGGCCGCGGATGCGTTGGCGCGCTCCAGGTGGGACGCGCGGATGCAGTCTGCGAGGGACAGGCACCTGCCCCCTTGGTTCTTGCAGTCAGCATGGTCTTGGCTGGGATGATGGGACTGGGGCTGGGGCTGGTCCTGCTCTGAGCAGGGGCCTGGATGAGATGTCCCACCCCCCGTGTCTGGGGGGCTACGAATCCTGCTGCTGCGTGCAGCTGGATGTGACGTTCGGGTCTCGCCCTGCATCCTGAGCACTCAGATCCCACCTCGCTGCATGCGCAGACACACGTCGAGGGAGCGGACACGTTTTGGGGACGTTTTCCTCGTTCCCCATGCCACCCTGTGGGCTGCCCTGGATCACGGGCAGGGTCTGCTGTGCCAGGGAGGGCCAGGGCAGAGTTAGAAGAGGTTAAAGCAATAAACAGCCCATCCCGACAAGCCTTTTGCTGCGGGGGGTTGCGTGTGTGCGAGTGCAGGGAGCTCAGGAGGTCACATCTAGTCCGACCCCCTGCTCCAAGCAGCACCAGCCCCCAGTACATCCTGCACGTGGGCGTCTATCTGTTCGTCCCCTCCAGCCTTTGGAGCTCGCCCGCCCGGGGACAGCGCTCAGGAAAGGAGCAGCTCAGTCCCTGCACCGAGGAGCCGGGAGCTAACGGCCTCATGCAGCCAGCGGCTTCCCCAGCCTTTGCTATGCGACGCGCGTGTGGTTATTTTTCCCCCTGCAAGGCTTGCTTAATTGTTCAGATTTTAAGGAGCCGAACTCAGCACTCTTCCCCGTGAATCACAAAGCTACTTTGTCTTAGCGGTAATGTGCAGCGCACAATGCTCCCGGCATAGCTAAAGAGCTATCAGAGCCTAACAGGTAGCTTAGGAATTTAAAGCAGAGCTTTATGGGGAGAGATTACATTCAGAGGTGAACAAATGGCGTTCCCGAGTCTATGCAAAGCAAGTGACAAAATGTAAAAATCCTCCCCGCGTTTTGAAGGAAAATATATCTTTCTTTCACCGAGGCTCCTATGAAAAATAGGCTTTTTTATTTCCTTTTTTCATGCAAGGAAATTAATATTTGCCTTTAAAAAAAGGCTTGGTAGAGCCTTGAGTGAAGGTCATTAGCAGTCTCGCTGGGGAATAAAGAAGGGGGTGATTGAAACCTGCATGAGCTGGTTACTCATTTGTGCCTTTGCTTTACATGTAACATTTTTATTAAGAAAATAATACTTTGGGGCTGGTAATTGTGTTGCCAGCTGGGCTGGGGAGGGAGGGGAGGGGGGCCGAGCACTGAAACCTACTATTTATGTCCCTGGCAGGTACAGCTCCAGGCAGGTACGTGCGCTAAATCTCCTCGCGCGCTCCCCAAAGTCACCCTCAAGTGCAGCGACTCTGGTCGGGGCGAGAGGATCCCAGTGTCTGGGGCAGGCTCCACCATGATGGGGCAGGGATGGGGCCCGGTGTCTGCAAGACGGTTACGTTATAGGTGCTCCTACAAATGCCCCGTGCCAAACCCCCGGGCTAGGCCCTGGGCGCCTGCACACCCGATCGCCCGCTGTCTGGTGACGCTGGGGTTTGCCCAGCTGAATCCTGATTTTGCAGGGAAAATACCCCCTGCCTCGTGGAAAGGCACCCTCGCTGGGCAGCAAGGTGACCGTCTCCATGCCGTTGAACCCCCAAGCGCCCGCGAGGACGGCGCGAGCTGGGAGACCTTGGCGAGCCTGCAGGTCTGCTTAAAAATTAGCATAGCACCGAGCAGATACCATCTGAAGTTGGCTTGTAAAATCTTTTGGAAGAATCATTAAGGGTATTTCATTATCTCCATATTGCCAAGGTCAGGCTGTCCATATTTCCTCTTTAGTACTGCAAGGGGAATATGCTGCGACTGTGGTATAATAGACCAGAAAATGTCCACACTGGGAATGATGGTAAATCAATACAAACTCATCAATATAACTCCCACTTTCCCAAGGTACCACGAACGGCCTCAAGTTTGTAATTTACTTATGTATCTTCACCTTTTCCCCAACATTTTTTACACCCACTTCTGAACTTTTTGTCCATGTAAAAATCTTTATGTGAGACGATATATATAAAGGGGTAAAATGCTTTATTGAAAAGAGCATTGATTTTTGTGGCCGCGCAGCTGCGCACGCTGCTCTCCCGGCAGGGAGATCTACAGCGGAGAGCCAGGTGAGCGGGGAGCGGACGTGGGCACGTCCCAGCGGCGCGAGCACCCGGGATGGGGCTTCCTGCTGCTGCCCGGTCGGGGAGAGCCCCACGGCCCTGGGCTGGCACTTCCGCACGGGAGCTGGAGCCCGTCTTTGCTCCGCATGTCACACGAGAGCTGCTCCGGATGGCAGCAGTGCAGCACCTGGTACGGCACACCCCGGTCGCCGCGCACGGCGCTGCACAAGAGGCACAAAGTGGCAGGCCAGAGCTAGCTGCCCGGCCAGAGCCGTGCCCTCGGAGAGACTTTGGGAGCCCGGCGCCCTGCGGGCAGGCGCTGCGTGTACCCTCCAGCACTGCTGGGAGCCACGTGTGCCCCTTGGGGCGGCCACGTCCATCAGGAACCTCCGTTAATGCTGGGCGGTGTGAGTCGAGACGTTGCTCTCCCCTGCCCCCATTTCTTCCCTCCCCCGTTTCTTTACCGTCCTGTTCTGCTCCCTTCTCCCCGCCCTTTGTGTAAACCAGGAGCATGCACGTGCACCCTCGAGTGACCACAGCACGTGGGGGACCCTGCCCGTGCCCCTCCCACGGGGTCAGGAGCCCACTGCCTGGGGTCTGCAGCCTGCAGTGGTTTGGGGCGCACCTCCTAAGGCACCCTGCCTCTCAGTGGGTCACAGCGGGGCCGGTGCACCCCCATGAAGGCACACCCCCTCTTCCGTCATCTCGCCATCCCGCTCCCCTGACGATGGGCCGGCTGCTGAAAGAGCCCCAGGCACAATTCGGTCTTGCAGACCATGCAAAGGATGCGCAGCCCTCCGACAGCGGGCGTCGTGCCCCTGGTCCTCAGTAGCGCCGTGTCGGGGAGATCCTGCTTGGAGACCCCAGGTCCTGATCGATACGCCACAAAATAAAAGCAGCCGATTTTCCCTTGCCGCAGTGACCTTTTCCCACATGTTAGAACGTATTTTTTTGCCAGCTACTGTATGCTTAACCTTGGGGGTCGGCGGCCTGGGGGCTCTATTAACTGCCAGGTGTTTTTCCTCTGATGCCTGCGTTTACCCCTAGCTAAGCTGATGCATTAGAGAGGGGCTCAGCGGGGACAAGAGGTGCATTTTCTGCACGAGCAAGAAGACCAAGTTGTAGCTGGAGAAAGCTATGCCAGCGAAGCCCAACCTGTGCTGGTTTGATTTGGCGCCGGGCTTCAGCGGCTCCGAATTTCCCCATTTCCTTCTTGTCAAAGCAATTTCACCTGGAGACAGGGGTGCCACGGGCTGCACACAGGTAGGTCGTGGCGGGGTGGGGGTCTCGCTGGCGCTTCTGTTTCCACCAGCTCCTGATCACTGGGTCATGTGGGCCAGGAGGGAAAGCTCTTGAAGCTACCCAGCGAAGGAAGGGGAAGGCTCTTGCACGCACTGATGCTTTGCAACTCCAAGGCAGGTCCAGCCCCTGGGCAGCGTTTGGTTGTAAGCCAAACTGGTTTCAGCAACAAAAAGGGCTTTCGCAGCAAGAGCCCAGACGTGCTGGGAGCCCAGCTCACACTATGAGTGTGACAGACGCTCGTGCCCACGCAGCCTGGGGGAGCACGGCGCCTCGCGGGGCGAGGGGGTGCCGCCTGCCCGCTCAGCAGAGCCCCGAGCCAGCAAGGTCTTTAACCACGTGCTTCGTTACTGCTTCCCGTCAAGGGCACACGTTAGCGCCGTGCTGAATCGAGGCGGTAACAGCCGTGCTCACCATACCCCCGGTGCCCGGGCGGCCGACTCGACAGTCTGTCTTTGCAATGAAAACAGGTGTGAAATCATCTAAACATGGACGTTGTCACCCTGGCCGGCCGCCCCAAAATCTCTTCTTGTGCCCGTTTGCTAACACTGCCCCAATACGTGCAAAGAATTTGCTGAAGCGCCAGGGGGCCAGGAACAATATTAAATGCCAGCCTACACGTGAGCAGCATTCACTTTGCTTCAGACAACATCAGGAAAAAGAAACCCAGGTTTGACCTCTGCCGTTACTGAGCGGGAAGTATTTTGAAAGCGGACTGTCCTTGGAAAACACCAAAGGTAGAAAATCGAACACGTGCGTGTGCGTGCCACCTTTTTAGAACGGCGGTATATCGAGTAACATATAATTTTATTGTCATGTATTTATTGCGATCATCTCTCATATTTGTTATGACCATCCGCTGCAAAAAGGGTTTAATTTACGGTGCTCACCGCTCCGGTCGTGCGGTTATTCAAACGCAAGGTGGGAGCGGGCAGGTTGGGCACTCTCCAAAGACAGACCCGAGCCTCGCACCGTGGCCTCCCGGCGCTGTCGTAGGCCGCGTTACCCGGCAGGTGTCGGCTGTAGCAGCCGAATCGGTCCAGATGTGCCGGTTCCATGGCGCTACTCGCTCTGCCTGGCTCATAATTTACCAGCTTTAACCCTCCCGTGAAATGACATCTATATAAATATTGTTAATAGCACTAACATAATGTTAAGTCAGGTTTTACTGGACTCCCTCATACACCCTCTGGATTTATTAGCTATAGGATTTGAAGTAAATTTTTATTAGCCCAAGTGAAACCCAGGCACCATGGGCCTTCATCTTAGCGCAGTCCCTCTCTTTCCACCATGGTGCTTCCTCCATCACACTGAAACGTCCTAGGATAAATCTTGCAGAATGAAATATTTATTAATTTTGCTAACCAATGTTGATCTCATAAATTACCAAGACTTTTTCATGAAACGGTTATTAACATCCCTGGCTGTATGTTAATGGTTTATTGACCAAATATGGGATAATTGGACCCTAGGAGCACTGGCCACTGTGATCTATGAGAAGCAAATTTGGCCCTTATTACGCCAATGACCTATTTAATATCTTCTGATGAATTCAAGGTAGAATCACAGGCAGGATGTGTCTCAGGGCGCTGCCCTCCAATTTATGGGCAGAAAGGCTCTTGTATAAAATCTATTGATCCAGAAACAATATTATTAACGAAATTGTTCCTTTATTTTTTTTCGTAACTGATGATTAATTGGCTAAATAAATGTTAGCCTGTGATACCCTGAGCGAATACAAGTAACCAGATATTTCCTACGGTTAACAAAACAATGATCCTTTCCCACCGGGGAGCCCTGCCTTCTCTCCCGGCTTCGGAGGACGTTAAGGGTCTCGTTTCTGCCACGAAGGCTTATACTAATATTTATCAGGAATCCAAACACTGGGCTCTGCTGCGGCCGTTTCGGTAACGAATGTTTAGACGTGTTGCGAATGACTGAGCTGTGTTTGGTTTAGCGTCCAAAACGAGCCATATCTTTGAGAAGCGAAAGTTAGCATTCTGCGCATTGCTCAGGGAGATCCTTTCCTCTGTCATCTTACAGTATTTAAAATCAAATTAAAGATAAAATAAAGGGAATCAAAGCAGAGAGGCCCAGAGAAAAGGAATCCAATTTGTTTCAAGTGCTCCAGCTCTGCGCTCGCGGTAGGTGGGATGCCGGAGTCTGAATGCCGTTGCAGAATTACATTGGCAAGGTGTTTGTGAATAATAAAGCTCTCAGCTCATCCAGCAAACTAATTGGCACTTGGATTCTTTCTACAGGGAGGCTTTGGTAGGAAATTATGTACTTTGAATTGCAAAAGGCACGTCTCAATCACTGGATGGAGCTGATATTCGAATGACTTATCTTTTCCCATCCAACAAAATGCAGTCTAAGCAGCGCACGCGTTCACGAGGTACCTGAGCAGCCCCGCGGCCCCCGGGCAGGGGCGCGAAGCCAGAGCCAGGCAAGAGCCCCGCAGCAGCACGCTTTGCTTCCTGGGGAGCAGCCCTCTCTGGCCCTGGCGTCGGTATTATTTAGACCTGCTTTGGAAATACATTTGCGAGCGCCTGGCTCGTGCGGTGGCCTCTAGTTTGCAATCTATTACATGTCACGAATAAAGGAGGAATTATTTGGCAGGTCCCTGCAAGGAAGCTGCTGAGGCAGAGGGAGCAGATTCCTGGCCTAGAATAAATGATTGGATCCCCGTCACGCGGACCGCCCGGGACTTATCCTGCGCAGCGGGATAGCAGGGTCTCCGGCCACGGCTCAGGGGGTTTCAAACCCCACGTTTGTGCTAGCAGAGGAGAGGGGCTGACGGCATCGGCGCGTGGCCCGGACGGGCGCTTCCGCTCCTTGTGAAGGAGCCGGTTACAGTTTTTACGGGCGAAGATAAATTCAGCAACGGGAAATCAGCACGACGGGTTTTAATCTGTGAGCCACTGAGGTGGGCAAACTCCTCCAGGACTCGCTCCTCTCCTGCACGGGACGCCCCGGCACAGCGCATCTGGGACATGCATGCCGCGGAGGAAAGCTCCCGCCTGGGCCCGGCTTGCACGGCAGGCACGCGACCTGGCCGGCAGGAAGGGAAGAGGCAGGATAAGCCAGGAGCGGTCTGCACCCGCTGCACGCTGGGAACATCTCGCAGGGAAGCAACCGTGCGACGGGAAAAAGGAGCGACTGCTGGCAGCGAAGAGGAAAGGATGTTTAAAAGCATTTGTCGATGAATTCATGCAATTATTAGCATTTGCTGATTAATTCATTCTTTAAGTTCCTTCCCCCCCGCCCTGCGCACCTGCGACGGGAGATGGAGGTGTGGTGTCCTGTCCAGGCCAGGCCTTAAGAAGGTGTTGGCGCGCAAGGGTGCCAGGGATCCTGCCACCTGCTTGGCCCTCGGTCTGTTCCTGGCTCCAGGCCTAGGACAGCGTCCCGGTTTCGGAAGTGCAGCAGGTGCTTGACTCTAAATCCCAGGGGAGCCAAGAGGGGTGGAGGCATGGCTGCCCCACGGGGGGTGGGGGGGAGAGCCAGGTCCTCCCAGTGCCGCCCGGGTATCCGGCACGTGAGGGGTCGGCACGAGCCCGGCAAGGGGCTGAGGTGTGCAGAGCAGCCCAGCTTCCTCGAGGGACCGAGACGGGCAAGCCTCATTTAAAAGGTGCCTCGGGCCAGACTACGCATCTGCCTGCATCGTTCGGGCAGCGTCGTCGCCCGGGTCCGGCAAGGCGGAGCGCGGCCGTGCCTCGGTGCCTTTAAAGATCTGGGCTGCGGCATCCGAGCCAGGCGGCACGCTCAGGAGCTCCTGGCTCCCAGTCCCCTGCTCAGATGCCGAGGCGGCGCTGCCTAATTGACTCGCTCGTTATCCGTTTTATGCTTGTTCCTGCAGCCGAGTCCCCGAGAAGGCATTTTCTGGCTAACCAACGGAATCACAGATTTAAAATTAAAAAACAAACTCCAACAAATTAAAAACAAATTTCCTTTGGTTTCGGGGGAACGTGCCGCATCGGCTTCCTGTGCCCTGCTGAAATGTTTATCGCCTGCTTTTCAGACGGAAGATGACCGGCTGCGCCTGGCTCCGGTGCCTCCGAGGGGGCCGCCTTGCCCGGCTCGCCGGCCGGGGGGCTCGGGGCCGCCCCCGGGCGCCTTCCCCTCGCGAGGGGGTGGCAGGGGGAGGAGGCGCAGGCTTTAGCCTTGCGTAGACATTAGCTCTCTGATATTTGTTTTCCTCTACGCTGGGAAGACGTCCCCGAGGAAGCATGTTAAATTTGGGCTCTAAAAGCACCAATTTAGCTATTATGAGTTTGCTGTGCTTTTCTATTCGGGGAATGTTTGGCTTGAATACGATATGTAAAAGAAATAAGATCAGCTCAGCTGTTTTAGAGCTGATTGACACCTTGGGTTTTTTTCCTCTTGTAATCTGAAGCGAAAGACAAAATAAAAGGGATCCAGACACTCATTGAAAAGAAATGATTTCCTTGCCTACAGTCCCTGATCAGGGCTGCCTGCGCGGGCAGAGGAGTTCTCATAACGAGCCTTTCTTGGGTCCTTGCTCGTACCGTTTTGGTGGAGGTTTTGGTGGCAGATGAACTGCGTTTCATCAGAACTGAGAGGAAATTCAAAGTGAAGTTAAGGAAGTTGCTGTAAATGAGAAAAAAAAATCCCAACAAACCCTTTCATTGTAGCTTAACATATCAGCCAAATCAGGAGCCAGCTGTAGCAGAAATATTGTTTTTAATAATCCGGGAAAGAAAGAGAGACGCGGCTTTTGTAGGAACAGTGACCCCCAATGGCCAGAAAGACACGGGCACACAGCCGGGAGGGAGCCACGGTGCAGGGCGGCTTTGCCTGCGGAGCAAGAGCAAGAGCGGCACGTCGCCGCGGGCCTGCTGCCCAGGCCACGCCGGCCTCCAGCGCGCAGCCACGCGGGCTCTCTCCGGCGCCGCGCTCCCTGCTCTCGGACACAAAGATGAAAAGATGATTTAAAGTCTCTTCTCCGAGGAAGAGTCCTTCTGACTCCGACTGGTGCGGGCTTGGCACCCGTCGCAGGCTGAATTTTTTCCCGTGAGCGAGCAAACGACATGTCCCGCTCATCCAAAACTTTGGGAAGCTTCTGGGAAGCGCAGGAAAGTGGAAGGCAGGGCAGAGTGACACCTTAGAGACTAACCAAAGCACGTGTGCATGTGCAAATGAGTGTGTGTACGTGTCTGTGCATGTAGCACAAGCTTTCATGGGCCAAGCTCACGCCGTCAGGTGCTGGAAGATGCACACGGACGAGGCTGCGGATGGTGGTGTCCTGGCCCCTGCAGGCTGCGCCGCAAAGGGACGCGGGAAGCCGGCGCCAGCTGCAAGGCTGCAATGCCCGTGCGATAACACGTCTAGCTGCGGCACATACAGCTGTCAGAGCCAAACCATCCAGCAATTGCCTACAGCAGATTCAACAGCGCAAAGCTCAACCTTAGCTTCTCATAAGCACATTCAAGGCCCTCGCCCAGGGATGGAGGAGCAGCAGCGGACCCAGTTGCTAGCGCAAAGTCACGGCCCGTGTTTGAGGACGCGTGACCTGGGTGCTGCAGACAAGGCAGGCACGCAGACGGATGCATAAAAACACCCCGGGCAACTCTTTGCTTTAAGCTTCGTTCCTTAACTCCGACCGCGCAGACTAACGACTGGAATGAGAGATGGGCGCGCAAAGGGTGCAGGGGCAGAGCGAGGGCCGAGGGGTACGTCCCAGGGCACGTCCAGGGCGCCTTGCTGGGAGCACGGTGCCGGAGGGGCGGAAGCCAGGGAGGTGTGTGGTTTTACTACTGCAACAGGACCGAGCTTGTTCAGGTTTTCGAAGCCTCGCCTCCGTGCTGGGAGAGAGTCCTAGCACGGCAATTAGCAAAGTGTCTTAGCCGGCTGCTTGGGCCCTAGAAGGGCAGCCTGGAGCCTGCGGTTCACAACATGCACCGTTGGCTC
Organism: Alligator sinensis; assembly: GCF_000455745.1. Taxonomy (NCBI): domain Eukaryota; kingdom Metazoa; phylum Chordata; order Crocodylia; family Alligatoridae; genus Alligator; species Alligator sinensis. Next base: position 3,892,640 of record NW_005841869.1, read on the forward strand.
CCAAGCTTCAGGCCATCGCCTGTTCCAGCTGCTGGGTTTGGCTAGGGGGTGGCCAGGGGAAGAGAGAGGATTCCTGTTAATGAGCAGAAAAGAGATCATTTTAGACTGGGGGCACGGGGGGCGTTTTTCCCCTGTCGCAGTACGAGCCCGGGAGCCGCGAGACAGGAGAGGTGCGCGGCACGTGCCTCTTTCTGGTCAGTACTCATAGTCTTGTGCTTGAGCGGTTTGTGTCGCCTGACAGAACGTCATCTACTTTGGCTTTGATTTTGCAAATAATCCACCTCGAGCTACGGCCGCTCTCACTCCGAGAGAGCCTGAACTTCGGACCGCCACGGGGCACGCCATGATTTCATGACGGTTAAGGGGAGATGAAAGGATTTGCTCTGTCCCCGGTGCTTTCTCCCCATTTTTAGAAGTAAACAATGAATTTAAGGATTCACACTGAATGTCTGAAAAACCTCAGGAAGCCCCGGGGGAGCAAATAATTACCAGGAACAATGCGGTAAGGGTCAAGAGACAATCACCGTCCGCTTCTGGCAAAGATTATGCTGTGTTCTTCCTTGACAATTTATTTAGAAATATGAACTCTGAAAAGAACAGCTATTTGACTAGATAATCTTGTTAAATTCATAAATTCACTTGGTCTGAAGTCTTTATCACGGAAGTCAGCTGGAACCAAGTGTTTTGATAGCTAAATATGTTTTCTTTAGCTATTAATGGGATTAATAAGTTGCCAAGAGAACTGTTTACATGGGCCTAAGTGAAATTACCATAAAGCTGGGAGAACAGTTTTGACCCATATCTTTAATTCTTGCTTAGTCAGGTTTTGCAGACAAATAGATTATGTAAGTGAATAGATTTATGAAATAAATCTGATTAGAGATATCGGTGTCTTACACAACCCACGGCCAGTCTTAAATCAGATTAATTTATAGCTGATTTTGGTAACGAGTGCACACTGATGCTCCCATGGCGTGAATCTCAATAACTTGTTTTCCTCTTTGGAATCCATAATTCTATTATTTGAGACACTTCATTGTTATAGATAACACATGGTAAGTGATATCATTTATGCTATTCCATCTTGTCACTTAGGTCCTTGCTCAAGTTCATTAATGTATTGTGCTCCTCTCTGTACAAGAGGGTGCCGTGAGAGCAATTGATTTTAAGTCCACATAATGACTGATGATATCACGCATGTTTACTGCCTTGACACTGCACACTAGATGCTAATGCTGCCGAGATAAACATGATGTCATTTTATGCAATTAAACACTTAAAACAGAGCGAGTAATGATTTGCTAAGCTTGGCATATGCATGCAGGGGCTTTTAATCTTATCAGCAGGAGGAGGAGGGCGACACCACAAATGATACGGATGTTCCCGGGCCCTGGCAGTCAGATAAACTTTCGGCAGGTTGGTGCTGCTCATGGGAGTGCTCTCCTCACTCCCAGCTCGTGGGCCGTCACCCCAGGGCCTGGGGGTGATTTCTGGCCCGTCCTGCTCTCCAGAGACACGGATGGCTTTGGGCAAACCCCTGCATCCCTGAGCCTTGCCTTTCAACGACACTGGGAGTGTCTTCACGTGCTTTTATGCTGCCTAAACTTCATGTGCATTACTCTCACGCGCATTAAGGCAATTTAGGCACACGTCTACATGTGCGCGCACTAATGTGCATTAACACGGGTGTGCAGACTAACTTGGGAAAAACGTTAGTCCCAAGTCAATGGATGCACACCACGTTAATGCGCATTAGCACGTCTACACGTTTGTGATTTACATAGTCACATGTAGGTTTGATACCTGCTTTACGTAGGTATCGAATTAGGCTCAGATAGCCTTGCATTGCCATTTTTAAGGTGTGTTAAGGATGCTCATGTCTAGACATGTGCTTTAAATCAGGCTAATGCGCATTAAATGAGCACTTGCTGACACACCAGTTTTCCAAGGACCTAGCTGAATTATACCCCACCCCAGCACTGCTAGAAGACATTCGTGCTCACACCTTTCATTTAAACCAGCCTTGGTCCCTAATGGTGCATTGAACTGTCTGAGAAATATCCCTAAATCTGTCTGGCCTTGGAGGAGCTGCCCGTCTCCCCTGGCTCCGTCGTCACCGGTGGGGTATTCAAGCCCATTGCATGCTGCCATAGTTGCATTTGCGACGGCCAGGGAGCCCCTCCGGGTCGCTTCGCCTCCACAGATACAGCAGCAAATTGTTGTCTCATTGCAGAATAGTCAATATTTCCCGGCCTTGACAGATTAGCCGAAGTAATCATAGATTTTATGCGCTACAATTAACAGATCTTCCCTTTATAGTTATTGCACAGGAATTTGTCTGTGATGAGCAAGGTCAAGCTGTGTGCCAAGCCAGCACCGTCCTTTAGGGCATGTGCCATCTTCGCACCGCCGCCTGATAGCAGAGACCCGAGCGAAGGGCTGGCAGGCAGCCACGCACCGAACTGCTCCAGTGACTCTGCAGCGATGCGATGGCAGCGCGGTCTTTTCCTGAGCTCGGGGCCGAACGTGCTGCTGCTCCCTGTCATCCTGCCTCTCGGATGCGGGCAGCGAGGGTTTGCAGGACTGCTCGTCGTTGTAGGACTGGGAAACCGCACGGCCTGGCCCAGCCCGGGCAGGGAGAAGGGCGCTGGAGCCGCGAGGGCCGAGCCAGGCGATGGATGCATGCTGGGTGGCAGCTTCACGTTAGACGCCAAGTGCAACGCGTTTTGCTTCTTGAAGCGTTTGGCAGAGCCGGGCCTCGGCGACACGTTGGGGATGCGGGGGCTTGCGAGGCCAACGGCTGCGCTCCTGGTCTGGGTGCAGGGGCACAAACGTCACCATCAGCGTGAGCAGTGTGAACTTCCCAAACCACCCGCTGGGATCTGGTCCAGGCTCACGCGTGGGGAGCAGGCAGGGGCCTGGGCACTTCATCAGACCCAGGCTGCTCCCGCGCTATGGACGTGGCCTGGCACTGGCCCCCAGCAGGACCGGCCCGCCGGGCTGCTCCCTGCTCGTGGAGGTGCTCAGACAAGGTCTTGGCGCAGAGCCCGGCCGCAGCGGCGAGTCTAGTTTATCAGCCCCCCGGGCCCTTGGGAGATCGACTCTCTTTGGGTGATGTTTAATGAGCTGGGGAGCGAGCGGGTGCTGGGGCCTCGGTAGGAGACCAGAATGAGAATTGTAATGAGGGTTTGCTTTTAAGAAAAGGTTAATACATTTTAATTCAATTAAATGAACAAAGTTCAATAATTGCTGAGCACATCCGAGCGCTGCCTGGCGCGGCGCGGCGGGGGCTCTGCTGACAGAGGCGGGGGCGTCTGTTCCTGCCACGCTCGCCAGCCGACAGGAAAGCGGCTGGGCCCGCCTGGACTGAAGATGCCTCCAGCCCGGAGACGACAGATCCGGGCTCTGCCCCGCGCACAGGCCTGCCCGGCCCTGCTGAGATCTGGGGCTGTTTCACGCCTCCGGTTCCAAGGGGAATGGTGAAAAACGGGAAACTGCCCCATCGCTGGGGGTTTCCAATGGGAGCAGCTGTGCTGCTCTGGACGGGGTCGTGGGATTTGCATCCCTCGCTGCCCCGCGCAGGTTGCACGGGCTGTGTTGGCCGCAGCCCGCAGCCCTGTATGCGGCGGGAGCTGTGGCTGGGGTTGGCAGATCGCTTGGAGGTGGGCAGAGGACCGGGTTGGTCACAAAGAAGGAGGGCAGGTGGAAGCAGAGCCACGCGGTGGCATTGACAGGACGCCCGCCTCGGCGGCTGGGCTCGATGCCGCCACTCCGAGACTCAGGGACGCTCGGCTGCTTCGACATGAGCCTCCGTCTCCCTCCCTTGCCTCTCTGGCCAGAGAGCAGGCGGGCACCTGGGAGCCATCTGCACGCCGGAGACCGGAGCAGGGCACCATGTGGGCTGCAGCTGGGTCCAGTGTCGGGCGGCTGGGCCTTGGCACGGATGGCAGAGCCGGCATGGCACTCATCGCCCCAAGCCACTGCAGCCTGCCGAGGGGCACGAGCAGACCGGGAGAGCACCTGGCGGGCACAGCGGGCCGGGGGCAATGCCTGACCCTGCAGGGAAGGGTCTGGGCGTGGGGCCAGGGCTCACCGCATCACCCAGGGACCCTCCGAGGGGTTATTGCTTAGAGACGGCACAAATCAGGATGCCTCCTGCGGGACGCTGGACCGGAGCCTGCCTGTGGGCTGACCCCTGGGCAGGGGAGGAAGGAGCCCGGCTCACACCCGCTCTCCGTGGAAAGCCCAGGCACGACTTCACCCTGGCCAGCGGCAGCGAGGCGGGACCCGGGCGAGCAGGCCTGGCTTGCTGGGCTTTGGTCCCCGATGCGACGGGGGGATCAGCCCGGTTCCCTCACGGTCACGTCCCCCAGCCCCCAATGGGGCCAAGCCTCGCCGAGCGCTGGGCTGACGTGGGCTCGTTCGGGCTAGATGCAGACCTGGCCCGCGGTCGTTAGAGGGGGCTGCAAGAAGGGCGAGGGAGCGGGTGGAGAAGGACAATAATTGCCTTTTTTCAAATTTCCCCCACGTCAAAACCAATCTGAGCAGCGGATGCATATATTTAAATTAAAAGTAATTAAAACCGTGCTGCCAGAGAAATGCATGATGGATTCAATGCAGGAGAATGAAGTAATAAAACACTTTATGGATTAACTCATATCAGGCTGTTTTGCAAATTTATTTTTCATTATAATCCAGCCCTATCAGATAGCGCCTGGATGTATGATGCTGCCCGCGGGCAGGCGGCGTGCGGGTCGCCCCTTTTGGGTCCCGGTGACTGGTGAGCAAGGTTTCTGTCATCATTTCTTAGTGGTCACTTCACCTCCGTAATAATGAACGAGTCAAGCAGGGCTGTTATTTTCTTTAATCTCTTTCCTCATATTAAAAAAATACAGCCAGCCACATCATTACTGCAGCAGACCCGGAGGACTCTTTCCAGGTCATTACTCCGGTTCGTCTGCGCGTCTCGAGGTCCTAAAGGGTTTGGGGTTATATGCAATAAGGCGTTCGCCGACAACATTCCCCCTGAGCCCTAGGTGTTAATGAGAAAGATTTTCCATGTGGCTGTTAACACCGTGCGGTTTAAAAAGTCGCAAAGAAAATGGAATTTCTTCTTTCTCTAGGTTTTTCCCTCTCGTTGTGAATCTTCCCACCTGGGCTGCACAGGAAGAAACTTGTCTGCTCCGTGGCTAGTCTGAGATGACCGTGTTTTGGCGGGGGGATCTCGTGAGCGGGTTCTGCATGGATGTGCATGCACTAAGTTGGAGGTTTTCTGGTTTGCTCACATCTATTTGTCCCCATCTCATTCTGATCCTATTTTTTCCTCCTCTGGCCAGAGGAAACGTCAGATTGCAAACTGACAACAAGGCTAATGCCATCAAAAATTCCATTTCTGCCCAAGACAGAGGCCTGATGTAATAATAAGCATCTGAATGTTATAACAGGGTTATAGATTGCAGCTTGGTGCCTCCACGCTGCGTCTCGTGGGACAGGCTGATAAAGCAATTACATTACTGGAGAACGCCACGAGAAACCTTGGGACTAAAATGAAACCGCGCAGGGCTGAGCCCCAAACTCTGCCTCTGCGCGCCGGCGGTGTCTGGAGAGCCGCGCTGCGAGCCAAACGCCTCCCCGTTTATGTGCGGGGAGAATGATGTCTACCGGTTAGTCTGCGTGCCAGGAAATAGCTTAAACCACTGCTGGGAGGAGATGGCCGAAACCACCGCCGGGCCCCTCGGAGGCTGCAAACGCCGCGCGAGAAGCAACACGCGTGCCCGCAGCCTTCCCCGACAGAAGGACGAGGGCCCACGTACCCCGGGTTGTGGTGGGCGCGGGAGATGAGCTCCTGGCAGCACGGGCTGACTGCATTGCATTGCACCATCTCTCGGTCGTGCCCCAGGGACCTCCCGTGCAGGAAGGGGTCGTAGCATCGCGGAGCGGACTGCATCTGCAGCCCCGGGGCAGAGGAGTCGTTCCACAGGGGACTTTCCAGGCAGAGACCCAAGCATGGGACAGTGGCAACAGGCATCCTGCCAGCAAGCCAGGCCAGGCCACAGCCACCGAGCTACCCTGCCCCTCTTGGCAGACTCGTGTCCAGGCTTGCGGACGCCGGCAAAGGGCTTTGCAGGCTGCAGGACTGCCAGCCGCGGAGATGCCTCGAGTGTCCAAAGACATCCTCCCCTGAAGGGCAAGGCAGGCGGGCAGGCCAGCCCCTCTCTGCTCCCACACCAAACCCCGTCGCTCCTCGGTACCAACTCCCCGAGCCCCACGCCCCTGAGCCACGTTGTCCCTGGTGTCTCTCCAGCCTCGCTCCGTGACGGATGCTGCGGAGAGTCCCGTTGCCTCCGAGACTGTCTGCAGCGAGGGCACTTTCCTGAACCTCCTCCTGTCCACGGCCTCCGGGCTGAGCCCCCGGGCGCTGTGAGAAACAGGGCAGTGCCCACGGGCGCCCGAGCTGGAGCATCGCCCGTGCAGAGCAGCCCCGAGCCCTTGCTGCCGGAGGGAAGAGGGAGCCACGGGGCCGGGGTGCGCCGGTCCCTCGGGCTGTCGGGTGTCAGCCGTGGCGCTGGGGACTGGGTCGTTAAGGCTGAGCTCCCCAAGAGCGGGCGCCGTGAAGCTCTGCTTGCCGTGCTCGGCCGTTTGGAGCCGGACACGGCGTGAAGCAGATTTCGTGCCAGCCCCGCGAGCGCTGAGCGATCTCCGCAGGCCGTGCGGCCTTGCCGGCTCTGCTCCGAGGGCGGAGAGGCTTTTCCAGGGAGGAAAGCTAATTAACGGCAGCGGTGCTACCCTCACTTCCACGAGCCCGTGTCTCTGTTCAGCGTCTTCCAGTTCTTACCCAACTAGAGCACATGGGAAGCGGCGTGTGCTAGTAAAGCTGCTATGAATTTAAAAATGTGTAAAAATGACAAAATATTAACAAAAGCATTGATTTTCCTATTTACTTTTATGCATTTTATTAACTAAAACACTTTAAAGTGTAACCGCTGTGTATTAAATTTACTCTGCAACGTCGGTTATGAATCTCGAACAATAAAACACAAAATTGAATTTACCACATTCTTTATAAAACAGAAGTTTAGAAAAAAATATAATTAAAAATACTGCCTGAGCTTCCCGGCAGCAGCTGCGAAATAGTGCCCCCCCGAGACAGGGCAGCTGGGACTCGAATTCCCTCTTCTGGGCGGTTTTCCCCAGCCTGGGTAATTTTCTTCTTCCTTGGCCACGCTTCTACCGAGAGCCCTTTCAGCAGCCCGTCTGTTTTAGAGGCATATAAACGTGCAGATAAAACGTAAATACCGACAGGTGCCGCCTGTAAATAATTGGCTGGAGACGTCTCAGGAAGCGTGGGGTAACCGTTCCTGTCGAACAGACTAAGCCAAAATTCTTGGTTATAATATCTATTTTTTTTAATGCTGGCGAAACCATTGGCTAAGATGGTCCTTGTGCCCGTCAGCTTTGCAGCTGGGATGCTGGATCCGGTGACATTTTCCAGATTGTCTCAAGCCCAGGACAACAAGCACCGTCCTGCCGCGGCGGTGGCCCCGTCCTGCCAGATGTCAAGCCTTCCAAACCCCGTGTTTGCTCCTCCGGATAAAAGCTCGTTAGAGCTTGGCTGCAAAGTCTGCTCGAGCCACGGGCCTCCCCGACCCTCCCGGGGCTGGCCCTCCCGCTCTCTTTTCAAGCTCCGGCCGGGTAAATTCCTCCCACCTGTGTTTTCGAAGGGGGCCACGTGAAAGGGGTCGTGGGTGGTGCTGAGCCCATTGCTTTAAGCACAGCTTTCCCTATGTGGCTGCTCACACGTGCTCCCCGTTTCCGAGGACGTGGGCCTGCTGACCGGGGCGGCCTGAGCCCAGGGAGCAGAAGCCGCCCCTGAAAAAAGGGGGGTCTTCTGAAAAGGCCTCAAGAAGACAAAGCCCTGCACGCCTCGGGTTGGGTGCCCCCAAATGAGCGAGCGTTTGGCAATGGGATCGTAACGGCACCGCTCCGCCAGGGCAGCCCTCGTAGCGCAGAGACGAGGCCGGGAGAAACGCGCAGGAGGACGTGGATGTGGTGCATGCCGTGCAGGGTGCTCCCAGCGGCTTGCGGACCGTAAATCAGTCCTCGGGGTGCACGAGGCAGGGCCCCTCCGCGGATGCAGCACGGGGTCGTGCCGTGCAAGGCCGCGGTGCAATGGAGGCGTTCTCGCTCTGTGTCTCCGACACCCTGCGGGGATGGGGGGCTCGCCTGCGAGTCCTCGGCCCCTCTGAAAACCCAGCTGCTGCATAGCCGCAAGCTTGAAACTGCAGCCACCGACACAGGGCGTGCAACACGGGTGTAGGACGGATGCGCGTGCGAGTGCTGCCACGTTTCCATTTTGGCGGGGGCTTGCTTTGCTTTTACAAGAGCAGCCGGTGCCGGGCGCGCAGGCGACACGGGTCAAGGGCGACTCCCTCGGGCACGTATTACCTTGAAACCTGTCTTGGGCCACAGTCAGTGCAAGGCAAGTCACCCCCGCCTCATACCTCTACTCTTAAATCTATATTACTGCACAAACCTCATTAAGGGCGAGTCTTGGAGGCAAGCACACGCGAGCATAAAGCAGAATACCGCAAGCTGGGATACAAAATCTATATATAGATCCTGTATCTTCCTGGCTCTAAATAGCCCGTGCAATTGCTATTTTGGTGGGGAGGAAGCGCTGTTTAGACAGGCTCGCCTGCCGCCGGGAGGGGCGGCGGGGACGGGAGCGCGGCTGGGGCGCCCAGGTAGGGCTCTTTAACGCGCCTGGCCTTTTCCAGGAAGATTTAGAAGGAGTCTGCAATCTGCAAATTCTAAAGAGCTGACGGAGACAGTTATTAAGGGCTGGTAGGCGATGGCTGCTCGCCGTGTTATTAAAGTGCTAAAAGATTATGTCTCTGATAGCCGTATGCTTACTGTGTCCTTCATGACCACTTCCACAGGGACACCGCCAAGGAGAAAGGCAGAGGATCGATAAAAGGATATTACCAGCGGGCCAATCCCAATAATAAGAGAGGTGATATATACACACCATTTAAATTGTCCAACACATTTAATGTTCATTAACACTAATTTTCACGGTGCTGGCGTTTAACATATTATCGCAATGAAATTAATAAAAAAAAATACCCCACAGGAAATATAATTTAACTGTTTCTATATTCACCTTTGGACGGCCCGTTCCCTGCGGAGCCGCCGTGCTGTGGCACTCGGCTCCGTCACCGCAGGAAATGGCACCGGCGAGCGCCCGGGCCGGCGAGCGGGCTACGAACGCCAAGATGCTCTGTTTTGACGCGTTCAAATCAAAATTGGCCAGGCTCCCCACGCTGCCCGCAGCCCTCGAGAAGGCCTGGGGATCCAGGGACCCGCGAGTCCCAGCGTCTCCCGGGTGCCGGGAAGGCCACGCCGGTCTCGGGGGGCTCTCAGCGACACCGGGCACGAGCCAGGATTCAGGAGGCTTGCTCCACATTTCTACTTTTCGGTGTGAGGTTTTCCAGCTCTGAAAATATGAACTTTCCAGTTTGCAAACTTCCCCATTTTTCAGCCGCCGTTGGGCAGGTGGCAAACTTTCACAGACACGTGCAAACCTCTCAGCCTGGCCGAGTGTCAGGGCACTATCTCACTTATCAGAGAGAAATAAACATGTAATAATTTTGTTATTATGCCATAACGACTTGCTTATTTATCTCTCACGGAGCACACGGAAATTGTATTTGGCCACAGTGTGTAAATTGTGGTATAATTACCGTAAAATTTATAGTTTTTATACTTCCAACAAGTTAGCTTCTAAATCACACAACCCCCATGTAAATACTTTAAAATTATTCAGTAATTACTTATTTACATTGTAATTAAAATAAGTAATTAGCATACATTTACAGAGGATTTACATACTTATTTGTGAAAACAGTTCCTTGGCAGTTCATAAAATGAGAAAGAAGAAGAAACGCCACGTGCAGCCGCAACGAGGCTTGGCAGCTATGGAGGGTCCTTCGCACGGACCCTTCAAGCCTAGGGCGCGTTTCCCTCTTGCGAGGAGCCGCGTTGTGGCGTTCAGGGCGCCCAGGGACCTCGATGGGCCGGGGGCAGACAGGCCGTGCACCGTTCTGGGGGGAAATCACTGTCCCAGGGAGACGGGCTGCAGATCTGGCTGCCGAGTGCACGACCCACCCTCTGGCACGGGCACCAGGTCACCGCTTGGCTTGTGCCGGAGGAGACAGTTTTACACGCTCTTTCTCTGGCAGATCCAGAGGCTTCGAAGGACCACGAGGAACCTGTGCAGCCTGGCAAAGTGCTCTGCTTTGCACATCTGCACACGTGCACATGAGGAGTCCCCGTCTGCAGCATGCCAGGCTGCGTCTCCAGGTGCTCCGTGCAAGAGAGGATGTCTAACCTGCTTGTTTCCTGTTTGACTCTTTCACCGTGCAACGCATGAGGATCCCCAGCCTGCCCCTGGGTCCCTTCTTTTGCCACTGCCTGTCTAGGGCCCGTTCACTCACAAAGCCCCAGTGCCACATGCGCTCGGCCAGGGCAGAGGCGAGCTGCAAAGGTGCTGATGCAGGAGGCGCAGAGCAGGGTGCAGGGAGAGCACGGCGGCTCCCTCTTGCTCCAGTCAAGCAGACAGGGCTGGGGCGCTTCCCCGCACGCTCTCCTGGCAGAGCCTGACATGGGACACCGAGGCCCTGGTTTGAAATGCTAATGCTATTAATACTAATGCTATTCTTTTGAGGCCAGTGTCAGGGGCTCCAGCACGACCAGGGCTTTCTCCAGCAGGGCTGGCAGCCGCGTCGCCCCCAGAAATGGCCTGGGTTATTCCGGAGCAGTCTTCAACCATGAAAGCAATCCTCAAATACTTGAAGGGCTGCCAGCAAGAAGAGGGAAAGCACCTGTTCTTCTCTTGCTGCAGAGAGGAGGACACGGAGGGACAGCTGGGAGTTGCAGCAAAGTCAAGCTGGATTGCAAACACTTCTTCCCCGTCGGAGCAGGGGGGGCAGTGGACTCGCCATTGCTGGCGGTGTTCAGCCCCTGGCTGGGGATGATCCGGGGGTGGGATTCCCAGGTTTCTGGGCTTCGCTGCTTTGTTGTGCTCCATGTGTCGGGGGGTTTGAGCCTCCCCCAGAGGCGCTGGTGCTGCAGCCCCGGCTGGGGATGGGGCTGGGCTGCGTCAATGCTCCCGCTGGCACCAGCCCCGCAGGGTCCTGGCGGGAGGGTCTTGCCCCTGCACTCAGGCTCAGCCCTGCGCTGCACTGGGGCAGGAAGGGGTTTTACCCCATGGACAGATTGGTATAGCCTGGGGGGGTGAGGTTGCCTTCCTCTCTAGCAGGGGTGCAGCCTGTGCCTGGGATCTCTTGAGCCTGTATTCGCATTTCATAGCAGCAGGATGTTGGCTGCCGGGGTCCCCTGCTTTACCTGGGGCCGGTTCGGGGTCAGGTCTGTGTTGTGTCAGGGTTGAGATGATGGCTGTGCGGAGTGATTTGCACGGGGCTGATCCTGCCTCAGGCCAGGGTCGACCTGCGGAGGTCCCTTGCAGCAAGAGCGGCCCCGTCTCCGCAGCCTCCACGCGGGTGCAGTGCTGGGGGAGCCCGGGGTTTAAACCCCCTCTAGCACCGTGCCCTGTACAGACTCCTGGTCCTCTGCAGGGGTGCAGAGGGGCAGGCCACTACGTCCCCGCTGTGCCGGGTGGCTGCTGTGGCTCGGTGCACCCGACCACGGTCTAGGCCGTCCCGGTCCCATTCCTCTCGGGCTTCCCAAAGCTGGGATGCTCTGGCTGGCTCCGTGAAAATCACCTTTCTGGAGGGACCGGTGATGCTGGTTGAGGCCGGTGAGTCTGGCCCACCCCACCTGGGGTAAAACAAACTGTTTTTGCAGAGCCCGGGAGGGAGAGCGGTGCCCAGCGATGCAGGGGATCCTGCCGGCCACAACTCCACGCGGCGTACCCCGCGCGCCCTGCCGTGTGGGACTGCGGCCCCTTCCCCGAGGCCTCTCGCGAGGCTGTTATCACACCCGCCGTGTTATTGGATTTCTCCAAAGTCTCCCTTTATCCTTATTAATGCTGTGAATGTTGTAGCATGGCGCGATAGGATCAAACACCGGATAAAAATCACAATTTGTCCTTCTTCTGGGTGTAAATGTAACGGGGCTTAACTGTACAAACAAATAAGCCTAAATAGAAACATTTGTGATGATAAATGGGCAAGGAGAGAGCTGGCTCCAAGGTGAGGCCCGGCGGCGCCTGTGCGCAGAATGCAGAATCCCCGTCAGGGTCAGCCCGAGGCATCGTCAAGGTCAGCTCAGCCCGGCTCCCTCCGCCCCGCGGCCCTGACAGCTGATGTCCTCATGCCTCAGGTTTCCCCCGGCGCTCGGGGATGCGCCAGCTGCGGAGGAGCTTGCAGGCCAGTCCTGGGGTGCGTGCCTGGCCAAGCCCCGGGGTACAGCGCGGCTTTGCAGCGCAGCGCAGGACTCCCAGCTCTTCCAGCCCGGCGTGCTTGCTGCAGGGGAGCTCTGGGCTGAGCCCGGACAGGCAGGAGAGGAAAGGCAGCTTCCCCTTCTGCCCCCGGTGTAGCAGGGAACGGGCGTCTCTAGGCCGTGCGCCCCTGAGGAAGCCGGGGCCTGGATCCTGCGTGACACCCCTTGCTGGTTAGGGAGGGGAGGGCCATGGCCGGGGCAGGACTGGAAGGGTGGCGGGGTCTGAGCAATGCTGCCGTTTCCCGGGGAGGCTTTTCTCCAAGTGGGTCAGTGCAAAGACCCCTGGAATGGAAGAGATCATAAAAGACTGAATCCGGCCACGCTTTTAAATCGTACTTTGGGCACGCTGCCTTTAAATCCAGTGGCGCCGTGCCCCAGCCATCACCTGGCTGGCCCCCCGTGCCGCGGCCCAAGCGAAGGTGCACCCGCTTTTCACCGGTGGGCCCTGGTAGGGGAAGCCGCTACGCTGGGAGGCACCGGGGAGCGGCTGGGGCTTGCCACGGGGCCGATCCGGTGAGATTCCCGGCTCCTTTCCTCGGCCCGATGCAGGCCACACAGCTTCAGCTGCATCGCATCTGGGCAGGCGAGACGAAGACGAGTTTGCCCCTTGCACACGCGTGTGCACACACACGCAGAAGTCAGTCCTGCTTTCTGCCATGGCCACGCCGAGCCATAGGTGCCCACGGGGCTGAGTGGATCCCCCCGGAGCTGTCCCACCCGGCCCCACGCCGGCCGTGCTGTTTCCACCCGCTCCTTAGGGCGAGATTTAACGGCGGAGTCGGTGCGAGCGCGGGGCGCGCGGGGCTGACCCTGGCACGGCTGTCGCGGCGCAGCACTGGCGTGTAATGAGGCCCCGTGCGGATATTGATATGACAGAACAAAAGGCCAAGGTGCAGTAAGGACAGCAATCCGCAGGCTTCAGTCCATTTGTTTTTCACACCAAATCCATCACGTTAATGGGTCACCTTTCTGTGGCAGCTCATGATTACCTGCTTAGCCAAGGAGAGAGGCAGGTACCGGAGGTGGACGGGGAAGGGGTGGGGGCAGGCCTGGACGGGGGTAGGTCGCGCTGCCCGGAGGATTTATGACGGGTCAGCCCCGGCGCCGACCCGCCGGCTCGGGCAGAAGGGACCGTGTTGGGGCAGAACGGCGGGGGCTGCGGGCTGCGACGAGGGACTGATGCAAGCCTCGCAGGCGCAGGGACTTGCTGGGGACCGGGGAGATAACGCAGGACAGGAGGGGCTGCCCACGGTGCCAGGACACGAACCAGGACTCCTGGGCCGCGTTTGCTGCCAGCCCTTCCCAGACTGCCGAGATTGCCCGCTCCCCACACCGGGCAGCCCCAGCCTCTGTGTTTGGCCCGGGCCAAGTAGGGACATCATCTCGGCGAGGCCCTGCAGCGCGCATCATGCGCAGAGTCCTGCTGCGGCGCTGCCGTGCGAGCGGGCTGACGCCGGGCGCAGTGCTGCGGTGCCCTGCGCACCCTTCGTGCAGCCACGTAGCCGGCAGAATCAGGCCCTATGTGGCGCGTGGGTGGAGTGGGTGGCCGGGCAGAGCAAGGAGAAATTTCCCTGCCTGTGCGTGCCCAGGACACGCGCGTTTCCACTTAATATTCACACGCCGACACGAGATGAGCACTTAATGAGATCAGCAGCCAGTTTCACTCGAGGCTACCGGAGCAACGCTGCTCCAAACCGATCTCCGCTGCTGGGATGAAGTCACATGCAAAGCAACGGCCTTGGCAGGGGCGTTGGAGGCTTTCGAGCGAGGCGATCCCAGCCAGCGTCCACCACAGGGACCAGCTGGATATTACAAACAAAAAGTAAGTTGAATTAGTGCTTGTTAAAAAAAAAAAAAAAAAGAAGAAGCCCTTCCTTGCATGTAAGCAGCTGAGGTACACGTGCGCGAGCGAGAAGATTTAGCAGCAGTAAAGGCAGCCGGTTCAATCTGCCTCTCATTCCAGGGTTAACATTAGCAGGGAATACAGAGACAAAAGCTAAACAATGCTAATTATTTCAAAGCATAGAGAAATCTGGCCTCAGACGACAGAGCTAACTCTCATAACATCTTACGGCGTGGAAGCCATCTGCGATAAGGACTCTCGCCTTTCAGAGATAAGGAAACAAAATTGAAACGTATTATACATAAGTGGCTCCGGGCAATGAATCATCGTGCAACGTCTTTGCTGTTGGACTGGGCCCATTACAAAGAAATAATAGCAATAATAATAATTAATAACAACGCCAGGCCATTTCGCCGTTCCCGGCTGGAGAGATCTCAGCCGAACTCCAGACACTAGGCCAGAAACAGTAAACATGCACTTATGGTAATTTTATTTGAACTCCCAAGGAGACTGCCCACACCACTATGATTTGATGGCTTATTAAACCCTGCAGGATACCTTCTCCGGATGGGAGTGCGCGGAGCTGCTGGGGGGAGAGGGGGAGCCATCAGCAGGGACCAGCATCATTCCCTTCCTAATTAAAAGTCAAAATGTCATCTAGGTTTTTGTATTGTAATTGCAATGGTCATTGCAAAGACACCATGAAATCTGGCTGCATTAGCACTTCTTTGGGGGGAGGTCTGGTGAATGAAGATGTATTGAAGGCTGTTCTCTGGCATCCTTCTCATGCAAGTCCAGGCTGTGCGAGCAGTAAATGAACCCCCTGCCAGGAGCCCACGTCACCTCTGCACCCCCCGACCATATCGAGCGACTTGAACGGGGGAAAAAAAATCATCCGTTCCAACCCTAAATGATACCAGTAAGTTTGTGCAAGCTTATGTAAATCACACAAAAAGTGACAAGTTTTCCTATTAAAAGATAATTGTAATCAGGGTGCTGGACGTGTGGCGCACTGATGATTGGAGATAGACGGGCAGCGTGGAAAGATGGATCGTTTTAATTTGCACCAATTAAATTGAAGTTCATGGGATCATCTTCTTCAATCTTCATGAATACTTTATTTTCTGGCTGCTATGGAGCTATTAAAAAGAATGATTGAGCCAAGAGCTAGGCATAGTATATTTTATGAAATATCACCTTTAAAGAATTTGAGTGCGCCATTTTCATAATGAGTTTTCTAGTACCTAATACCCTTCTATATTACTACATTTTTAAAGTGGATTGATCTGGAAAGTGCAGAAAGTGCAGGTAATGATACATTTTGCTAGGATAAGGTGGCTGATAATGTATCATGTTACTGCTCGGAGAATAATAGATTGCCTTGTGTTGGAGATGTGGCATTCTTATTTTGGTGGTTGCCTTTTGCAGACAAGGGGAATCCTCGGCGTCTCTGGAAGGGAGCGCTTAATTGTTTGTGCAATTTTCTCCCAGGTCCCTCGGTCTTTCCTGCGTCGTCCGTGATCTCAGCAAGGATGAAGGAGCGACCCTGCTCTCGGAGGTGGGGGAGAAGCTGTTCTCGGGTGTATTTTTGTCTTGATGGATGTTGTTTCGCTGGGCAGGAGGTAGGAGGAAACGCGCCACGGGAGCTGGAGAAGCGCGCTACCTCTCTGCCGCTCGCCAGGGCCTCGTGCTCCCTTCTCCCGGGAGGAAGCAGCGACGGCGGCTTTGGAGGGCGGTCAAGGGGAACGTGGCTGTGTCACGCCTGACGGGCTCGCCGGGAGACAATTCTGGAAGCTCGGCCGCGTGGGAGGTTTGGTTTTATCTGTGCAAGATGTAGGGTCGCCTTCAGCGTGGGCGCTTCTCCCAGTGCGGCATGCACACGAGAGGACTGGCGCATCCTCGCCGGGCTGCATCTCTCACCCCTCCCATGGATTTCTCTTCTGGGTGCAGGTGATGACACAGGGTCGCTGAACACTGTGGATGCAGGGTGGGACTCTGGGGTCCAAAAGTTTGCAAAGTGCTATTAAACGTCACGTGAGCTCCAGATTTTGTGTTGGGCCAGGCGGTGGTCTGAGATCAGACCTGGCTAACTGGTACCCTCATACCCCTAATCACAGTTAAGTAGACCGAATGAGACACACAGCGGTCAGCAATCCTGCAATGGTCAGAGCGGGATGGCACAGGGTGTTTCTGTGGTCCGGTCCCGGGGAGGGCAGCTGGAGCGGGCAGGGATGTGGTTCCCAAACCGAGCGCGCCGCAGGAGCGAGCACACGAACCCAGCGAGAGCAGCCTGCCGCTAGCAAAGGAGTACCACTCCGGTCACCGATTCCCTGGGGCACATCCTCAACACTGCGAGTCAGAGCAACATGATGCCATCTCTCTCTACATAGGTTTAAGCAACAGCAATCATAATTAACCCTGCTAATTAATCAGGGCATAACATATTAATTGCTAGCACACAAGGCTCCAATTGAGCAGGTGCTGTGTAGGAATCTAATGGGATAATAAACTGACTAGCAGTGCAGTGAACAAAGAGGCCCCATTTCACTAGGGGGAATTAGCTCAGCACAACCAAGATTTGGGCAGAAATCACTTGCCTTTGGGCAAGTCGAGCAGCTCCTAGGGCACAGTGCACAGGAGCCGGGACGTGAGAGAGGAAGGGAAAAGGAGGCAGGATGCTCCGTCCCCGGGGAGTCATGCCGCAGGACAGACGTCAGCAAAGCTGGGGGTAGGGGACCTGCTCTAGTGCAGCTTGGCAAAGCAAAGGCTGTTCCTGCCACGCCACGGGCAGGGGTCCCGACGTGCCATGTCGAGCTGGGCACGCCGCGACCCGCGGATAACGGCTGCATTTCACATCCTCCCGGCAGAGCAGCTTGCAGGTCCCCTCCCGGAGCTGCGTTTGGGGGTGGGGGAGGCTCGCTGCGAGGGCTGGGCTCAAGCCACCCCTCGGCCAGGACAACGGCAGGCGCCGCTACCGGGAATGGGGTATCATCACAGGGCCTTTCTTCTGGGCCGGAGGCTCTGGGAGCTCCGGTTTCAGAGAAGGGGAATGGGAGCAGCACGAAACACGCTCTTTAAGGCTCTTCCTTTCTAGGCCATTCAGGCCTTCCCCAAGGAGGCATCAGTAGAAAAATGAGGCCACTGGAAGAAGCCTACATTACAGGGGAGCCGGTAACAAGGCCTATATTTAGGCTCCCTTATGTTTTCCATTCTCTGAATTTTTTTGCCCTTTTGTTTGCAAAACTCCACAACCTTTGTGCTTTGCTGCGCAGGGAGGACGACGCTCCAGGGCCAGAGAAGGGCCTGCTCTTCGCCCGGTGACTTGCTGGATCCGAAGCACCTGCCGGCGTGGCAGTCGCCCGGGCCCCCACCTCGTGCATTGCACAGGGCAGAGTTTGGAGGCTGCGCGGGGCGACTGGAGAGCCAGCAAAGCCCCGGTTCCCAGGCCTCGGCTGCAGCCCAGTTTCATAAGCCACGCAGCCGGGCTCCCACGCCGCTGGCACCGCATCCTGCCCTGGTCCTGGCCCCTTCCAGCGCCCCCGGCTCCTCACCGACAGTCCCAGGCAGCTGCTTGTGTGCCGCGGCCCCCAGGACACGTGCCCTTGGGTCTGTCCATCGTCGCCCTTCACATCCGCAATATTTAATAATGTCTAATTTAGGGCTAAAGCATTTACTGTGATTGCACAAGACCCTCTGTGATCTGCTTTGCCACTCTTTAGTTTAATTGTCCTAAAATTGGCAATAGATTAAAAGAAAATAATTATCCCTAATTATGTTAATTAAATGGCTAATTCATTAACGAGCTTAACATCTTTTACTTGGACTGTCTGTGCTAGGCAAGATTTTGTTTCCAAGAGGAAACAGTGGGCGCGGGCTGCGTTCTGCACCGGGCACGTTGCAGCGTGTTTAGCGCGAGCCGCGTGAATGCAATCCCTTCCTCATTATTCAGATGACAGAACAAAACTATAAATAGTGGATCGCAATTAAAATCAGAACAATTACTTTTTATCCATTACGCTGCCTTTTGCACAATAGCAGCCTATAAAAGAGAAAAGCACAGTCCTTTTAGATCTCTCTCTCTCTCTTTATCCAGAACTGTAGCTGGCTTGCTAATTAGGAAGCTTTTGAATTAGATTATTTGCATGTCTGAACAGGGCTAGGGTATTAAACATCCCCGAGGACATGCTATAATAACCTCTTCAGTGGCTTTTAGGATCCCTAAGGAACCAGGAACTCTGAAAAAAAGCCTCCAAAAGGAGGGAAAGTGCATAACGATTTCATCCAATTAGGTATGGATTAGTTGGCTCTGTGTCTTTGAATCCTGCTCCCTGCAAGAAGGTGTTCTCCTCTAGGAACACTTGACAAAATCATCGGGGAAATTATAATGCAGAACCTAAATGAAATCGCAATACCTTAGTTTCTCCTCCAAGAAAGAATAAACTACAAAATCAATACAGCGGTGTATAAAGTAAAAAGAAATGCACCAGTCACTTTATTGCTTAGCTTCAAGCACAGCCTCCGTGTTTGATGGTCGCTCTCGGATGCTGTAAAGTCAGACTCCAAAGGACAAATGTCGCTGCTGATATGATTGGCTGCAGCGGATTTTAATTTTTAAATACTGCTGCTATTCTTCTGCTCGCCACGGCTTTCTACCCACGCCCCGTTTTAAGAAACTCACGGCCCGTTTAATATTTAACCAGGCCATCAGGCTGCCGGAGCCCTGGCAGCGCAGCGCAGCGCAGCACAGCGCGCTCGGCGCGAAGCCCCTGCAGCAGGCGTGCATCAGTAGCGGCCACGTGCTCCGTCAAAGCCACTGCCCAGGCCCAGAAGATGCCGAACGCCGGTTCCCCTCACGAGGGGCCTGGGTGGCTTCTTCCAGGGCGGCCCCTCGGCCTCAGGGCTCGTCACACTACGGTGCTGCTTGCACGGCCGTGGGGACGGGAGGACGCGCAGATCCCGGGTGCACTGGCCCCCCAGACTGCTCCCCTTCCTGAGGCGCTGGTGATCCCTGCTGACCCCCGTCTCTCCTGGCCCTGCTGGGTCTGACCGGGTCGCACGGCTCCGCTTGGGCCCAGCCCCATGGTGTGAAGGGAGCTGGTACCCCCACGGTTCCCGGGGCATCGACCAGCTCCTGCCCCCTCTCGAGTGCCGTCAGAGCGTGGGGCGTCCACGCTGGACACGGGGAGAGGGGAAGGTCGGTAAACTCCCTAACGTGCCAAAGGGAATGAAACAGGTTTTTTTCCCCACCAAGATCCCATTGATTTGGGTTTTTTTTATGGCTGAGATTTAATTTGAGGGAAGCTAAACTAAAGCTTCACGAGAAATATGATTATTATAAAATGCTTGAGGAGGTTAGCCGTGCTCATAAGAGCGCACCTGCGGGGACCACTCAACGTCGCCTCTCTGCACTGCACCTTGCTGTTTGTATTGGGAGCCATAATATTGCTCTCTAATTGGAATGGATTTCTAAAACAGCAATAAAAGAAACTACCTCGAAACGGGAACATGCAGCACTCAGCTGTATAAATCTAAACATTTATGAATGCGAGGTGGGTAAATTGCCCATGCTGGTGTTCATACAATTACTGTGTGGTTTTGCATACATGGCGCCTTAGGAAACAATACAAGTGTTACGCTAATAACCCTGCCTGCCAAAACGAACCCTTTCTAAAATAATCAAGGGAAGAGCCAATTCTTTACTCACTCAGCCATAGAGCTTAACCATCAGCGAGAGGCACAAATTCCCCAAGAAAGTCTCCTCCTCGGCCCTGGTAATGAGAGATTGGCTTTGGCCCTGAAGCAGGAGGCTTCATCTCCCTGCCAAATTGTTGCTTGTATTGTAGCGCTGGATCTTCTTGCCGT
Organism: Alligator sinensis; assembly: GCF_000455745.1. Taxonomy (NCBI): domain Eukaryota; kingdom Metazoa; phylum Chordata; order Crocodylia; family Alligatoridae; genus Alligator; species Alligator sinensis. The sequence continues at coordinate 3,912,807 of NW_005841869.1, forward strand.
CCACGCAAGCATTCGGGGTCGCCCCGAGCCTGGTCCAGCTCACGGCATCCTGCGGCCAGGAGTTCCACGGGCCGAGCGCACGCGGTGAGCAGCTGCGTGTCTCTTTATGCCTTTCCAAGCGGCCGCCTTTTGGCGTTCGCCGACTGTCTCCTTGCTCCTGTAGCGCGAGACGGGGCATACCAGCCCCCTGCCCCCTTCGATACCCTGCGTTATTTCACGTGTGTTTGCCCTGCCCCCTCTCATTCGTCTCCTTTCTACGAACGTGCTCCCAACCTCTTACAGCTCTCTTCAGACCAGACGTTTCTCTGCCCCGATCATCCTCCTAGCCCTCCTCCCCTCGCATCCTGTCCTATTCCACCGCGGCCTTTTGGGGCGGCACAGCACGCAGTGCGGCACGCAGGACCCGGGGAGGCTGCGTTGCCGACTTAGAGGGCCGGGAGAGCGCTTGCTGGGCGGTCTCATACCCACTCCTGGAGCATCCTGACATCTCCCATTTTGGCTGTCATCCCTTGCCCTGAGGTCTCCGCAGAGCTGCCTCTAGCAATGCCCGGGTCCCTTTTCTGGCCTGATCCTGTTCATTTAGAAACCTGTGAGAGGTTGGAGTAGCTGAGCCCCCTGCCCCCCGTCCCTCTGCATCGGTCAGGGTTGGACTTCAGGGATGGTCAGAGACCCCCCTAACAAAGGCAGGTGGTTTTCCTCAGACTGGACTAAGCTAAATGACGTTGTCATGTGCCAGTGCTGCCGCCTGGTTGCTCACCTCCCTCTGCAGATCATTAACGGCCCCGTCCAACGTGGCGGGATCCGGCGTGGGACCTTGAGGCGCGCTGCTGTCCCCGCACGCCACCGGGAACTTCCCTGCCCTGCCTGCTGTCGCCTTTGATTCATGACGCTACTTTTGCTCTTTAGTAGCTTCTTGAAAGGGACCTTGTCAAAGGCCTGTGGAAAGTCTAAATAAATTATGTCAACCTGCTCCCTACAACACACCACTATCGGCAGCTTCAAAGAAGTCTAGGAGAGTGGCGAGGCACGGCTTTCCTCTCTCTGATTAGACATGGTTGTCAAGGTCCCGCGTTATCCCATTTCAGCCATATTAGCAGGTGCGCACGTACGCCCGGCTGCTTTGGGATCTACCAGATCCCACCGAAGGCCTTTTAAGATGTAAATGCAATGTACAACTGCGCTTTTGTGCTGAACGTCCAGGCAGACAGCAGAAAAGGGGGGTGTGCTCCCTTGTTTCTCAGGTGCGAAGGACACTGAATGCGAAAGGTGTGTACCCGTCCTTCGTCTTAGGATGGATGCCCAAGTGGCATCGTCCTGCCCTGCCCACACGCGCTGCAGTAAGGATCCACATCAGCCGGGCGCAGTACCTGCCTGGGATGTTCGCACCTTAATGCATGGGGTGAAACCAGCCCTGAAAAGCCCACCCGCACAAAACGCACAAGTGTAGTCAACAGCTGGCAGGTGGGCACCCTCCTCAGCCCTGGCGCGTCCCCACCTTGCTGGGACGGGGTGAATGTCCCTGGATTGCTACGGGACATCTCGTTACAGCCACCGCTTTGTCGGATCGGCAGCCTCGATTTCTTTTCCATCTCTTCTTTAGGACAACATTTTTTTTTATTCCTAAACTATTTGAAAGCAAACGACTGGCATTTCTTTCCCTGCCTTTCCTGTGGAAGCCGGAGCTCAGCAGGTCGTGCGTTTACATTTTGGGTTTCCCTGGGCCTCCAGCTTTGCCAGGCGCCCTCCGGTCTCTGCGAGGAGCCGGAGCCGGGGTAGGGAGCAGGCGACGGAGCGGTTCTCGCACGCTGTGCGTGCAAGGGCATTTGCAGCGGTGACATTTGCCAGCTGGCACGACGCCGACGGATCTGAGATCCTGCAGTGATTTTGTTTTCTGATAGGTGGCGACTGGAGAACGTCACTGTTTGAATGGTGATCCCCGCCGAGGCAGCTCCCAGCGCCTGCGAAGATGCTTTCTCAAATGCTCAGGGATCTGAATGGGGATTTTTTCAGCGCCAAGAAGATCACAAGGGCGTTTCTGTTCGCTATTCAGGCAGGAGCGAGGCGCCCGATTCATCGCCCTGCCACCTGAGAGCGACGCTCCACCCGTAACCAGCTGCTCCCCTCCAAGGCAGGGGCTTCTACGTGCGACTGCCCGAACCTCCTCACTCCCTGCTTTGTGCCAGCAGGAGCAGGACGACTTATTTCCCATTTTCTTTGGGACAGCGCAAGAAGTGGGGAGAGGAGAACTTGCAGAAGACCAAGGGCTTGACTCTTCACTCCTCGCGCCCCTGAACACAGCTCAGCACCCGCACCGGTGTGGGTGGGAAATGCAGCCAGGCCCAAAATTCAGGACAGGGTCGTACATTGGCAAGCAGGGGGTTAAAAACAGACGGGAGGACAGAAAGTTCCCGGCAGCCGGATCAGGTCCCTTGGGACCAGCCGGGCCGAAGCCAGAAGAAGGGATGTGGCCCCGGGGGCCTGCATTTTACGTACAGATAAAACGGGAAACACCGTTTCTGCCTGCGACGTACCAGCTCCAAGCACGTGTTGTGGGCAGTCGCGTTGCAGTCGCCGGCGACTTGTCCCCGTCCCTTTACAGGACCAGGTTGTTCCTTCCGCAACAAGCCCCAGCCGCGCACCTTCTGCCTTCGTTCCTCGAGGAGTTTTTCCACCCTGTTTTCAGGTCTCTGCCCCTTTTCCCCGTCAGGAAAGACTTAAATGCCACCCCTCCCTGGTGTAAGATCTGACAAAGCAATGGCGACGCGCTCTCCTTGGGTCCTGGGGGAAAAGACCAGCTGCGCGGTCCCGCCGCAGCCAGGACCCGGACACCCCTGCTTTCACCGCCGGGCCCGGGAGCCGTGTTCTCGCATCCGGGGAAGGGCTGCTCGTCAGCACTGCTAATTTTGTGCCCTCTCCCGTCTTCCTCGTGCCCCCTCATTTATACCCCTCCTGAACTTTCCCACGTGAGCGATGCGTGCGGCCTGGGCCATCACGACGGCCAGTAAATATGGCTGGACTTCCACCTGCCGCCTCCGGCAGCTATGCCACACTGTCGAAGAATATAGACATTAATATTTTTAAAATTTATTAACCCATAAAAGAAGAAGTCATCAAGTGTTATTTCTGACTCCCCAATAAAACCGGCGATACAGGTTTCTATCGCGCTGCACTAATTAATACTTAGAAATATTTTCCTTGAGAGCCGGGTAATAGCGGCTCCTGGATTGAGAAAGGAACTGAAGCCGGGGGTCTGCTGCAGTAAACAGGACAGTAAATAACACTTTCATTGCCTTTAATTATTTAACAAGCACAGTAGTGGCTTGAGTGAGATAATTTAAAATATACGTACAAAAAGACCTGGATGTGAATTGAATGCCGGTGAGAGGTGCTGGGCTTTCTGCACCGGGGACAAGCTCCTTGTTCGTTGGCACCTCGGGCAACTGCAGCTGATGTTCCCTGGGCACCTCCGGGCTATTTGCCCCCGGGTGCACCTAGGCCTTGCCCTCGCTGCCAACAGGGGCAGCTGGCGAGGGGCAGAGGTGCTTTCCCAGGGTTGGGGGAGACGGAGGGGAAACGTGTCCCTTTCCCAGCCCGCGCAGCACCGGGTGGCGGGGCCCTGGGCCAAGCACAGCTCGGCACGCGACGGCGTTTGTCCAGAGAGGAGCATCGTCGGTCGCCGACCCCAGACCAGTCCCGTGCTCCCCCCGTGCGTTTCCAAACGTCCTCTGCGGTGGCCTGGCTGCTCCCCGGGCGGTTTGGGGTCGCTGCGTGCTGTTTGAGACCTGGCTGGAGTATCGGCCCGACCCGCTCCAGACGCGGTCGTGGTCCCGTCCTGGAGGCAGCACCGGGGCTGCTCTAGGTGCTGCATGCCAACGCTGGGCTCCACAGATCGCCCGGGCTGGCGCTGATGTGGTTAAAAGGGGGATTTGCTTTGCTGTCACTGGCCGTCCAAAAAGGGGAAGAGCGACAGCACAGCTTAAACCCCCGTGAACGCGTGTGCCGGGCGTTGGGTAAGGGCTTTATTTCATCGGTCTTTTGTCAGTGAGGTATAAGAGTTAATATAGCATTTGTCAGCATGCTGCAGATAGCATACAGGGAGGTAATGGAAATGTATTAGACACTTCACAACGTATTTACCGCTTAAAGCAGTTATAACACCAAGCCCACTGCACACACATTTACTTCCTTGGATGCGGGGCTGACCCTTTCATCACTGGCAGCTCATCTACGCTCGGGAAAACACACACAACGGGCAACCCTGAATTTAAAGTCAGCGTGTGTGCAGTGGTGGGCGAAGGGTTAAAGCTGTTTAATAAACCGGTCACGATAAAGCAAGTGGCGCTAGAAGTGTTACATAACTAGTTAATACGCCACGTACAACCGCGTGCCCGATCCGAGAGCCAACGCACGGCGATTATTGATGCTTTCCCCCTGGTTGGGGTTGCAGATACAGCGTCGATGATTTGTGAGGCGCTGGGACGTTTCAGGAGATGCTCGTCTCCAAACTTATTTATTTCCGCAGTCCCTATGGTGGGATTTTTAAGTAGCAAACAGTTTTATTCAACTAATCAACCCTGGAAATCTTTTGCCTCCCTTGAAGCGGTATCGGGATCAGCGGCAAACCCTTCCTGTTAATATTCCTTTAATTGGCATTTAGTTGCTGCTACAACATGAATCCGTGTCATGAAATTACTGCCCGTCGCCTGGCCTGCATGCACATATAAAACCCTGCGCCGTGATGAACCGGAATGAAAAGCTTCCTGATATCGCAGACGCTGGAGACATTTATTAACGATTTGATAATATTGTGTGTGGAAGCGTCATGCTCCTTGAGTGACTCCTTGGCTTGGAGCAGAATGATTTCACTCCGTTTGCTTTTAACTCCCTTGCATTTATCTTGCCTGAGTGTCTCCACTGGATATTGTTTACTCTTTGGATTAGTAAACTCAGGATTAATTCCACCCTTTATTGCTGGAAGTGGCAGTAAATCCAGTATCTGAGCGCGTCAGGAATCTGCTTAGCTATGCTACATGACCCTTTCACGGGTAATAAAAATGCACACCTTCCCGGGCGAAGGGGTGCAGCGTTCGGAGTGCCAATATATTTTAGAGCGTTAGTCACTGCAATGTGCAGCATAAGATTGCCCTGGGTTTTTGGACGATCTCAAACAAGACCCCAAAAACCAACCAGCCACGCAATGCCCAGCGTGGCCCGGCTCCCTCCAGAGAGGAGGCTCGCACGGCCGCCCAGCTCCCGAGGTCTCGGGGCGCCTGGGTGCCCCCGACGTGCCGCCACAGGGGAAGAAGGGGTTTTAAACAGGCTCTGCAGCGTTACTTGAGCGTGTAGCAGGAGGCACAGCCCTGTCTTTGCCCCCGAATTACGGCCTATCCAGCAGGGATTAAGCAACAAAGGCAGCGTGCAAAGGCACCCTCCGCAAAGGGCTGCTGCTTTTTTGTATGGTTATTAAATCAGCCCGGAGGAGCGCGGGGCCAGCCCTGAAGAAAGCTCATTGCAAAGGTTACCTAACTGAACCGCGCAATTTTTTCCCCTCAACTTTGTTCTGTCTTAAGGTAAAAGGTTCACGCGGAGGGCTATAAATTCCTGTCACATTTGGTTGTAATCTCTCTATGGTTTTATTACTTAAAATGCTACGCTTTCAGGACGGGGAATTTTCCAGGGGGCTGAGGCGGGCGCGGAGCCACATTTATATTGTGCCGAAGTTCCTTTGGAGTCTCCTTGAGACAAGTGGGCAGCAAGGCCTGGAGTGAAGGCCTTATCAGTCACTCCACAATGGAAGTCAGCCCATGAATTATATCAGGACTGGGACCGGCTCGGCGAGACTTGGATTGTGGGCCGCTGGGTGACAATAAACATGTCCCAGGAACGTGTCCTCCATCATTCAAGTTCAGATAGCAGATCTGGACCTTAACTACAGCTCCCTATCTCTAAATCTCGGCGTGACCCGCGAAGGAGATGGAGGTGACTCTCAAGGATATCTGTCGACAAGGAACTTGCGAAGGAAGTTTATAACTGACTCTCGCTGCAGCTGTGCATCACGGCGAGATTTACCTTAAAGCTGTTTAACTCAGAAACCCTTATCTGATTTGGACGGCCAGATTTAGTTCGGGAGAGGGGAGCTGGGAGACGCGCGGCGTGCTGGCGCGGCGCAAATGGAAATCGAGCCTCTTTGGGCTCTGGTGTCCTACGTCTGCTGCCACACATTCATTTCCCTTTCTAATCTATTTACAGCATCTGAATTTATTCCGAGTGACTTTGCCAGAGAGGCCGTGCGAGAACAAGCCCTTTCGCTCACTCCAGCGGCGCAGGGGTGGGTGTAGAAAGGACGTTGAGCAGAAGGGAAATCTGCCTCTAAATGTATGCAGGAGCCTCCAACTTTCTTCTTCTTCCTGCTTGTTTTCCTCTCCTTTTTTGCACTGGGCCGGCCCGGTTGAAAAGCTGCCCTCGAGCTGGCAGCGCATCGGGAACCCCAGGCCGATGGCAGGGTGACGGACCGGGAGCAGTCCCAGCGCGGTTACCTGCACCGGGGCAGAGCTACCTGCGGGGTCGTGGGTGCAGGTAGGTGCCCAGGGGACCACAGCCGGGGAGTCGGGGCCTGGGCTCGCCTCCGCAGAGCACCGTGTTGAGACGGGGTAAGGCTTCGTGACGCAGCCCGGGGACGGCCCCCCACGCCTGACCCTCCGTCGCCGGCCCGGTTCGGGAAGCCCTGCCAGCAGGACGATGCTGGGCGCCATGTCCCACGCGGGGTGCGCGCCCACCTCTCCGCAGGGAGCCCGTCCCAGCTCGCTGCCCGCTCAGGTCGCGCTGGGCCTCTCTGCCGGCTCTCATCTGCGTACCGATCACGCAGCTTTTCCACTGCTGATATTTTTTTCTTGCAAGTGAATAATGACGAATAAACGACGGGCCCTGTGAGTAATACCCTCCTGCACTTCGACACTTGATGGACAGCAAACTAGAGCGAAAAATGTTGCCCCCCAAGCTACGTCTTCTGCGGAGAGCCCTTTCGCAAGACGGAAACCAAATGGCTTTGGCTGGAGAGGAGGAATAAATCAATTAAACTTGATCTTAAATTAAAAAAAAGTATAAATGCAAAGTGTTAATAAAGTAATGAAGGAAAGCGGAGCAGTGCAGAGCACCAGAGCTAAATACAGCCATTAAAAAGCAGAACCTCTGTAAAATTTGTGGTAAAATTACAATTTAATTTTATAAAGATAATTTATTAGCTAATACCTCATTGCACATGTTAATAGCTTGTGCTTAAATAATAATAAGCTTGATTGCTATACAGTCATTAAACTATTTTTTTACATACAGTTTAACTGACCATTTTGTATGTGGTTTTGAAGAAAAAAAAAAAAGTGATTATTGAAGTCCTAAGCAGTGAGTTAATTTCTAATGAAAGGATAATTTTATTCCAATGATTTTACATTTAATTAACTAAAGCTACAAGTAATTTGAAATTATAAGGTAATGCTGATTCATTCTGGTATCAGATAGCACGCATGGCTAGGGCGAGCGGGCCACGCGCAGCGAGGGAGGCGGGGACAACGAGGAGGCCGAGAAAAGACCGACTTTTCAGCGCTTCCTCGAAACGAGCAGATATAAATACCCTGAGCCCACACAAAGTGAGCGTGAAAAAGTTTTTATGCCTTTCTGAGCTGTATTTAGGTTGAAGTTAAAGCTGGTAATTGGAAAATTATGCAGAGATGGTTTAAGATTTTTTTGAAGTTGCCTCCATTCTCATTAGCAATTTAAGGCTTTCTACATTATGCAAACGGTGAAATTAGTTTCTGAAGAGGTGTAATGGGGAGAACAGAAGAGCACGGGAGAGCCCGGGCTCGTCACGCTTGCCACCTGCGACGCGCCGAGCGTGGCACCGTGAATCCGCGGGGCCGGGGGCCGGGTGGTGTAAGGGGGCAAGGCCCTGCGGGACGAAGCGATCCTGCCCCTGGAGCAGGTTTCCTGCTCAGGAGAGGAAAGGGTGCTGTGGCTCCTGCTCTGCAGAGCTGGGGCGAAGGGGTCACGCAGGTGCCAATGTTTCAGGGGTTTTGTTCAGCTGCAAAACCCAAACCATTTGTTTCGGGTCGACCCAAAGCCCGTCGCTGTAACTGTCCAAAGGGAACTTGTTGGTGGCTTTTCTTTCCCAAAGGGCTTGCTTTGGGTTTTAAATTGACACTGGGCTGGGGAAAGAAGGGGTCAGTGGCTGGAGCACGTGGCAAAGGCACGTTCCAGGCACAGGCACCTCGCCCTGGACGCGCTGAAGCAACACACGTCACCCTTGCCCCCCTCCCATGTTTTGGGGCCAAAAGCGTTGACCCAAACTCTGCAGCTAGTTTCCCCGGCCGTGCCATTTGCCAGCGAACGAAGCGCTTGTGGAGGCTCTTGCACCCGGGCCCGGCCCCGCGCGGAGGGGCAGGCGGCAGTGCCACGTCCCGGCGTCCGCGGGGAGCGCAGGGCCGCGACCAGGCAGCAGCACGGCCCGTTCCCCTGCGTCGTGTGCGGCGCGGTGGAGGCAGCTCCTTGCTGCAGGGGAAATGCTTGTCAGGATATTGATAAACAACAGATCTGTGTCAGCGCAGATGCTTTTTTAATGGCATGTCCTGAGGTGCAGACATTAGGGTTATATCCCTCTGCCTCCCAGTGATGTACGCAGCAATAACTCCTCCTCAAGCGGAGGGCAGGCTGCCTGCGAGCTCGCTCTTTGTGCCTTATTAATGCTTCCCCCCTCGCTAATGCAGACCCGGAGTGCCGGCATTAGGCAGCCGAGGCTCCGAGGGGACTCGGGAAGCCGGGAACGGCAGCGAACGCTCAGTCACAGCCTGCGCCCGTCACACCGCCGGGCCGCGGACACCGCACGCGCGGCCCGGCCCACCCCAGTGCAAACCAGTGCAGCCAGTGGTGGGCCCAGTCCTAGGGAGAGGCCAGGAGGAGAGCGGCTCTCCCAAGCACGGAGGACAGGAGGATTATTCAGGAGACGCGCAGGAGACAGAGGTCACCTTGCACGCCAGCACAGCCCACTGGAGCCACGGGGCTGGTAGCAAGGGCACCTTTGTTCACGGAAGGAGAGACGTCAAACAGCCCTTCTTCCTTTTCAAGTAGGAACAAAAAGCCAAAATTTCATTTTTTTTCTGGCAAACCCAAAGCCTGGGAAGCTCCATGCTGGCTTCGGCCTGTTTAAATGTTTACGATTATTTTATAGAAAAAATGTAAAGTTCAAAAGGAAAAGTTGTTTCTGAACGAAATGCAGAAGTGCTGTGCCTCCAAAACAGCCGAGACTGGACGTTGTGGCATTTTTAAAGGGGTCTTTTGCATTTCCTTCCTAAGCCGGTGCTGGGATCTGCACGAGGCCACGACAAGCACTGGTTTCATCCCGATGCACGCGCTGGTGCAGAGCCGGTCAGGTGCACGTTCCCGCGCCTCCGTGCGGACGTCCTTCCCTAGCCTCAATCGCTCTTTCTTCCCTCTCGGGAGAAGCTTTCCCCTGCAATGGCAGGGAAAGGGGTTTGGCTTTTGTCCCGAGCTGCTGGCAACCGACTGCTCTTTGCTGAGCACGATAGCTTGTTCCCCAAGGGCAACATTGCAAAAAAAAAAAGCCTCTGTCCACGAGGGCCGGGCTCTGAGCGCCCACGTGAATTTGGGGAGTGCAGCTGCCCCGCCGCGTGCCCTGCGCCGAGCAGCCTCGCCGCTGGGAGGATCTTACACCGCTCCTTTTGCCTCTTAATTTAACTAACTAACCAACCTGCTTAGAGACTCAGATCAGTGACAGAGCAGGCTGCTCACACAGACTTAATCAATTCCCTGTGTTTATAATTTGCCAATTAATTAATCCTCATTGATATCGCCGGAGCGCCTGCAGGACCCTGCTGAGAGCAGGGCTAGAAGCTGAGTGTGTTGAAAGAGGAACGCGGCGTTTGCTGCAATCCCCGGGCGCCAGCGCCTGGGCCTTCGTGGCAGGGCTCCGGGGCGCGCGGTCCCCTCCCTCCTCCCGGCACTGAAGGGACGTGTCCCCGGTGCTCAGGCCTCGTTCAGATGCTGCCTGGGGGAGACTTTCACCTGCTCTGCCCCCTCCAAAATGCCCCTGATCCCTTGCACGGGGCTGGCCTGGGGCTCTTCAAAGGCATGCTCTTTCACAACAGCCTCGCCTGGATGCGCTGAACAAATACATGTTAAAAATGCATGACATGTTGTTTTATTTATGACATGATATATTGCATTCGAAATTTCCCCAAACCATCCGCTATCATCTCCCCAATCAGTCCTCAGAGGCTGTTCGATCTGATGGGTATGAAGCACTTGCAAACGCCTGGCGGGCACCAGCCCACCCCAGCCCTGTCCTGGCCGGATGAAAACAAACCAGGCTCCCATCTTCTGCGCGCGACCCGAGTAGGGATGCAGGAGGAGTGCGCTTGAGCGGGGCTGGCGGAAAACAAGAGGATGCCAATGCAACGCTGTCCCAGGCGCTGCTTTCTGCCCCGAGAAACCCCTTCCCCTTTGGGTGGTCTCCCCTTCCCGCCCAGGACCCCCCGTCCCACGGGGGAGCAGAGGTCTCAGCCCGGGAACAGCTGGGCTTGTTGGGCAGCACGCGCCTGCCGGGCTGAATTATTTATCTACGAGCCGCGTTTTACCCTGGCTTTCAGACTAACGCAAATAGATGCTGCCAACCCAAAATGGCTGTTTGCACTCGATGTGGATAGATAGTCACGGTGGTGGAGTAGCGTGGCCAGATCAGACGCGATCGCATCTGTGCGCCGTGGGCAGCAGAGTCCTTCCCGCTGGCCACGTGCTTATCTTCAGACCTGCCCTCCTGCAGCACCTGCTTCCCAGCACGTCCTTCCCACGGAGCCCCTTTGGGTAGGTATGTTGGTGGAGTAAGGTGCTGGTGGCTCAACATCTGCGCTTGGGGCTTCAGTCTTTAGTTCAAGTTCACTCGGAGTCACTGGAGCCACCCGGCCCCAAAAACAGGTGAAGACGAGCCTCTTGCACAGCGCTTTGCGGGTCTTTGCCAACTTGCCACTGCTCACGCGTGGGTGCTTCGGGGAGGGGAGGGCTGTGCGCAGGCACGTGCAGAGATCTCATCGCCCGGCGTCCCTGCTGTCTGCCTCGGGAGGAAGGTCTGAGCCACGGGTATCACAAGCAGCGCCCCAGGCCGTTTGTTCGCATGATGAGCGGTGAAAACCAGTTTGACCAGTCCCGGCTTTCAGTTTGTGCTGCTCCTGCATGCATCTTGCTGGGATATGCCAAGGGTCTGCTCGGGACACCTCGAGTCACGGCTGTAATGAAAGGGCATGGCGCCGGGTGGAAGACAATCGCACGACTTGCAGGCCAAACGGTCTGCTCTGCACCCACCCGGCTCTCTCTGCAAGAAGCAGGAGGGTCATGCGGGGAAAATACAATGGGAAGGGCTATTTAGGAGGTCGGTGGCAGGACCAAAGCGCTTTGCTGATTTGATGGGCATCCCTTTCTCCTTGGAGAGAGAGCAGCCCCCAAAGTGGCTCCGTCGGTCCAGTCTGCCCCAGAAATGGGCCCAGCCAGCTGGGGCTCCTGGTAATAGCGGTGTCATGGAGGTGCATAAAAATGTAGTTTACTGTTAAATGAAGTGTCCTGCTCTTGAAAACAGCCCTTAAATTTAACACTCCAAGGCTGCTGCTGTTTATTCGCACTCTCTCCGAGCACTCAGCGCTGTCCACTCAACTCCTTGAGATACTTTGCAGTAAAAATAAATGGACGGTTTTGATTTCTCTGAAATTAAAACGGGAGATGTGGCCGCCTTGCACTTTTCGCCTTGCACTACCGCAGCCCCCCTGTGATAAAGTCACGTTGTGTCAGAGATGGCAAATTATGTATGCTAATTACTTACAGGAATTTCAGATTTGTCCTCACAATAATTAAAAAGGTGTCACTTGATTAGAACGGGCTGGAATGATGGGCTCAGAGCCGTGGCGGAGATTTCTGGTTAGAGATAATTACCAGTGATGTATTCCTTTCCCGAACTGCCTGTTTTGTTACCGTTCCCCATTACTCTGCAGGGACTGGCGTGTGCCTCTGGGTGCGGCACCGGCCCTGCTTGCACGGCGAGTCGGACACCGGCCCCAAGGCACGGCCGCTCCTCTGTCTCCGGCCCCGCATGGCCACTGACCGGTCACAGCGGCGTTAAAATGGAGCATCCCCCATTGCAGTGAAAAGGGTTTGGAAATGCTCACTTGGAAGAGCGCGCAGCCTGCTAGGCAGGACCCGGCTTGGCCTCCAGCTACGTGGCAGGGCATGCGGCGCCCGGGCCAGGCTGTGCCAGCGTGGTGCCCTTCCTCTGCGGCCCCTGGAGATGGAGAGACAGGAGGGCAGCCCAGGGGATGTCTCTACAGGCTTCCCACCCCTGTTGCTCGCATGCACGGTGCAGGCCTTGCTCGCTGGGTGGATGATGGGAGCCGAGGGATCCTCGCCTGTTCCTGCTTCCAGGAATACACTCTGTGCTGCTGTGCCTAAGATGCAGGGTCTCAACGCCAGAGGCATCGAAGACCAGTCCAGCCATGCCAGTGCCAGGGGAGACCCGCGCTCTGTGCAGAAGAGACCGGGACCTGGAGGCAGCGGGTTTGGCTTCTCCTGGCACCAGGAACGAGCAGCCCATAACTGCGAGGAAAGTCAGCATAGAGCAAGACTAATGGCCTGGTCGGAGAGCCAGGTGCCACGGGGAGTTCTGGGGCCGCGAGCGCAGGGACGGCGTTAGCGCCCGCAGACAGCAAGGTTGCGGGAGAGGCATTGCTTGGTGAGCTCAACCACGGTGCAGAAGCAATGGGAAGATTCAAAACCACTGGTGTCTGCAGTGGCTTGGGGGACAGGAGTGGTGGGGAAGAGCCCTGGAGCTCGAGAGTGTGCTTGGGGGAAGTGAAGGAGCCCACCGATGTCTCCATTACAAAGCCTGCCGCTTTGCCGGGCTCCTGAAGTGCACGAGCAAGACGGTGAACGCGCGGGGAGAAGCCGGAGCGGTGCCTCACGCAGGCGGCTTTGCCTGGCAGCTCGGCCCGTGCCAGCGGTGCTCGGAGCGCAGCACTGCCGTGCGCCCGTGTCGGCTGAGCGGAGCTGGGCACGGCGGGCACCGGGAGAGGCAGCCCCGGGCTGGGCTGCGTGGGCTTACGCTCGGTCCTGGGTACCTGCAGCTCCAGCTGCCTTTGTGGCTGATGGAGAGACCCATCAGGGCTTACGTTTTTATAAAGGATGGTTTGGTTAGCTCGCGAGGCAGCGCCGTTATTGCCAAAGGGTTTTGTTCCCCAAGAACGTGCTGAACAGCGCATTACTTCACCAGGCTTGGGGACTAGAATTACAACAATTTAATTTTGAATACGGTGGCATTATTACCATTTGTATTTGCCATTTCATAAGCCTTTTCATTTCAACTGCTTTGCTTTCCTGTCAGGAGGAAAAACCTTCAATCTCTGGGCTCGTACCAGGGCGAGCGGGGCTGGAATGTAATGCAGTATTGTATATTTCTTCTCTAATGCTCTTTTGAACAAAATCATCTATTTCATCAACAGTATATCAGCGGTGACCAAAGACCATTAAATAATGCATCTCACTCAGGAGCAGTGGAGCAGGGAAAGGGCTCTGACCTGTTTTAAACCTTATTACTTTCTTGCATTATATCCCTCAATGCAATCTTTTTGTTTAAGTGATTTCAGCTGAGGCGTTGCTTCCTGCTTTAAAATACAAGGCAGACATGTTATTTCTGAAGTGTCTGGTACGCCTGGCCTCAGCATTTGCCATTTTCGCACCAAAAACACCCTCCACGTATTAATCCTTGTTAACCTCGCCAGAAGCACGGCCGTGCGGGCAGGGCGGCGCGCCGGGAGGGGATGGCGACGCGCCGGGGGTGTCCCACCCGGGCTCCCCACGCCCAGGGCACGCAGAAAGGCCCGACGCTCCCTCACGTCCTCAGCGCTTGTAATTAGTGATGACAAGGTGGCGATGCACGCGAGGCGGCGCGTCGGGATGACACGGAGAAGCCGCACCATGGAGAGAGGCCAGGTCTCGTGGGGCGACCGGCAGTCGGGGCGCACGGCCGAGCCGGGGGTTCGTTTTGCACCTGAGCGGGAGGAGGAAGCCTTGGCTGGGTTATGTCGAATTGTTGTTAATGCAGCACGTGCACCTCTTGCGGGTCGTTCTGCCCCCGGGCACAGCACCAGGGCTGCTCCTGGCATTGCTCGCGGGAGAGTCGGACGTACGACACTGGGTGCACACGTGCTTGCCCCGGACACGGGCGCCGGGGTGAATGGTGTCGGGGCCCTGACGTGCCTGACCCACTCCCCTTCCCCGACTGGGGCTGTGCCCTGGCTCGGGCTTCAGTAGCAGCAGCAGATAGTACCGCTCGCATTTAATCCCAGCTGAAGCGTGCAGCACGTGCCCCTGTGCCCACAGCTGCTCTGCTCTCTGCGCTGGGGCTCGTCGGGGCTGCCCATCGAGGCAAGACACGTGGCTGGAGACGTGGAGGAAGCAGCCACGGGCCAGCCCCCGTGCCAGCTCTAGCGCGGCCTGCTGGGCCCCGTGCGGCTCGCGGCCCAGGGCGCTGCGGCGTGGCTCCTTCCCTCTCCTGATAACGAGGATAATGAGCCCGGAGTCGAGTGCGGGAATAATTGATTCTCAGGACTGCGGCCGTGGGCAGAGAGAAGCGGTGCAGAGTGACCCCGCGCTGACTCCGCTTCCTGCGCGGGAACTTTGCAGGCGCGAGCAGAGACGAAGCCCGGCTCCGGTGAAAGGTGGGGCGAGGGTGGCTTTGCGCTAATCGCTGTGGTGCAGCCCGGCTCCCCGGGAGCCCGCAGCACACCAGCCCCACCAGCCCGTGCGGAGAAAGCCGCAGAGACTTACAATTACATTTCCTCACTAGTCTAATGAGGTGAGAGACAGACAGAGGAGAGTTCCCTGGGCTAATTTTCCAGCCGGCAACCACTGCATTGCTTCTGTACCGCGAGAGGCAGGAGGAGAAACGAGTCCTCCAGATTCGAGCCTCTTGCTGCTGGCGCTTCGGAGCGCGGTGCTGCCGGCCAGCGAGGGGGAAAGCGCCCGGATGGCAGACACCCGCTCCGTGCACTGGTGGCCGAGCGCTGGCACTGAGCGTGCACGGAGCACGCGAGACGCAGCGTGTGCCAGGGGAGGCCTGCGCCCGTGCTCGGCGCTCCCTGTGGGGGCAGAGCCTGGCGTGGGGACTGCACAGGAGTTGCATGCCTTTGTCCTACCCTGCTGTGGGGATGCGAGGGGGGACGAGTATTGCTCAGCGGGAGCATCTCGGCAGTAGCTAGAGATTGCAAACAGCAGCAGCAAAGGGGCCTCGGTGGCAGGGCCCTGCTTCGTCTCCGAAGGGTCCTCGGCACAGACGGGCAGGGAAGGGTGGGAAGGCGCAGGTTTTTCCTCCAGGGAGTCTTGACTTGAGGAAACAAAGCAGGCGAGCGTCAGAGGACGGCGGGTTGGGATGTTCCTGCTAAGCAGGGGATGAGCTCAAAGAGGCTTCTGGCTTCAGACACGCCGCAGGAGCGGCCCTCGCAAGCTGGGCTTCTGACCTCCGGATGGATGGAGAAGGGGCGGAGGCGTGCCAGGAGGAGCCCAGCCTGGCCGCAGCCCCGCGAGCGTGGGCTGAGGGGACGGCGGGGAGGTCTGCCCAGCCCTCTCGTGCCTGGACGGAGGCTGTCGTTCAGCCAGCGCCGGTCGTGCACCGGCAGGACTGGCCTCTGCCGCGCGGTCTGAGCTGGCCTGCGAGCGGTCCCCGGGCGCTTTCCCCAACTTTGTTCATGCAAAATAGCCAGAGATCTGTCAAATATCAAATACGAATTTTGTTGCTGAAGCGCTTGGAAAATTGACAGCTAGCATGCGAGCAAACATTAAATCAATGAGAGTGGATTTCCCCGGGGAAAGTGGTAATGTTTTCTCATCAAAACCTTCAAATCCTTAAAGAAACCATAAAAGGTTTACACACCTCATGTTGCTTAATCTGTTTACCTCTGCATTGTTCAACGCGGGTTGATCAAGGAACGGTAAGTGCAATACCCAGGATCCCCTGCACGCTGATATATTGCAGCTTTGTTAGTTACTGTGGCTCCTTGGTAAATTCATTTGGAGTCCTCCAGGGTTTTAAATCTCTCATTTGGCCAGCAACGAGGTCTGAAAAGATTGCAGTTCATTTCGACCCGCAGTGGATGGAAGGCTCATTTACTGGCTGGAGGCAACTCAATCAGGCTGGCCTCTGATGAGTGAGTGACTTGTTCAGACCGCTAGTCAATATGTGTCTGCCGTGATAGAATGTCAGCATCTGTCGGCTGCTCCTGTCTCCCCGTGTTCGGGCTTTTTTCATTTGGTCTGATCAATGTTATTAAAAACACCTAGGAGTTCCTTAACTGCTCTGCCACTTGAGGCTTTGCTTTTCTTGCTTTCTTGCTTTCTTTTTTATTCAGTGCAACTTGGCGTTCCCGGCAAGCACGTAGCCGTGTGGTCCGCCGACGGCTTTCTCCCGGGTGACGACACCTGAGGAAGCGCTCGTGCCCATCCGGGGATCTCTTCTGTGCACCGCGGTGGCACGGTAGGGATCGCCTTTGAGCCAAGCTCGCGCTCGTTTTAGGGAGCGCGTGTGCGTTCACAAATTAAATGCTTCGTTACACTTCAATGAATGCTTCCAAGTGATACTAGCAACACCCGCATTGTGTAAATACCTGCTCAGAAGCAAAGCGGAAGGGCACGCGGGCGGGTTTGCACAGCCCCGCTATCCGTCCCCGTGGGACTCATGACGGGCCACAGCACCGAGCAGGTCCAACACCCCCGTGTCAAGAGGAAAGCAACATGCTCGTGTCCTGCACGCGCTGCTTTGGAGAACAGCCCTGAAAGCCTCTCTTCCTCCGGCAGCTCCTCGCCCCTCCGTTGCAGTCGTGACCCGGTGCCGGGGAAGGCGAGCTGGGGGACAAGATGCGGGGTTGTGTGTTGCAGAGCAGGGGAGGCGTCTCCTCCAGGGCACAGGCATATTTCCCCTGGAAGCGAGCAGGCCTGCGAGCCTCTACGGTCTCTTTCTTTCCTGCCTGGGGCTACTCTGCAATCAAGTCCAGATGTTAAATAAATTAGGAGTTCCCGGTGCCGTTTCGCACATGCATCATCTGTTTGCTATGTACGGGGTTCCTGGGAAGGCCTCGTCGAGCACCTCGCCCAGGCTGCGAGGCCCCGCGGCTGCCGGGACGCGTGCGTGGAGAGCGGGCAGTGCTAGCTGCTGCCCGGTGGAGGCCTCTGACACCAGAGATTGCCTTCCCTCCTCGGCTGCGCCGTGCCGCGCACCTGAGAAACAAGCCACGTGAACCGCCCAGAAGTCAACGGGGAGGAAAACCTGCAGGGTTTTATGGCGTGGAATCAGAGAGATGGCTGGAAAGTCGGTCTATTGATGGGGGAGCTCCTTTTCCTGAGCATTTTCTTGACCCACCGTGGGGGGGAATGACACGACACGACACGACACGACACGACACGACACGACACGACACGACACGCCTGTCGTAGCCAAACCCGCCGCGCACCTTGGCTAGGGGTGTGTGGCCAGGAGCAACCCCAGCGGCTGCCAGGCGGGCACGGGCAGGGCCATTGGGAGCCTCCAGATGCCTCCGGGGTCTGCGCCCTGGCTGCCCTGCCCCTCGTCTCGGGGCTCTTGACCCCGTCCGCGGCCTCGGACGCAGGGGAAGAGGCCAGATGCCCACACGGCTCTGCCTATGCCCGCGTCGTCCTAAGGAGAGGCAAGGTGATCTGCTTTGACCGGAGGACGTGCTTCAAACCCCTCCCTTGCCCCCCGGCGGACCCCTCCCCTCCGGTGTGCATTACGGCATCCAAAATAGACACCAAGAAATGACCTGCCAGGAAAAAAATGGAAGCCTATAATTATGTTATTGAAAAACTGTTCCATACTGTATTATTTAAGGTTATTTTATTATGATGTTGAGATGAGTTTCTTAAAGAAGAAACTCTGGTTTTATTGCACTCCTCATGGAGAGAAGCCTTGGGTGATTTGATAGCCTATTTGAACAAGAGGGATGCTTTACGAGCCCCTATAAAAACTGATGACCCCACTCACATTTGTATTTAATGAAATAAGGAGGAGCTTTGGTTATGTTTTCAATAACCTTCAGCGCTATTTTAGACCTGCCTCAAATAAGAGCTGGAATCTGCATGTTTCCATTACGGCCGGGGGCTGCCCCGGCTCGGGAGCTTCCCGGGGGCCTGGCTCGGCCGTGGCGGCGTGGCGGGGTCGGGGATGCAGGCGGGGAAGGAGAAGGGGGCAACAGGGCAGCATGAGAGGCATGTCGAGGGGCAGCCAGGTGGAGCGCACGCTGGGCCGGGTCGGCGCCGCGGTGCAGCAGCGGTTCCTTCCTCCCCACGCAAAAACCAAGTGTTTTTGTTAGCCGGTTCCTGTGCATCACCAAGCATCGCTCCAGGCCTCGGCTGGCCATTTGTGCACCTAGGAGCATCAGCGCTGCAGCCTGAGCTGCAGCAGAACGGCTGGATGCATGTGCACACACGTGCACACCACCCCCCATGCGCGTGCAGGGGCTTACACCCCCTTTCCCACTCCTTCTAGGCACTGGATCGCCATTAGCCTCTCCACGGGCAGGCTAACGTCGGGCCCAGGGGCTACGCCAGGCACTTGCCGCGCGGCGTCTCTCCGCAGCTAACAGGACCCTGGGTTTACACTGGATGAAATGCTGCACAAGCCAGGAGTCAGGGTGCGTGGTCGCAGCGCCGTGGGGAGCTGCAGGTGGGTTTGCTTCCCATCCCACCCTCCTTTGGGAGCCCAGCTCCACCGCGTGGCAGCACCCCCACAGCGTGAGCGGCGACGGGAGACAGGACCCAGCTTCTCCACGGCGAGAGCGGTCGACGGCAAGCATCGAGGGACGTTGCTGGTGGCCTCCTTTTCACCCATCTCGATAATGGGTTTCATTTTACGGTCCAGTTCAAGGAAGCCAGGATGGGGTTTTCTGAGCCGACGTGCTGGCCCGGCATGACCCGGGAAGGGCTTTCTGTGCACTGGGTGCTGCCCCGTCCTTACGTCTTTCCTGACGCTATAGGGGCTTCCCCACAGCTGGTTTAATTCGAGCAAACTGCATTAGCTCTCATGTCCGAAACCCTGGCCGGGTCTTTCCCGGGGTTAGGCCCCTTGTCACTGCCCGAGCAGGTAGCGGGTTCACATCCCGTTTACAGCCTTAGCTTGTCCCCTGGGAGGGGACCACAAAAATGTCGCCAAGGGGCAGGGGAGGTGCCGGCGGGACTTGCTGAGGACAGCAGGATGCCAGCACCTTGCTTGGACGGCGGGGAGGACGTTCTGCAAAGAGAGGAGGTTTGCACAGCCTGCCGGAGACCTCCAGGCATGCCTCGGGGTGCTATTTACCCAGATGCAAGGAAGCGGTGGGAGTTTGAACAGGCCAGGGGGGCCTCGCTCTCGCTCTCCCTTCCTCCGTGCGGCGGAGAATGGATGGCATGACAAGGCAGGCGGTAGCTGGATCTAGAGAGATGTAGCCAGAGATACATAAACCAGCGGCACTAAGTGACTGAGAGGTGACCGATGGAGCCAGACTTCGCTAATGACTGCATGGCTTCCCAGCTGTGAGCAGGGAAGGGCGAACAGGAGCTAAGGGCAGGCCTCCTCGCGCTTGCAGGGAAGGCGGCTCGGCTGGGCTGACGCGGGCAGGCCGGGCTGGACCCAGCTTTCACGGCTCCGCACAACAGAGGCAACGAAGGAGCTGAGAACCGAGGGGCTGGGATGCAGGGGATGCCTCGCAGGATGACCGAGCCGAGCCATGCCGAAGCTCAGCCGGGTCCAGCCTCCGCGGGGGTGCCCCAAGCGCAGCCCACCAGCCCTGCCGGGGACCTGCACACCCCCTGCCGCGCCAGGCTCTGCTCCTTCCTCCACGACAAGGGGAAATGTGGCCCCGATGTCCTCCAGCTGCTTTGACAGCCCGCTCAGCTTACAAGCTCAGCCGTCGGGCTCCCAGCAAATCCCCCGCACCTCCCGGGCCTGGTGCAGCAGGGGTGAGCAGCGTCCGAGGGAGGCTTTGTGCAATAAAACAAAACAGCGTCCGACACCCACAGCACACCACGTAGCCAGGGGCAGGGGCAGGGGCAGGGCAGTCTCCCACGTGCTGCACAGACACGGCTACGTGGCGGTATTTGCAGGGGCAGAAGTGCTCCCCATGGACTCGAGATGCACTAGACATCCTGAGGCTCTGCACTCTGCTCCGTGCCGTGCCACGGGTGCACACGTCTCGCAGCCCAGGTATCTTTAGTCACGGCTGCACGTGGCTTTCCGTGTCGAGGTGTCCCCGCTCGGACTGGAGCCCACAGATGCCGAGGGCAGTGCAAAGGGAGCGCAAGGCTGGAAGAGGACGAGTTACTCGGGGTGCCGTGTGCTGCCCTGCCAGGGAGGAGGACAACGCCTTGCCCCGTTTGCAGGCATTCCTCGGGCCGCTTCGCCCGCAGCTCGGTGGAATCGGGCAGAGTTTATTAAAGCACATCCAAGTCCTCGGGTTTGCATTTCCATTTACAGTGTGATGTGGATGCCACAGAAGCAGATGCCTATGAATACGCTAGAACAGGGTTATAACATCCTCGTGTGAAGTGATTCAGTGTAATGCCTTGGCAAGCTGTTCTTTAATGGGCTGGAAGTCTTATTTTTACGATCATTGGAATGTAAAGGGTCAGAATCTTAATCTTCTAATACTGTGTTTTTAACAACATTTCCACTTTGACATATTGAAAAATCTCATCTCTTTCTGCCAACTAGCATGACAACACAATTCAAATCCATCAGCGCAGCCGTATATTCAGATATTTTAAGCATAAATCACCCTGGCTGAAATATTTTTTACTCCAGCATTTTTTAAATTCCAGCTCCAACGAAGGAGTTTCTAACTTTTATGTTTCTCATCAGAGCTGGTGGGTGCAGCCGAGGACCCCACCTGAATAATTCAGAGGCATCAGAGGGAGAGCGGCAGCAGAGGCTGCAGTCCAGCCATCAGCGCAGACACAATGCTTTATGGCCTCTCGGCAGCCCGGGAAGCTGGTGCTGGAGTAAAACAGAAAGTTTGCAAGTTGCTCGCAAGAATGCAATCGTGCATCACAGCGCTGTGATGGGCGACCCCAGAGCTGCCACTCTGCCCTCGCTAGCCTCCACGGCCTGATCCTGGCTGCGCTGGGTTAATGCTCTCTGTGCAACTTGGTGCTGTGCGTCGTGTCAGGCTCAGCGTCCCGTGGCCTCGAAGGGGAGCTGAGCGCCGGTGCGGGGCTGGTGCCTGGGGAGGGGTCTGCGGAGGTGACTGGGGCAGGCGGGGATCCCTTTCCACGCAGAGGAGCCTGCGCCCAGAAGCGTGCCAGCCGGGCTTCCCTCCCCGCAGCACCAGCTCGCTGCCATTCCCGTTGCTCTTTGCTTTACGGTGCTTAGGCCATCGTGCCTCGCTTCCCATTTGGCAACATTAAATTTTATCTACCATATGTCACCTCTGCGACCGCCGCGCTGAAATCCCGGGGACTCTTGGTTGCGGCTGCTGCGAGCGAGTGAGCTCGTGCTCGCCTCCATCGGGGCCCGCAGTGGACGGCGCGGGGGGACGCTGTCGCGCCGTCTCGCAGAGGTGCAAGCAGCGATGCTGCCAGGCCACCCCGAAACCTGCGTGTGCCTTCCAGCATGCGGGGGAGCAACAGCCCCTGGAGCCCCCATGCTTGCCCCGGGCACGAGAGCGTCCTATGGAGCCCGGGCCCTTTCGGACTAGGCTGCTCTCCCGCTTTGGCTACTCGGCTCTGTTGAAAATCTCCCCCCGGGGACAAGACCGATGGGCGTCGGGGTCCCTTGCGTGTCAGTCAGCACGGCTCGTGGGCCAGAAGATACCCCCACTCTGCATCAGGAGGGCTGCACCCCAGCATCCAGACCTGCTGGTGGGAGAGGGGAGGACGACCGTCTCCCCGGGGGGCTGTGAGGGCAAGCATGCACCAGCCCCTACCTCTGCTCTGCACATTAGGCCTCGGTTCGCTCAGCCAAGACCTTCTTCCCGCTTTGTGCACGACCAAAATGCTGGTGTTTTTAGTTAAATGCAACAGCCTGCTTTACCCTTAAATCACGAGCTGCAGCATGGAGCTGCTGCCTGCTGGGACCTGGGCTCCAGTGGGTTTAAAGCTGCCCTGAGCCTGTCTGGGGAGGGTGGCCCATCACTCAAAGGCAGAAAGAAAGCGAGGAGCTGTCACAGGGCCCAGGTAGGGCCCAGAGCCGTCTGCAACGGGGCACGCGGTGGGGCGGGAGATCATCGTTGCAGCCGTTGCCATCAAACTCCTGTAACCGCCCGATGATCTCCCGCCCCGGGAGGGAGCCCTGTGAACCCCGCGCGTCAATCCGCTGAGGATCGGACTCAAAAAGCGCTCAAATTAAAGGTAAGTAATTTCCCTTTTTCCTACCTTGAAATTCCTATTGATTTCCTACCTAAATAGAAATTCTCATTGATTTCACGTCTGTTCATATTAGCGTGTTACGTTGTCACCTTTTGTTGGCCACGTTGCCTTGTTCCATGTGTTTGCATGTTACCGCGGGTGTTCCCGAGGTCACACGTGTGCACGCGTGCCTCTCGGGGAAGAGACGGCCGCCGGCGCCTCCTGCCGAAGCCGGCGGGGTCTCTATGCCCAGCACCCCGTGCCTCTTCGCTGCTGCGGGCCTTAGGACTGTGCTGTTGGAGTTGCCTCTTGGTTTAAACACCGGCGTGGCTGTGATGCCCCGAGCAGAGCTAGCGAGCTTCGTGCACAAAGCCCCCGTGCAGCGCGTGACGCTTGGTGCGAGGGCGTGTTCTCGGCACAGGAGCTAGCTCCCACGCAGAAGAGCCCGGGAGCCCGGGGGCTGGAGGGAGCAGCTCCCGGCCCTCCGAGGGCTGCGCGACCAGGGGCTCCGAGCCGGACAAGTCCCAGGATCTCCCCAGGGCGGGCTACATGTCGGAGAGAGTCCAGCGCAGGGCAACAAAAATCATTCGGAGGCTGGGGCACGTCATGCATTAGAAAAGACTTATTTATGAGGGAGCTGGGCTGACTGAGTCTGCAGAAGAGAAGACCGAGGGGGTTGAATAGCAGCCGTCACCTCCCTGCAGGGGGGCTGCAAAGAGGATGGAGCTGGGCTGGTCTCAGTGGGGGCAGGTGACAGGACAAGGAGCAATGGGCTCAGGCTGCAGCAAGGCAAGTTGAGGTTGGATATGAAGAAAAACTTTCTCACGAGGTGGGTAGTAAAGCACTGGACCAGGTTACCCAGAGAGGCGGTGCAGTCTCCATCCTCGGAGGTGTTTAAGACCCGGGTAGACAAAGCCTTGGCTGGGGTGATGTAGCTGGGGCTGGTCCTGCTTGGCGCAGGGGGGTGGACTCGATGCGACTCCCGAGGTCCCTTCCACCCTCGTTGTCTACAACTGTACGATTAGTGAAGGAAGGGCCTGTCCTTGTGCCCCCGGAGAAACCCCGGCCCACCGGCAGCCCGTCCCCTCCTGGGACAGCTGCTCGGCTCCCAGCCACAGAGAGCGTCACCGCGACATCTCCACCCGCACCGGCCACGTGCGATTAGGCGGCTCCTGCCACGGCCTCCTCCGGCGTCTCAGGGGTTATTTTTCTAGCACGCTGTCTCGTGAAAGCGGCTTTCGTTTAGAAACCCTGGTGCTAACCGTCTGCTGCGGTCTTCACATCTCCGCCGGTCAGACAAGTATCTCCCCCCCGTCCCTGGTGTCCTTTATTTCTCACACCTCGCTGAACATGCACTGCAGTTCCCAGACCTCTGACCTAGTTGTCAAGGTGATGGGTGCTGTTATCCTAAAGTAGTTATTTCACATAGTGGTATTTTGTCCCTGGCTTTTATTGAAATCTAGAAGAGAGGCCAATTATCTCCCTAATGTTTTGCACAGCTCTCCTCTCCCTTTTAAATGGGAATTAATGACAAATGGCTGAGGCGGAGGGCTGGTCTCACCCTGAAGATGCTCAGGTGCCCTGTTTTCTCAGACGTGTTGCAGCTGGGGCTCTGCCACCGGCGCAGGGCTTTGCTGATGCGGTGCTTATGGTTGGCAACGGACCCACCTCTGGGGCTTTTCATCCCGAAAGTCAATGGAAAACAAGAAACGGGGGCGAAGGAAGAAATCCTGACCTTCCCTGCGAAGGAACAACCATTATAGTTGTAAATGCAAGCACCTCTGATAAGAAAGGGAGTCTGGGTCCCTTGGCCGCCGGCTGCAGGTAGCGGCGAGGCCGTCGCGGCGGTGGCTGCAAGGTGGCCCCGGCATTTTGTGCAGCCCCGCGCACAGCCCCAGGACCAGACTGGTGAAACGCCCGGTCGCCTTCGGGGGAGTCATGGGGGGCTCTCCTGTCCCCTCCTCGAGGTGGTGGGGGGGCCGGGTGATGGGCCGCTCGTGCCGGCGAGCCGGGTCGCAGCTTTGTTTGCCAGAGCGGCGTCAGGCTTTGTTACAAGCCCGTCTCCAACCCCGCGGGGCTGCAGCTGCAGAAATAAAGGATCTTTCCCGAGCTGGGATCCTTTCCCCTGTAGCGTTATTACCGAGGGGATGCATCTGCGTGGATCAGGAATTGATGTGGTAGGAGCCGGAGGGGCTCTTCTGCCTTCAAGCCTGCGTTACCCCGTCAAAAACAGGAGTTTCGCTGGCACCTGATAAGTCACAGAAACCAGTCAGATAAATGCTCAGGAGATGCCGCGTTTGAGCACAATCGGTCTTGGCAGCGACTTGATCTCCCTGTAATGGGCTGGCACGGACCTGCAGGCTTCCCTTTCGCGGGGCCAGCGCACGTTGCTCGGGCGCAGACACGAATGTGACCGATGGCGGACAGGACATCGCGCCTCTCCCCTCGCTCCAGCCCCCACGAGCCACGACGTTAACCTGCGGGTTGCAGAGGCGGTTTGACCCACAACCCAGGTCGTTTGCCCACAGCTGAGCAGCCTGAGGGCTGCACTTGCGCCTGGCCTCCAAATGCAAAGGGTCACGGCCGCCGGAAGGAGTTCAGCCACGTGCATTCAAAGAGGTGGCTGCTGGCAGGGATGCTCACGGCTCTGGAGATGCATCATGCCAGCCACACGTGTGCAACACGCCTGGCTCCTTAGGGGTGAGGCTCCAGCCCCCCCACGCGTGCTCACAGGGCTGCTCAGCCCCAGGCTGCAGGGCGGGCTGTCTGCGAGCGATGCGGCGAGCAGGGATCAGGCTCCCGGTGAGGGTCAGCGGCCCGGTGGAGGCGAGAAGCGAATGCATCCCAGCCCTTTTGCTTTGCTGCGGAGATGGCCACGTGCCCTCGGCCCTGACCGCGTGGGCTGCGGGGCTAGGCCAGGCGGCGGGCAAGCTGCTCGTTTCACAGTGACAAACACCCCCCGCTCTAATTAGCCGGCCAGTCCAGCCCAGCAGCCGCCCTGGCCCCGCATCCACCAGCTCCCAGGGAGAGTGGGAAGGAGGGAGCGCGGTAGAACAGCCCAGCGCGCGAGGGAAGCAGGAGCGTGGCCACGCATTCGCACCTAGGTTTCCACCTCCCGACGTTACCAAAAGGAGCGTGCATTGCCGCGCTGGTGGAAGCAGGCGGTGGGGGTGCAATGGGATGTTTGTTCCCATGGTGAAGGAGGCGAGACAGAAAAGCAGGTGGATTTTTAAGCTGCAGCCTCGTGCGTGTGCCAAGACAGCGGTGGCCGTAGCACCGTCTCCCGCCGTCGCAGCCGTGAGCAAAGGCAGGTGCAGAGGTGGATCGCCGCCGTCCTCGGATGCAGGTGAGACTGGGCCCCGAGCAAAATGCCAGGTGAGGGAGGGCCGTGCTGAGCGTGGGAGCCCTCCTGCCTGCCCTCCTCCCGGCGCCAGGCCAGATCCATCTCTCACGTGAGGAGCCGGCCGGCACCCGGCGTTCCTGATACAGCATGGTTTGCAGCGGTGCTTCCATCGCCCCTCGTACCTCCCTGCCTGCCGCCATCCATCACTGCGATCTCTCACCCCTCCTCCTCCTCGCCTGCTGCCTAACGCCTACAGAGAAGCAGCGTCGCGCTTCTTGGAGGCCTCGAAACACGCGCGGCATTGTGCCCGTCCCTGGCGCACATCGATTGTCAGGATCCCACGAAGTAGCAATCCCTGTTCAGTGGCCTTCCACCTCCCAGAGCCACGCACGCGGAGCCCGGGCTAGGTCCGGGTGCTCGACCCTCGCGGTGCTCTGCAGGGCTGGGGAAGGACTGATGTGCTACTATCATCCGTGCTACCAAGGCCACGGTGTCTCCTTAGGCAGCGTAAATGCTTAGCGTGGGAAGAGCTGGAGGAAGCTGGAGGATTATGGAAGAAGCTCCTCTGCCCGGCGCTGCCTCCGAGCCAGGGAAGCCCGAGCCTGCCCACGCGTGGCCCGGCGACACCCCTGGAGCCCGTCCATGCGGCGCGGCGCGGCGCGGGGACACGGCAGCCCCGCACACCTGCCCGTTGTTTGTCTTGTTGTGTTGTGAATAAAGAGGCAGCCTTTAACTTCCAGCAAGTGTTGTGGTTCGGTTAATGTCTGGGTAACAGGGGGAGCGGATGGGGGCATGCCAATGTTAATGTGCGAACAGCTCATTTACAGCTCCGGCATGCTTTATGACATCAAAAGAGCATTGAGAGAATGCTTGGGATAATGTTAATTAGGGCTCAGAAATAAATGCTTTGCTTCCTCATTAATTGTTATCACTTTGTTGTGCTCATTAGAAAGTGATTCCTAGCAAAGAGCTGCGAAAGGTTGTGAAATTCAGAACGTGCCGCAGCGTTCGTCGCCGCCGGGGAGCCCCCGCGTCCCGCTCCGGGGTCAGGGGCCGCCGAGCTCACCCCCAACCTGGCACCAGGGGCTGGTGTGGGAAGGGGCTCGCCAGGACCACGCCAGGCAGCTGCCAACCCCGGCAGAGAGGGCCCATCGCAGGTCCTCCAGGGCAGCCCCTGGGCACAGCTCAGAGCCCCTCAGTCCCTTGACCTGCCGGTCGTGAGACCAGCAAGCAGGCGAAGACCTGGAGGCGTCTCACCCGTGCATTTCCTCGCACGTGCAAGAGGCCAGTGCAACCGCACGGCCGAGCGCTGCTCTCAGGACACCGGGCTGGCGTCCCGAGGAGCGAGGGCCGGAGCAGGGCGAGTGCCAGGCATGCCATTCGGAGTAGGCCCTGCCCGCTGGCACGCAGACCCGTCTCCGCCCCGGGTGTCAGTGGGCTCGGAGACTCCCCCAGCCCCTGCGTCCTGCCCTGGGCAGCTCAGCGCGGAGGGTGCTCAGGGCCCTGACAAAGCCATCCTTGATTTACACAGCTGGAAGCATGCGCCCAGCACAGAACCGCCCTGAAAAACACGGGGGCCACGTTGCATTTCTGCGATGACATCAGAGGCGCGGCCGTGAGGTCACTCGCTCAGCCTCCCGACTCCACCGCGGGTCCCAGCGTGGGGAGGACTGGACTTGGAAGGGCAAAGGGTGGCTCCTATCAACCCTGCTCGTAGCACGCAGCAAGTTAGAAATGGCGACATGGTCAACCTTCTCCGTCCGTTTAATTCCCTTAAATATCCCAGCTATTTTGAAGGTACGCAGAGGCTGTTAATAATGATGGATACACCAAGTGGTATCTTTATGGTCACCGTCTGCTCAGTATGGCGACTGCGCTGTAATTGCCGCGAGGTTTTTAGGAAATATGAGAATAAATGGGGGGGGGAAAGATCTATGGATGTGGAGGTGCGTTTGATTTTGCTTTGCCGAGCCCTAAGTCCCTATCAAGCGTGGTCTGTCGTCTCCTTTCAGCACCGGGAGTCATGTGTTGAGCGGAGATGTAGTGATTACACAAACACAGGAGAGCCATTTAGTACTTTCGAAACAGTTCTTTGCAGGGTTTTTTCAGAAGATGAAAGATTTTTTCCATGCC
>NW_005841869.1:3945710-3952641 GCF_000455745.1 Alligator sinensis
TCGGTCCTTGAAGGACATAAAAAGCACCTCTCACCTGTCCGTCTCCCGCGTCTCTATTATTCAGTGATATTAAGTGGATAAAGAAAGCGTGAAATACGAGTGGCGCGGGGAAGCGCGGCAGCCTCCCAAACGTTTGCACGCCTGCTTGGTGACTGGCAGAAAAGTTCTTTGTGAGCCCGACGCGCGGGATGCTCCGGGCCTCCCCGCAGACCGGCTGCCGGGCGCCCCGGTACCTGCATCAAAGGGACGCTGGCTCTGTGGCAATGTCACGGTGCTAAAGTCGGGGCCTGAGTTCAGCCGGCGGTTGGTGAGCACGCTTCTCCTGCAACACGCTTAAACCGCAATGGCCTCTTGTAATTATTTATCAAAGCACAAATCATTAATGCAAAAATGTCTACAGGGCCTGGAGCAAAAATAGTTAATAAAATATAATGCCACTAAATTAAACATTTTACACTTTCACAATAGAGTAACTGGCGCGGAGAAATAAAGAAGGGAAATCTCAGTCCAACAGAGCTGGGTGAATACATTTGTAATAAATTATTTACTTTTCTTTGAGAATTTTTCATTAACAAATTACAATTCTTTTTTTTTTTCCTCCCATTTTATTAATTATTCACAAAACAGTAGTCTCCGAGAAGAGTTCCTGTGCCGCAGGTTGTTTGGCAGCTGTGGCCAGCGCCCCAGACCCCAGCGATCGGAAACCCAGCGGCCAGGGCACCGCTCTGCTCCGGGCTGAGCTAATCTGCTCTCCCTGCACGCTGGGCAACGTTTGCATAGCGCCCGATGTGCCAGGGAAACCCGGGCACCGGCTGCCGAGAGGAAGCAGGTACAAAGGGCCGTGCGAGCACAGCCAGTCCAAGTAACCCGCTGACGGACTGGACTCGATAGTCGCCAGCGTGTGCGAGGACCCTCCTCGTTTGCAGCCCAGGGCTGTCGCTAGCCTGGTGCCACGGGGCAGTGCCAGCACTGCTGCCAGCGATGGGATTTCCCAAGGAGCAAATACACCACAACAGCTCTTCCGTGCAAGTCCATAAATCCTCGGTGCAGCCCAGGGTGCAGAGACAGATGTCTTCATTGCTTCCCTCTGGAGGAGTTGTGGCGGGGAGGATCCACCAAAGCGAGCTTGTTCAGCCCCGCGCTGCGAGGGGCACATAAATTACCCAAGGGGGAAGGAGCACGTGCCAGCCAGGGAAGCAAGTCCTGGTGCTTCCCTGGCTGCCCCAGGCCTGCACCTCCGAGCAGCGAGCTGGCGCTGGCGCTGGGGCTGTCCAGGCCCCCCGGAAACCTCTCCGTGTTTTGGAGCAGGCGTCTCTACGCCAGTAAAATCAGCTCTGGGGGATCTTTGCTAATGCCAGTGAGTGGGTCTCAGTTGATTTATACCCCTCTGAAATGGGGCCGAGGGATTCCTCGGGGGTCAGGGACCACGCACCGCAGGCTCTCCCACTGAACAGGCCACTGCACTTGTCTGTGTGGGTGCCGAGCGCTCAGGCATGGCGGGATGGGGAGCTGCAGTGTCGCACACCCTTATCCCCATGCCCTTATTCCCTCGGGCAAGCGAAGTGGGGCTGAGCCAGCTGACTGGCACGAGGATACAGCAAGGTTTCAACACGGACTCTGGGGCTCGGGGCCGACTTTCACACTTCCGCCTGCATTACAAACGCCTCCTGCATCGCAGCGTGCACCTACATCCGGAGCAGGAGCGGGCCCCGGCTGCGAGCCGCAGCTCGATGAGGAACCAGGCAACATCTGGCCTGCGAAGCAGGCACTTTGCTCCCACTTGGGCAGTGGACAACGGGTCGGGCTTTGCATCTCACACGTGGCAGGGGCTCTGGTTAGAGCGTTAAAATCCTGCAGAAAGTTTTTGCTTATGTTAACGTAAGGCATTTCCCTCTCCCCAGCCTGTGCAGGACGGGGTTCCCGTGGGGCCAAAGCAAGTGCGGGTGCCAGCTATTGCTCCATGCTCCCACCGAGCCCCTCCTGCCCCTTTGACACAGGCCAGGCGGGAAGTGAGGTGCTAAGTGTTTCCCATGCCCATTGCACTGGGCAGTGCCAGCTCACACCTGGGAAGGGCTCTGGAAAACACGCCCCTGCCACTAAAGAGCTTCAGGATGCCCTGACCGTGGCATGGCAATGACTGATGCTCAGTGAAGCCAACGCACTGCCCAGACGGTGCCGGCTCCCACTGCTGTCCTAGATGCACATACCCAGGGCTGGGTTGGGAGACGGGAGCAGCAAGGTTCGGTGCTGGCAGCACGGGGGGTGGCCAGGCCCAGTCGCCGCGTACCCCCACACTGTGCCGTTCACGGAGGCACGCCAGACCTCGTGGCACGGGGCCCGAGCACTCCCAGCTCCTGCTGAGCTCCGGCATTGCTGGGACCCCTCCAGCACTTGCAAAGCCTTTGCAGGGGCGGGGGTCTCATCCCCTAGAGGAGACCCCTTTGAAAACCCCAGCTACCATGCAGCCGCAGACTGGCAAGCCCAGCGGCAAGAGACGGCCGCCCCTGCCTGTGCCTGCCGTTTGGGTCTCGTGGACCCGGCGTGGCTGGCGCTAGGCCCGGCAGCCAGGACGGCAGCGCCCGCATTGCCTCTGCCACGGCTGCAAGGTGGAGGCTTCCTGGGAGGTTCCCCGGAGCATCGGTCGGTGGATGAGGACGCGGCCAAGGTCAGGCTGGGTCCCGGAAGCAGCACGGCGGGCGCACGCGTCTACACACAAGCAAAGTCTTCTCCTTGCACTGAGCTTTGGATCCTCTCTGTTGGGTGCATGCCACCTCGGGGCTAGCAAAGAGGCTTTGACGCAACCCTGTTTAATTGTAATTCAACTACTTGTGATATT
The DNA here is from genome assembly GCF_000455745.1 of Alligator sinensis. NCBI lineage: Eukaryota > Metazoa > Chordata > Crocodylia > Alligatoridae > Alligator > Alligator sinensis. The sequence continues at coordinate 3,948,547 of NW_005841869.1, forward strand.
TTGGTACCAATTAATATTGATTTTACAATTGGTTTACAGAGATGTTGTTTTATTACTAATATATTTAATGTGCAAATCAATAAGAACACTTGTTTGGCTCTCTCCCTAGAAGGTAATAAAATCAAATATCTCAGGAGTAAAATGCTATCTGATCCATAAATGGCAGTAGCAGATGTTTAATGTAATAGTTAAAGACTATGCAGCATTCTTGGCAACCCCATGCATTTTCCACACACACTGTACCAGAGTGACGCTCAATAACTTGCTAGTTACACAAAAGTTTGGTAAATTTGCTGGCCTCCTTCCAGCAGGCAGAAGGTTCCCGATGTCAAGGAGCTGTCGACAGCTCGCGGGCGCGTTCCCCACTTCCCCGGGACCCGCAGGTCACGCCGCCTGCCAGACCCCATGCAGAGCTTCCCCCTTCGTTCAAGTCTGTCACAGGAAAATAGACCCACGTCCCGCTGCTCTGCGCCCAGCCATAGCCCCAATGCGGGGCAATGATAAATACGTGCAGGAAATGAGGGTTTTGGGGCCCTGCTCACTTTGGCCTTCCCTCTGTCCAGCCTCTTTGAATGGCCTGCATGCGTCCACTCCCGCAGACCCGCTGCTTGCGGCCTCGCAGCACCCAGGCACGAGGACGCAGAAGGGGATGTAGCAGCGTGAGCAGAGGAAGGGTTCGGGAAGCAGGGCCTGGTCCGTGCACCGGCAGATGGGGATGGGTGGAGAAGAGAAACACAGACCATCGAGACAGCAGGTCGGAGACCCGCAGCCTGCGGAGACCGGGGAGGAGAAGCAGTTGTACGAGATCTCTGAAGTCCTCCAAGCGCAGGGTGCCAGCCGAGCGCAATGTCGGCACGGGGGAATGGCCACCTGGCTGCTCCTGCCGTTGCATTCACCACGCAGGCTGGCTGCAGCCTTCAAACCGGGAGGAGGGGAGGGAGCGGGAGTTTACTTTCAGCTGGTGGAGTTGATTTATGGGGGAGCAAATAATGAACTTGGCCGACAGTACATAATAAAGAGAAAAATCTTGCAGTTTTAATTAGCCCAAAATAAATGGCTGAGCACGGGGCTGAATCTGTGGCCCCTGCATTGCCGTCTCCCTGTGCCCGCCCCGGGGAACGGGCAGGCTGCAATAACCCACGATGAGGAAAGCAGAGAAGCGATGTGGCCCAGAAGGAAGGGCAGCAGGTCTGAGTCTGGCGGCCGCGTTTCCCTGCTTTGTGAGATCCCTTTCAAACGACGCCTGTCCGCACGTGCTCTGCGGGGATGCCGCTGCAGCTCCTCTGCTCCAGCACGAGTCCCCCTGCCAGGCCTGAACTCGCAGCAGGCTCGCCGCACTGGGCAGGGACCCGTCCTGCCGAGTACCAGGCATTGCACGCCCCGGGATCCTGCCGGGGGACTTGGTGCTATTGCACGCACTTGCATAAATCACAGGCAAGGTCGGCTCTGATACCTGAGCAACCTGAGAGCACTGCCTAGGCAAGGAGAGAGAGAGTGAAGGAGTTCACATGCCAAGCTGGATGCCCAACTGCCTGCTACCCATCCAGGACCATGGGCCGTGTGAGCCCCCCGCACGTCAGCTGTGTATCTCTTGCACCAGTGACCAGGCCTTAGCATGCACCTGCATTAATACATCATGTGCGAAGGGGCAACGTCAGGGACGGACCGCTCCAGGAGGTTCTTGGCCGAGTTGCAGGACCTCCACTTGATTCAGGAGGTGCACAGTCCCACCAGAGGAGATGCTCTGCTGGACCTGGTCCTGGCCGCAGGCGACGACCTGGTAAGAGGCCTCCAGGTTCTTGACCACCTGGGCAATAGTGATCATCGCGTGCTGGAATTCACCATCCAGCGTGGAGTGTCAAGGGCCCGCAGCAAGGTGGTGGCCCTAGACTTCAGGAGGGCCAACTTCAGTGAGATGAGATTAGTGGGAGAGGAACTGGGGTCCTTGAGGGCAGAGGAACTCAGCGTCCAAGAGGAGTGGTCGTTCCTTAAGGAAACGATACTCGGGGCCCAAGGGGTGTCCATCCCGACAAGAAGCAAGGCGGGCAGGAGTGTCCAAAAGCCCCCCTGGCTCACCAAGGGTGTCCGGGAATGCCTGCTTGCCAAAAGGGTGGCGTACGCCCGGTGGAAGGGGGGTGTAATCTCCAAAGAGGAGTATACCTCCTCTGCTCGGGCCTGCAGGCGGGCTGTTAGGAAGGCCAAGGCGGAGATAGAGCTCGGATTAGCGTCCAGGATTAAGGATAACAAAAAGTCCTTTTTCAAATATATTGGGAGGATGAAGAAGGCGCCGGGTAATGTGGGGCCCCTGCAGGATATGCGGGGCAATCTGGTGGTTGCGTCAGAGGATAAAGCGGACCTCTTTAACCAATTCTTCACCTCCGTTTTCTTGTGCAGGGACCGGGACTTCCCTGCTGTGATAGAAGCCGGACGCGAGGGGATCGCCTTCAGACCTCAGGTTGGGGAGGACCGGGTTAGAGAGCTTCTGGAGGGGCTGGACGCGTTCAAGTCAGCGGGTCCGGATGCTCTCCACCCCAGGGTGCTGAGGGAGCTGGCTGGGGTTATTGCAGGGCCCCTGGCACGGCTCTACGAGCGATCGTGGTGCTTGGGCCAGGTGCCAGACGATTGGAAGGTAGCTAATGTGGTCCCCATCTTCAAAAAAGGGAAAAGGGAGGACCCGGGCAATTATAGGCCCGTCAGTCTTACCTCAATCCTGGGGAAGCTCTTTGAGAAGATCATCAAGGAGCACATTTGTGATGGGCCGGCATCCGAGATGATGCTCAGGGGCAATCAGCATGGATTTATTAGGGGGAGATCATGTCAGACCAACCTGATTGCCTTTTATGATCAGGTCACAAAGGCCATGGATGCAGGTGTCGCGGTGGATGTAGTCTTTCTGGACTTCAGCAAGGCCTTTGACACCGTCTCTCACCCCATCCTAATTAGTAAACTAGGCGACTGTGGCATAGATGCCTACACGGTCAGATGGATTGCAGATTGGCTGAAGGGTCGCACTCAGAGGGTGGTGGTGGATGGATCATATTCGACTTGGGGGGAGGTGGGTAGTGGAGTCCCTCAGGGCTCGGTCCTGGGCCCTGCGCTGTTCAATGTCTTCATCAGCGATCTTGATGTTGGGGTGGAGAGCAACCTGTTTAAATTCGCTGATGACACCAAAATTTGGGGGGAGGTGAGCACGCTAGCAGGGAGAGAGAGATTGCAGAAGGATCTGGATAGGTTACAGGGGTGGGCAGACAGGAACAGGATGCGTTTCAATACGGACAAGTGCAGGGTGCTGCACTTGGGTAGTAGGAACCAGCAGCACACTTATAAGATGGGGAGCTCCCTACTTGAGAGCACGGAGGCGGAAAGGGATCTTGGTGTCATTATTGACTCCAAGATGAACATGGGCCGACAATGCGAGGTCATGGTTGGCAGGGCTAACCGGACCTTGTCGTGCATCCACAGGTGCATCTCGAGTAGAGCCAGGGAGGTGATCCTCCCCCTCTATGCGACGCTGGTCAGGCCGCAGCTGGAGTATTGTGTCCAGTTCTGTGCGCCCCATTTCAGGAGGGATGTGGACAACATGGAGAGGGTCCAGAGGAGGGCCACCCGCATGATCCGGGGACAACAGGGCAGACCCTACAGTGAGAGACTGCGGGACTTGAACCTATTCAGCCTCCACAAGAGAAGGCTGAGGGGGGACCTGGTGACCGTCTATAAACTCACTAGGGGGAACCAGAAGGGTTTGGGGGAGACGCTGTTTCCCCTAGCCCCTGCTGGCATAACAAGGAATAATGGGCACAAGTTGATGGAGAGGAGGTACAGATTGGACATCCGAAAAAACTACTTCACAGTCAGGGCGGCTAGGAGCTGGAACCAACTTCCAAGGGAGGTGGTGCTGGCCCCTACCCTGGGGATCTTTAAGAAGAGGCTGGATACTTACCTGGCTGGACTCATTTGAGTCCCGTTTTTGTTTTTAGGGTGAGTGGTTTTGTTTGTGTTTTTGGGTTGTTCTCCCGCCCTGGCGGGGGGTCGGGCTAGAAGATCTATTAGGTCCCTTCCAACCCTAAAACTATGAAACTATGAAACTATAATAAG
>NW_005841869.1:3952651-3955322 GCF_000455745.1 Alligator sinensis
CTAAAACGGTGAATTTAATAGCCAAAAGTAAAGGAATGGAGATAACCCGACAGTCCAAAAGCCCTGCTAGCAGCTGCCCCCTTGGATTGCCCCAAGGTCCATCAAACCCACGCGAGGCAGCGCCGGTGCAGCAGGACTTCGATGCAGTCTCTTTTTCCCGGTCACCCAGGGCTTTTATTGCACTGTGCGGAAGTAGGAGGTTTCCGCTCTCAGGGCGAGTCTAAGATTTCCAGACTTGTCTCCATTAAAATCAAGACAAAGAGGATTTTTAAAAAAAAGACAGATTCCTGCAACGTGAACCATCTCTCCAGAGTTATGGGATTGCACTGGTTGTGGCAGATCACTGTTTGAGTAAAGGCACAGATAGTTGAACTCAAACCATTGGGTGCAGTGTGACGGCTCCACCTCACCACGGGACCAGAGGACAGTTGGGCCGGACGGGACCTCACGAGGTGCTACCTACTCCTGGCAAGGCAGGGCCATCCCCGACCGAGCATCTCGCCAGCTTGCTCCTGAAAACGTCACCTGCGCGTCCTCGGCGCAGCAGGAGAGCCCGCGGCACGCTTTAACGTTTCCCCCGCCGACCGCTACTGTCGACATGGACACGCCGGCAACGTGTTTTGGAAAACGACCCTTTATGGAAACCAGTAGAAAGTGATTTTTGTCTTCCCTAAACCTGCTCCAGGTTTCATCCACCCTGCGGCAATCCAGGTCTCCACACGGGACGGCGTATGGCAGATACACAGAAGTCAACCCTCGCAGTGACCTGGCTGCTAATTCAGGGGGTCGCGCTGGGTAATGGGGGGCTGGCCCCAGGCACCAGCCCCAGAGAGGGCACGGGGGCCTGGCCCAGCCCCTAGCTCAGGTGCCTCTCCTCCGAGCACCCCCTCTTCCCAGGGGCATGAAGTCTGCACTGGCCATGGTGGGAAGCCGTGAAGTATCAAGCACTTCATTTCTTCGTGGAAATGGGAAGTGGGAGCTGTGGAGAGACATGCACGGGAGCTGTACCGCTTCGGCGCCAGGCACCGCTGGGCTCTGCGGCTCAGCCCGCAGGTGCCAGCGGGACCAGGGACCCAGCTCTTGGACCCGGAGCGGTGCCGAGCACCTGTCTCGACGGCGAGGGAGCCTCTGCGGTGGGGCAGCGCTATCCACAGCAGATAACAGCCTCTGACTGAGCAAGGGGAGGGCGGCTGACGGGGGCACCAAGCAACTCCCGACGGCACACGCTGACCTGTGTGGTCATTCATCCCCCGTGGGGCTGGCAGCCGCGGGGGACGGCCCACGGCCGGACATGGGCAGGTGCTGCTCTGCGAGCGGGGGCCCAGCTCCCCGGGGGCCTTCCCTGCACATGCCAGCACCAGCGTGGGCAGGGGAAGCAGGATCGGGCCGTGCAGCTACAGCCATGCGCTGAGGATCCCCAGGCAGGTCCCGGGCCCGATCGCTCGTGGAAATCAGATCCCTCTGCCAAAGTCGATGCGACACCATAGCGGGGTCAGGCGCCCGGGGGCTTCTGGACACGCATGCGGGGGGTCACGTGCACGCTCGGGCACCTTCACGCAGCATCCAGCGAGACGGCAGGAGCCGGGAGCCCCCCCCGGCACCGGGGCTGGGGGGAGCGCGTGGCTTTGCGACAGTGCAGAGCTCAACTCGCTGCCTGGAATATGCAACGCGGAGACAATAGAAGCAAAGTGTAACCACTGTTTACAGAAAAAAATTGTCAAGGATTTATTTATTGGAAGTGACTGAGGAATATGAATTCTACACTCCATTTAAAATGCTTTTTATTTCTCTCAGCCTTGGGGCTCTGAGTACATCTAATTTCACCCATAGCTATAATTCTCCACCAAACAGTGCCGGCTTCTCCTCTGGGTTCCACAGGAGTCATTTTAGTTTATGTCCTCTCCTGATGAGGCTTGTGCCGCGGCTGGAGACACTTACGCGCTGGTGAACTTTTTGAACCCTCCCTCCCCGCCGTGTGTGCACGCACGCGCGTCGCCGAGCCGGGGAACCTGCCTGGGAAGCAGCAGGACACGGCACCAGGTTTCTGTCTTCAAAAACAAGACAGTAAACATCTCTATCATGCGGGGGGGGCTCCGGAGGATGCCTGTATTTCACTCAAGACACGTTGATTGTCCCTACCTTGCAGCTAACAAACTATTAGTTTTGTTAGTATATTTATTCCACTAAAATTGGAGCCTGTGATTACAAATCCAATACCGTGATTGAGTCAGGATTCGAGAATAAATCTGCCCGGGCTCATCTGGCATTTTGGTGCAGCAGAAATCCGATGCGCGGGGCCGGTCTGAGGCCCCCGCGGACGCTTGCGGAGGGTGGGGGAAGCCGTGACTAGTGCCCACCGGGCAAATGTCGCCCCCGTCCCTGCTGCAAACGGGCCCCGAGCGCAGACGCGTCCGGCCGCGCCGCTTTGTGCTCGAGTACAGAACGAGCGCCTCGGCTCTAGGAGCGGGAACGATGGGCAGGATCCGGTCCCTGGGCGGCCTTCTCCCCCACCCACCGAGCACGGCTATGGGGGTCGTTCGTCCTCGGTCTCTCCCGTCTCTGCTCTGTAAGCTGCTCGGGGCAGAGACTTTTTGCTCTGGGTGTGTACAGCACCCGGCACCCGGGTGTGCGCAGACAGCTGAGTGTGATCCCCAGTCCCAAACCGATTCCC
>NW_005841869.1:3955353-3978120 GCF_000455745.1 Alligator sinensis
CTGCGGATTGAATACTCTCTAGTTCAAATGCCTTTTAATAGAAAGCAACCTTGCGAAGCGGAGGAGTGCTGACCTCTCTGGTGCCGGGCCCGACCCTGGTCTCTGGTGCTGCCCTGAACCCGTGCAGCCGGGCCTGGCCGGGCAGCTCGACACGCCATCGCAGGCCGTTTGCAGACAACCGTGAAGCAGCGTCGCCAGCACGAAGGTCTTCCAGGTGCCGCTCGGCAAGCAGCGCGCTTGACAGAAACCCAATTAGGGGCTTGTGCACTGGAGGTGGTGGGAAGTGGCTGCACTTTTTAAACAGTCATAAATGTTTTCACGTTATTTCTTATAAATTATTAAAAAGGGAATGATTACAAAAAAATTGCAGCGCATACCTGGGGAAATTACCCATGCAGCCGACCTCCGAGCAAGCGGCCCCCGCTGCTGGGCGGCTCAAATGACTTTGCCGTCCGCGTACGTTCTGCGCCTCGATTTCCAGAAGAGGGGGGAAAAATATTAAATTTCAGTCGTTTGCAGTGAAAGAAAAGGGAAAGCAATTCATGCTGCTGCAAACGAGCCTTTATGACTCCAGAAACAGATGCAGGAAGATCCCCGTGATACTAGTGTCTGGCTTTTGGAAATCGAGGCATTTCAATTAAAAAAAAAATTAAGTGCGTGCACACACACACATGCACCCCCCCCCCCCCACACACACACACACACACTGGGCTTCATGGCTGCGAAGCCTGCCGGACCGGCCATGGCGGGGGAGGAAGGTCGTGAATGGACTCTGCCCCCAAAACAGAGCCCACCTGGCCTGGAAAGCCCGGGCCCCGCGGCTCGGCCCGTCCTTGGCGCTGCAGTGGCAGGGCTGGTTGGCGTCGGGCGGCTGGTGAAGCACGGGCACCGCGCGGGAGCCGGGCTGCCGCAGTCGCCTCCATAGACCAGAGCTGGGAGGAAGCAGACACTTCCACCCCGCTCCCTGGACAGACGGCCGGACCCTCGCCTGGGGGAAGCCGCGGCCCCCTGCTCCTGGGCCAGCCTCCCCCAGCCCGTTGCAGGCTTCTCCGGCGTGCTGCAGCCTGTAACACGAGCACATGTGCGAACAGTATGTACATATGAAAAAAACCTGTCAGAGAAGATTAAAACCCCAGACAGTCTTTATCGCTAGATTATTTTTTCCGTTTATTTATCTTTTTTTTTTCTTTGAGCAGTAGTCGTCAGGTTTTGATATGATTAGAATTGCAGATCTTGCATGTTAAAAGGGTGGCACTGGAGGGAGAGGATGCTGCCTGTGTAATGAGGCAGGTTTTAAATCCAGGCTAGGTAAATTTTGTGTTGAGAAGAAAGGGTAGGAAATAAACTAGCAGTGAGCTGAGCGAATGCCCCCAGGCACGTCCCCATTAGTATTCCCATTTGTGAGCTCACTTCATAAGACTAATGGAGTTGCTACCTGGGGACATTAATTGTGCATGACACCATTGCAGAGCCTTTGTGCACTCGTACTAATATCACCGTGCCTCCTTGACAAAACGCCTGCAAAGATTACAAACAGACCTAAAATAACTGCCACATTCGCACTCATATTTGACAGGGATCTTCAAGTTCAGTTACAATAGAATTACCATCATTTCTTCCACCTCTGGCTCTATATTACATTAAACAATGGGTGATATTGCTTCCTTAAACCAGTGTCATAGCGTGTAAAATCTATCCATCTTAAGCTTTTCTATTAAGCCTCCCATTTATCAGGGGAATTTCCAACTTCCACCTTGACTCTCTTTAATGTATATGAATTCCTGGGCCCTTAAAACAAAATGTAATATTTTTATTTGGAGTTGTTCCCATTTACTTAATACAAAGAGGAGATGCCGCCGGGCTCCAGCACCAGGCACCGGCAGTCGTCGGGAATCTTCCTTCCTTTTCCATCCTTGCCCTTGCCCGCTCTCGGGTCTGGGGCGGAGGGGTTGGACGTGGAGGCAGCAACGTGCGCTGGAAACAGGCAGCTCTGAAAATGCACGAGGCCCGGGGCTGCTTCCCCGCGCCTCTGCAGCGGCCGGCTCCAGTGAGTGGGAGGGGGAGACACTGGGCTGGGTTTGCAGGTCGCCCAAGCCCTCCGCGCCGTAGCTGGAGCCCGCACCCCTGCATGGGCCAGGGTACACCCAGTGCTGCCGACGCACGGCGCGGCCCTGGGGATCGGCGTGCCCCCGGCACGTGTGACCAGAGCATCGGGGCCTTCCTCGGGCCCCCCCAGCTTCGAGGAATAAAGACCGACAAAACCCAAAAGGTGTCCGGGAGGAGTCCCTAAACCCTTCAGGAGAGGAGACACATTTGTTCTTGGAACACAAGTAAGGAAAATGAAATCCCAGGTAACCGGAGCTCAGCTGCCGGACGAGCGATAGCAATGGGGGTCTTCCGAGAGCAAGGCTGGCGCGGCTTCTCCAGGAGCATGCTTAATCTGGAGTCATTTGGTGTCCCCGGCACAAAGCCTGACCCAGGGACCCGTCCCCGCACCGCAACCTGCTGTCGGCGGCAGAGGTGGTCCGTGGCCCGGGCCACGAAGCTTGGAAAGACAACGGTGGATGCAGCAGCCTCGTGACAGCAGCCTTGGCCTGCGTTCAAGGAGGACATGGCGGTGCACGAGCACTGGATGCCGCTCTGTGCGCACCTCCTGCGCGTCTGTCACCGGGACGTGCATCACCGGCCCGGCGCGCGGGCTGTGCAGCACCGAGCCCCCACTGCCGAGCAGTGCGGGCAGGTCAGACGCGGACCCCCACTACCAGCTGGCGATCCGCAGCCGGGGCAGGAGTTTTAGGGGAGGAAAGGAAGCAGCTCCGGACCCAGCGGATGCAGGTTGGGATGGGTGGCAGAGCTGCAAAGCCGCGACCAGCCACAGCTGCCCACGGCCCTCCGCAGCGGGGCAGCGCCGGCCATCCAGCCCCTGGGCCTGTCCCAGGGGGAGAGGGAGAGGGAGCAGGGTGCTTCCCACGGGCTCCTCCGTGCCATTTCCTGGGGCGCTCGGGCATCCCCGGGGTCCCCCGTCCACCTGCTTCTCTTAGCCGCAGCGGGCTTGGAGATCTCACCCGAAGGAAGCCCGAGGCAGCCGGCCGTTAGGAAGCGCAGCTCGCAGCTCCCTCCGAGGCTGCCTGCAATGCGCAGCACACGCGCAGGTGTCGCTCCTGCCCACCAGCATCCCAGTCCGGGGGAGACATTTCATAGTTTCATAGTTTCAGGGTCGGAAGGGACCTAATAGATCTTCTAGCCCGCCCCCCCGCCAGGGCGGGAGAACAACCCAAAAAAACAAAAAAAAAAAAAAAAAAACAAACCCTAAAAACAAAAACGGGACTCAAATGAGTCCAGCCAGGTAAGTATCCAGCCTCTTCTTAAAGATCCCCAGGGTAGGGGCCAGCACCCCCTCCCTTGGAAGTTGGTTCCAGCTCCTAGCCGCCCTAACTGTGAAGTAGTTTTTTCGGATGTCCAATCTGTACCTCCTCTCCATCAACTTGTGCCCATTACTCCTTGTTATGCCAGCGGGGGCTAGGGGAAACAGCGTCTCCCCCAAACCCTTCTGGTTCCCCCTAGTGAGTTTATAGACGGTCACCAGGTCCCCCCTCAGCCTTCTCTTGTGGAGGCTGAACAGGTTCAGGTCCCGCAGTCTCTCACTGTAGGGTCTGCCCTGTTGTCCCCGGATCATGCGGGTGGCCCTCCTCTGGACCCTCTCCATGTTGTCCACATCCCTCCTGAAATGGGGCGCACAGAACTGGACGCAATACTCCAGCTGCGGCCTGACCAGCGTCGCATAGAGGGGGAGGATCACCTCCCTGGCTCTACTCAAGATGCAAGATTTAAGACCCTCGCCTTGAAATACTATCGAGGAGAAGAGGGTGAGGTCAGACATAGCCCCGGGCAGTATTTATGGGGACCACGAAGCCCTCCGGGCTGGCCCCGTGTGCGTTTTCCCTGCCGTCTCGTTGACTCCTTGCCGGTAACGGCGCCGGAGTTCTCTCTGGAATCCTGAAGTTAGATCTTAAAAATACTTCAAACGCTTGGTTTAATAGACCTTCACATCAGCGTATTCCCAGTCCCACATAGCTCCCCAGTGACACGGGACCTTTTGTCAAGCACATATGAAATTAAGTGAAATAAAAATCATATTAAAAATTATTACCATCTAACAGCCATTAGTCTGCACATTGCTGTCATGTCTTGATGGATTTCTCACTTAGTTCAATGAATGTTCTAACGACAGTGATAAAATCACTCAGAAAAAATATAATAAACTGTTAACCCTTTCTGTCGCCGCTTGTTTTTCACCAAAATTCACTGAGAATCGTGCAGCCGCACGGTGCGGGGAGGGAGCGGGAAGGCTGCCAGCGGCGAGTGGAGTGGCCTGGGCTCTCTGGCTTCAGCCTCACCGGAGGTATCGCCCAGGCCCAGGCCAGGAGCTCCCGCCGGAGGAGCGCTGCTTTGCTTCCTGTGCCTCGCACCGTGCTGCAAGGAAGGCCTGGGCTTCAGGGAGCAGAGGCACGAGGGACGCGGCTGGTCTGCACAGGCCTCGCTCGCTCCTTGGCGGTACGCGGTGCAAACAGCGACTGCAGGACGTCATCTAGTCCAATTCCTGCTCAAAGCAGGACCATCCCCAATTACATCATCCCAGCCAGGTCTAGCCGGGTCTTCAAAACCATGCTAATAGTTATCCTGGTGCCTGCAGCATCTGCGGGACGGCGACGTGCTCCTGGGTGGGAGAAAGGAGGGGCAGAGACCGGAAACGCTGTGGCTGCCCATGGGGGGGAAGCCCTTCCTCCCTCGGCTCGGCTCCCCTTACATCTCGCATGCGGGGCAGCAGAGAGGGGTGGTGGAAGCCAGGCTAGATGTTTTGGGGGCAACAAGTGAAGCCTGCAGGGCACAGCGATGAATGCAGCGCTGGTCCGGAGGGATTCCCTCGTGCCTGGGGTGCTGCGGGAGGACGGCAAGGCCTCTTTGCCGCCTAGCACGAACCTTTCCATGCCCCCCTGTGGGTAGGGGCGTAGCTGGGGAAGAGCAGTGGGCTCCTTGTCTGAGCGGGGTGTTAACCCAGAGCCACTGAGCAGGCAGCCGGCACGGCCTTGTTAACCAAGTGGGTCCGTTTAGACTGCACGAGTTACTCCACGTGCCGCTGGACTGCGCTGTCGAGCAGCATCCCTGGCCCCCTGGCCCCGTGAGCGCAGCCTCTGGCCTCACACCTCCGCCCACGTGCCCTGCTACGGAGACCGCCGCTGGAGGACACGTCCCAATACGGCGCACCCTCCCGGCTGCACTCGGACGGCAGCACCGCTTGTCCCGGGGATCTGGCTTGGCAGCCCTAGGCCTTGGGCTGCCTGCGTTGACTTGGGAAGCTGTGAAAGGCTGGCGAGGCTCTGCGATGCGTCCCGCACCCCTGGCTTTGCACAGGTCCCCAGATCCAGCACCTGCTCGGGCGCCTGTTGGACGTGCAGGGCGCGGGCTCCAGGCCAGGGGCTGGGGCAGCTCCCCAGGTGCCCTCCAGCCGGTCGCACAGCCCAGGGGTAGCACGGACGAGCCCAAGGCTGATGGGACATGAGGAACTGAGCTCTGCTGAGGGACGACTGCTTGGGCTCCAGGGCAGAGACTTGATGAATGGATAGTCGCAGGGTCTAGCTCCCCACCGGCAAGCCCCAGGCCGTGAGCCTGTCACCACGTGGCCATGTGCCAGTCAGGAAGCCGGTTCGTGCAGCCTGCTGCCTCCCTCCCACACCGAACAGGAGCCCAGTGCAAGGCATTGGGCTTCTCCCCATCCACAGGAAGCAGGAGCAGGGCTGGGCAGATCCACGACACATGCCCAGATCCCCTCTCCGTGGCTCATGTGATCCAGGTAGGTATTCGGGAGACAGCATCAAGGATCTAACTTTCGCCCTTGCATTGTGTGTCCGAAACGTTCCCCTTGGATGGTCGCATTTGGTTGCAATAGGGAAAAAATAGGCACAGCCCTCTAGCAGAAGTGCACATCTCTACCCTCCCCTACCAGTGACCTTGGGCTCCGCAGCACCTCGTGTTTTAGACTTCAGCCTACAACCCTGCACAAGAAGAGCAGATCTGGGCTTCCGACTATTTGAGCAGCATCAAAAACAAACGTTGATGATCTAATTGGAAACCCGGTCCTGGCTGCTGTCCAGATGTTCTTCCAGCTGAGCAGCCATAGCTCATGTCTCAGTTGCCACTGACCGGCCGTGGAGGCCCCGGCTGAAGCGTCCCTCTGAAATGTGTGCGCCTCAGGCAGACGAGCCAGCCCCGGTAAGATAATGAGCAGATGCCTGCCCAAGTGCTGGGAGTTTGTGGCAATTATTTTATACGGTCATAAAAGGGGCATATTGGGATGGAAGGGACCACACAAGTCATCTAGCCCACGCCCCAGACCCGGAGGCAGAGCCCATGGAGCTGGACCACCCATGACAAACGCTAACTCGTTCTTAAAAACCTCCAGGGACACAGATGCTGTCGCCTCCCTAAGTAGCCTGCTCCAACACCTGATTATCTTCATAAGTAAGACAGTTCTTCTTAATGCATAATGTAAATCTCCTTACCTGCAACTTAGGCCTAATACTTCTCGTCCTGTCCTTGGTGGACATGCAAGACAAGCGACAGCTGATCTTCAGACATATTTGAAGACTCGTGTTCTCTCGGTCTTCTCTTTTCTACACTTAAAAAGCTAGAAGAAGAATCCAGTCCTTTCCTCCTTTCCTCATGGGCTCTATTTTCTACCCCCCTTGGCACGTCTGCTGCTCCCCTCTGGCCTCTCCAGCCCATCCTTGAGTAGTGCCCCAAACTGGGCACAACGAAGCCTCACTGGTGCAAGACTGGTGTTAATGCCTCCAAAAATAAGATTTGCCTTGTTGGTAGCAGCATTGCATTGCGTTGCTGGCCCACAGACCCTTTCCTGCAGTACTGCCACGCTGGCAGCTATGCCCTGTTTTGCATTTGTGCCTTTGACTCTCTTTTCTAGGCGTAGCGATTTGTACTTGGTATCGAGTTGATCTTTGTCATTTCTGGTGTCTCCGCTTTATTCCAATCATCTCGAGTCTAGCGCTGACCCCAGTGTGCTGCAGCCCTTCCCGTTTGTCGCCTGTGCATCGTGTCAGGTCCCCGTCTGCTCCACTCCCGAAGGCACTGGTGAGAACATGCCGGGCCCAGGACGGAGCGGCTGTGGGACCCCATGCGATAGGTCTGCACGGATGCACAGCTGCCCATCGAGAGTTACTACCCGGGCGCAGGTGAGCCCCGGCGACACGGCCAGGCAGTTATTCACAAAGCGCCCCCTTGTAATCAGCAGCTTTGTGTGACCGGACTTGATACCTGGCTCTGGCGGCTGCAGTGCAAGTCGTGCAAGTGCAAACCTCTTCCGAGCACCCGGTCAGTTTTCGACCCCAGATAAAGACGCTTCTCCTGGCTGCCGCTGGCCCGGACACAACAGCCAGGAGCGTGCACACACCCCAGGATGCAGGCCAACCCGTCAGGCCTGCGCCACGCGGTGTGGGGCCAACAGGCAGAGCTGGGAGAGGCAGGTGTCCCCTCCCCGGTGCAGAAGGGGCCATACGTGGTGCTGGCTACCACGGCCCAGTCCATAGCACAAGCTGCATGAAGTCGGCTGGGAGAAAAAGCATCTCCCGTGATGCCACGAGCTGGCTAAACAAAGCCCAGGGAGCGGGGAGAGAAAGGAAGCAACCCTACAGGTAGGATTCGCTTGAATTAGATCAAACTGTACTGTCAAGTCTGCATAACTGCAGCCGCAGCCGCAGCCGCAGCACTCGGGGCCGCGCGCGGTAACTTGTTATCGTTCCAAAACGAGGGCAGCGTCCTGACGCGGCTTGGTAGAAACGGACGGAGAGAATAGGCCGCACTCGGCTAATGAAATCTGGGAGCGACAGAAGGAGAGCCGATACCCTTCCTCGACCTCTAATGGCTCTGGGTGCTCAGCAATGCCGAGGGGAAGGTGCCTGGGGTTAGCAGAGGGGCCTGGGCCGTGTCTGGAGCAGCGCCTATACCGGAGCCTCACACGGTGCATAAATTAGGGTGCTGTTTAACATGCACGAGGGAGAAGGCGACTATGCTAACGAACAAGATGCTGGGCTGCGGGTTCTCCCCATGCAGCCCTGCTGTGGGATGGGTCTTCGGCACTTCCCGGCACGGAGGATCCCAACTCCGGCTCCCTGGACGCTGCACGTGCAGAGTGTGGGCTCGAACGCTGCGATGGACCTGACCCAGGGCCATGTCCTGAGCATGGGGGAACCGCAGGGAGGAGGAAGGTGCAATGCCAGCACGTCCCAGCTATCCCTCGGATGGAGCAGATGGAAAGGGTTTCTCAGGGTGCGTCCCAGCCTGCTCCCGGGGGAGGCCGGTGGCCGGCAAGCCGGCGCTCCCAGGTCTTCTGGGGCCTGGGACCTGCTGTCCGGCAGAGCTTGCAGGCACAGGGCGCAGCAGCCTCCCCAGGGGTTTGCACAGCCCCCGGCGCGGGGAGGGTCCAATCCTGGCCTCTGGGAGCTGCCAGAGCACAAAGACACCGCGCAGCATGAGCCGCAGCCAGCCCTCGCTGTGCCCGAGCTCCGGTAAAGGACCCGGCAAATGGCTCCATCCCCTTCCCTCCTTGCACCTGAAGACATCCGATTTGTCAGGGGAAAGTTTCTTCCTAATGAATTTGCCACAAAAAGGAGAGAAATGGGCCTGGCCTCGGCGCTGAGGAAGAGGCAAACTCGATCGCAGCAATTAAAGAGGCGCGCCGGACGGGAGGGCAGTGGGCTTCCCCGAGAGAAGGGGTAAATTGCCATGGAAACAACCATGCATTATTTACATGGCCTAATGAATAAAACATTTAAGTAGTAGGCTAATAAATTTCAAAACACAAAGCAAAGTAAGCTATGATTTAAATATATGCCTCTGATGAATATAACGTGAGTTATAGAGCTGAAGCCATGGGAGACCCAGCTCAGTTTTACACCCTGGCTTCACTAACATGAAGGTATATCTTCTCTCTTAATAAATGATTTTTCCAACGAGCACACAAATTGGCATGAAATTCTCTCCTGTCAGGCATCCTGAAGCCTTTTCTAATAGCTTTTCTTGTGAATTTCTGTTGAGATATGAACGCTTTTGGGGGTTTTTTCCTGCACATGATGCCAGATTTCAGAGCAGGATAACATTAGCAATCAATTTGTTAAACTGTTAGCAGAACATATGTTGGAAGGCTCCAAACAGACCCCGGCTGAAAGATGTGTTGTTTATTGTGTATTGTATATATGCGCCATCCATATGGCTCCGCGCGCAGAAATCCTTTGTTTTCTATATGCGCTATATTGCTGCCCGCCCGCCCGCTCTGGGGAGGCCCGTGGGTATCTGATCAGATCACGGGGTGGGCATCAGCGACCTGTTTCATGGCAGGCTGGGTGCGATGGGCAGCTCAGGTGTGGGGTGCACGTCTCTCTCGGTGGCTCGGGGGAAACCCTGGCTCTGTGGCCATCGGGGGAACCAGGCTTTGCATCCTGGGAGGCTGCCTGCACCGGCTCCTGGGCCAGCTCGTGTCGAATGGGCTCCGGTTGCATGACTGGCCGATGGGTGTTGCGTTCCCTTGGACGTGGGCGAGGGCACAGTGGAGCCGTGACACGGGCAGGACACCCCAGCAGCTGTGCTGGAGCTCCTCCGCCTGCCACGCTCCTGCAGCTCAGCACTGGCGCCAGCACACAGCAGCGCAGCTGAGCCAAGCCTGCTGCTGCCCGTTTGCAGAGGGTGCTGCATGCAGCCCCTTCTCCGGCTGGTACTGAACCGGCCATGGCTCGCGCTGCCCAGGCCACGGGCCCGAGGGGTCCGCACGGGCGGCCAGGGCCCTGCCAGCAGCGAGGGCAGTTTCTTGCCGGCACCGCTGCCCACAGACAGGGCGAAACCTGCCACTGCTATTTTTAGCAGGGCACTATCTATCAATGCAGGTAGCAGATTGCAGGCCGCAGAGATGGATGAAACAACAGCTGGTGCCTCCGAAGGAGAGCCGGGCGGCGGAAGAGCTACTGCCTGCTGAGCCCGCACACTTCAGCCGTCAGCGGCCCATTTGAATGCAAGAGGCTCGGCGGACCCCAACCTGTCCCTGCGCCCCGCAGGTAGGTCCTGCTGCGGCACGCACGGCCCCCGTGTCCGTGCTCGCTGGGGGACGCAGGGCCTGCGGCGTGCCACGAGAACGCACCCGTCTCCTCCTTTGTCCTTGCAAGAGCGCGGTGGCATCTCCCTGCCGCCGCCTTCCTCCTGGCCAGTTAATTAGTGGTGCTAATATGGCCTCTGCAGTCTTGCCCACTCCACCGTCCTTGGAGCTATCATTAAGCCATCCATTTAAGCCATCGCTGGGGGCTGCCGGCTCTCTACCAGGCTCCCAGCACGCTGATGGATGACTCCTGCAGACAGAGTCGCTGGTAGCACACACCTCGGCGCAGACCTTTCCTCCCGAAGAGCTGACTTTCCCAGCCTACCGCTGTGCAGCGAGCCTGCTCTGCAACCACCGCGAAGTGAGACTCGCCACGGGAGGGATTCGCTTCCACAACTAACTAGCTAGGGTAGCCGGCACCATCCCCTCCCCTCGGCCCCACGGGTCCTGCCCGGCCCGGGGGCGAGCAAACGGCTTGCAAAGCGAGTCGTGGATTGTAGCTGGAGTTCAAGGCAGCGTGCGCTCCGCCGCTCTGGCCTTCGCCAGTGCCCGACGCCATCGGGGCGCACGCTTCCAAAAGCGGTTTGAAGCCGGACTATCCAGTCAAGTCTGTTTTCAACTCTGCTTTTAACTTCCCCCTGGAAGTCCCCAGTCGTGGCACAGGTACGATGATTCCCTGGAGAAACCCTTGAGGTTCAAAAAATGGGTAAGCGGAAGGGTCACCCCACCTGTTTGTGGAGGAGTTGAACCAAAAAGAGGTGAACTTCATCGACTAAATTATTGTTTCTGAATGATTCATTCAGCTGTCAAGGCAACACCTGGCCAAAAGGTTTAGGCGCTCGAGCGCCGTTGAGTCAAATCAAGTTTCAGTGGTGGAAAATTAATTTGTACTGAATAGCTTCAAAAGTGTCAGAGGCCACAAAGCCTCGGTCGCTGGAGAAACGCAGAAACCCAGATGGAAAAATGAACGTGGCTATAGATGGTTAGGGAGGGTCGGCGCGGCGCTGTTCTCTGCTGCTTGCATTCACTGTATTCATTCTTCATCCTGTGGAAACAAATTACAATTTTGTTTTGGAAAAGTTTAAATTTCACTAAATTTTGAAGATTGTCAGATTTGGGAATTTTTAAAAATACTTTAAATATTCATTTGATCTTTCTATTTTTTCACCCTGTGCCATGCACATTAGACATTTGAAAACGGGTGATCCTCAGTAATAAACACCCTGGTTTTACTTGATTTTAAGATGAAAGCAGCTGCTGCTTAGTACTGGGAAATCTTGGTTGTCGACCTCAAAGTAGCTTCTGTTTGTGTTGAAGCGGAAGAGTCTGAGGCTGAAATTAGGTATATTTTGTACCGCCCACGCCCCGCCGAGACAGAACCACAAACATTTAAGAAACAATATCATTCAAGCTAAAACTATTTCATTTTGAAATTCTGATGGCTTTTTTACCAGAACCAATTTTTTTCCTGAATTTTAATTGCATAAGAATTTTTTAAATAGTTTGGGTGGTTTTTTTTTTTTTACCAATTCAGAGCAACTACCTCCATGTCGTGGTATTTCTGGTGACACAGAAACGTTGCGTTTTGCCCACGATGGGGACGGGGACGGGGACGGGCACGTCCGTGCCGAGGGGGAGCAGGAGCGTGTTGGCTCGTGTTGCGGCTCCGCTGCGTGACGGCCGCCGGGAGCCAGGACGGACGCGCTGCAACGGGCAGGGCTCAGAGCCCCCGGGCCTCGTCCCCGAGCCCCGCACCGGGGTGCATTTCATGGTAGGCGAGAGGCAAGTGGGGTCTGGGAGACCTGCCCGCTCTGGCCCTGCAGCCACGAGCCCGCTCCCACGTGCTGGGCTGGGGTCCACGTGCAGATTCACGTTTAGTGCCCAAGACACATGGCATCAAAGCAACCCCGTGCCTGGTCCCACCACGCACCCTCGAGGGGGGTCCAAGGGACGGCCGCCTGCCCCAGGGCCTGGACTCTCGCCCTGCCCGGGACAAACCGTGCAGCCGGGAGCCAGAAAGGGCCAAGCTGGCCGCTGCGATGGAGGAGCAGAGATGCTAGCAGCCCAGCCTGCGTTCTCCCCGCGCGCTCCCCCTCTTCCCATTAATACCACCACAAATTAAATGACACTAATGCAAATGTTCGGAGCGGAGTGGGGAATGTTGCTGACTGCATAATGGCCGTCATATCTGCCTGCATCCCGTCACTCTGCGCCAGGTAATTAATTGCCCTGTAAAGTGCTTTGAGATACAGTGTATGAAAAATGCTATATAAAAAAGCCGATACAATGGAGCTGTTGGTATTTAAAGCGGTAAAACCCAAGATAGGAAGACTGTTGACAAACACATTTTTAGCCACTACTTAAATTAGCAAGGTCCATCAATGAAAACTGGAGTAATTCATTACCCCCTTACTACCGCAGCATCATATTTAAGGTGCATGCATATCCAGGCCAGAATCATAATTTCCATATGAACTAGTTATTTATAACTACTGACAGGAGGAATTATGTGAAATAAACATAATTTATAGTTGTTCCAGGAAAAGCCATCAAAATGAAAACTAATAAGGATTTCTTTCAGCTAAAAAGGTGTCAATTTGCTCGAAACCAATGGGCGATGTTAATGCATCTGACAGAATTATTAATATATTTTCAAACAATGTAATTGTTTATAAGCAGTCCTCCTCGCCGGGCCGGGCCCACGGAGGTGACTCCACGACACGCAGCGCTGAGGGCTTGATTTATTTGGTGGGATGCTTTTTCTTCAAATCAGCAACTTTTATGTTGAAAACAAACAAACGTCTTTTAAAGAGAGCTCCGGTCCTCCGGGAGAGCGCCGCGGGGCAGCCGGCGGGGCGGGCAGCTAGGAGTGGGCAAGAGGCCGGTGTTACCCCGAACGGCCCCGGGCCAGCGCGGCACCCGGCCCACCTCTGCCTTGGCCTTCCAGACCCGTGTCCCCACGCACGCACAGCTCAGCCGAGCCACCGTTACACCGGGCTTTGGCCTCGCTGCCCTTCCAGACACCGGGAGCCCGGCCGGGAGGTTGAAGTTGCCGGCAAGCACCGGATCGGGACGAGGCGAAGAGACGGCGTGTCGACTCTTGGAACCGGGAGGTGTTGAGACGTCCCAGGGCCGGGCTTTGCTCCCAGCGCCCCTGCTTCGGAGAGCGGCGTCTCCACGTGAAACGCATTTCACCCCACGGCCCGCTGCACTGCTGGTCGCAGTGCGCGGGCGCTAGATTTTAACTGTTACGGCAGTCCATCCCGGTTGCATTGAGCTCCTCCACCACAATTGGCAGTGTCCTATCATAAAACTGTAGAAAGTGAGTGTTGGAAGGGACCTCAGGACGCCATCTAGTCCGACCCCCTGTCCAAACTGATGAAATAGTCCTCCTGCTAGAGCCCCTTGTTATGGACATGTGCTCTGCATCATAAAACATGGGAACGAATCCTGGGACTGGTGCCTGCCGAGGGCACGCCGGCCTGCCAGGACCCACATGCTGCACATGCAATGTAAGCACGTGGGAAGCTGCCCGGAGGGCACGGACGAGGCACAGGCCGCCACGGAGAGCGCGGAGAACGTGCCTTTGCAGCAGTCCTGGCCGGAGGACGGAGCGACTCCTCGCCTTCTTCTTCTTGCTCACTCGCACGGGCGCTCCAGGCTGGTGGCAATGTGCTGGCTGTATCTGTGTGCAGCAGTGTGGCTGCCCAGAGCCTCCCCCTTCCCTCTCCCGGCATTTCTAGGGACCGTCAGCTGCATATATTTAGTGTCCCCAGAGTCCAGAGAGCAGGGCCCTCCCGGGCCCTCCATGGGCTTCTCCAAGCAAAACCCCATAACTCATCAACCCCAGAGCGGTGCCAGACATTGGCGCCTTTGTCCCATCCCTGCTATTTCAGCGATGCAACTGCACGAGTGAAGGGCCCTGCCTGCAGGCCCACGTGGCCAGGGCTCACGCTCCTTGGCATCCTCGTACACTGCTGAGGGAAGGCAGCTGCTGGCACCATTGCAGGGGAAGGGGCAACCTCCTCCTGCCACGAGAGCTCACAACCACAGCCCCCCTCACCAGGCTCAGGTCCCTCCCGCAGCACCTTTGCACCATGCACAATGCACCCTGCCTCCGACAGCCCGGCTCCCTGGCTCCTCTCTGCCGGGACACCACGGCAAGGGTCCTTCCTCTCTGCGCACTGGGCTGCCCCTTTCCCTGCAGAGCTTGCTCCTCCAGGCTTGGTGGCAGAGCTCACTGCTTTACGTATTGATTTCCACCCTGAATCTAACAGGGCTTCCTTGCTGCCCAGGGACTCTGGCCCGCGTGTGGGTCCGGCACGGCACCTCGTGAAGACCACCGCACTGCATATTCAGATTCCCCTGCTCCACGCTGCGTCCCCTGGCTGGGGCAGATGTTCCCCTTCCCCTTGCACATCCAAGGGCACGCTGCAGATCCCTGCTCCTGCTCCCGCAGGCTCCCGTGACAGAGCCGTGGATCAGACACTGGGGTCCCCATCATTGCTCTGTGCTACCAGGGCCATGGGCCTGCTCCCAGAAAGGGCCCGGCCCTCAGATGGACATCTCTAGCTAGCAGGTGGGGCTTGGCCCAGCAAGCCGGTAGCTCCCACGCGGCACTAGCGCTCCCCTCCCTCTCCCAGGGCCACCTGTGTGCCCGTGAGCCACGTTTCGTCTGCGCCCATGCCTTAGCAGGACGAGGGGCTGGAGCATGCACGGCCTTTCCCCCGTGCAGGGCTCCCTGCCCCCGGATGCACGGGTGGTGGGACCCCAGGAGCACGGCTGCCGGCTCTGTGCAGCACACGTGGCCCTGCGACGCCGTCTCCCGGAGGCAGGGCTGTCTTCTCCCTGTGCTTGCGGCTCTGCCTTTGTCGCAGCAGCCGCCAGCCACTCCTCCCTGCTCTCCAGACCGGTGGCTCTGGCCATGGCCCTGACAGCCACTCGTGCAGTGCCATGGAAAGGAGCCGGGTGGGAGAAGACGGGACTCCCCATCCACCCGACTGGGGCAGTGCGGCTGATTCAGCAAGAAGGCCCGCGATTGATTAATATTTTCATCCTAATTTATGATCTGTTTTCACGCTGTTAGGTCTTTGTCACTTGACGTGGTTAGTCAAGGTATCCCCCCGGATGATGGTGCGAGCAGCTCCCTTGGCTTATTTGATACTGCTCTCAGTCGGTTCAAATCTTATTTATCAAATAGACAGCATTTTGTTTCGATGGGTGATTTTTCATCTTCCATTAGTGAAGTTGTTTCCAAGGTTCCCCAGGGCTCTATATTGGGCCCGTTGTTATTTCGTGTTTATATGCTGCCACTGGGTTATATTATTCATCAGCATGGAGTAGCTTTCCATTTCTATGCAGATGATTCTCAAATTTATTTGTCTGCTAAACCTAGTGCTGTCTCAGCTGTCTCAGTGCGATCAGCCTGTCTCTCTGACATCACAAGATAGATGTGGCAAAACTTTCTGCAGTTCAATTCAGGCAGGAGAGGTGAGGCCTGCTAGTGGCTGGCGTTTTATTTCCAGGGTTGACAGTCTCCAGGTGATTGCTACCAGGATTGAAGCCCTCGCACCCACCGGCCAGCCTGGCACAGTATGCACATTGCACAGCGCTCAGCTCTTGCTCCCATCTGAGCCGTGATTTGCAGCTGCCGTTGACGGCGCTGTTTGGGGACATGTGAAGGCACTGGGAATGACCCCTCGCATGTCGTCGTCCCTGATCTGCGGTCTCTGCGCGGAGGGGCCATGCTCCGCCAGGTGCCACGGAGGAGGGGCAGCAAGAGTGGATCACAGCAGCGTTATATGGGGGGCTGCCCCCAGTGCAGGCCGTGTGTCCACACACAACCCTGAACCTGACCCCGCCAGCATGGGGGCCGCAAGAAGCTCTGGGCTTCCAGGCATCCTTCTTGTCCCAGTGGGGACCCCGTGGAAATCTTGATGGTGTTTGTAAAAGGAAAATCTTTGCATGCAGGCCAATCCAAGGAATTTAACTTGGGAGTCAAACATTTCCCAAGTCACAAAGAAAAACCCCACATGTTCCTTCCTCTCAAAAAAAGCCATTGGCAAAAGGAAAAGAATGGTTTGACCTTCCTGAATCGCTTCTAAAACGAACTAACAGGGAATCAGGAGGGCCTCCATCGTCTCAGTTTGGATAGACCTGTGTTTTTGGAAGTAAAAGCAGACGTTGACAGCTCCGGGCTCTGTGCAGTGTGTGGCCATCACGGGCTGGCCTGAGCCAGGACCAAGTGAGGGCCGAGCGGAGGCTGTGTGCGTGGCAGGCGAGGAGGCGGCGCTTTGGACAGCTCAGCGAGTTCACGCTCCAAGCTGGGAATCTCCTCGTGGTCTTGCTGGTGGCAGGGAGGGATCAGGGCACGAGGGTGTAATGGTCTGATGCCAGCTCACACGGATTAACAGGAGACTTTCCACGGGTTTCTGGATCCCGAGGGGAAGCCTCTGCAGATGCCCACCAGGAAATGCATTTCAGCGTGCGCCGGCTCTCACTGGGCCCGTGTGTCCCTGCCCATGGCCAGGTGCCCGCAGGCAGCAGGGAGCCTCCCTGCCTCGGCTTTCATCTCCCTGCTCTTCCCCAAGGCACCCAGCCTTTCCTTGTGCCGCGCACCCCTCCTCAGACAGTCCTTCAAAAATAGTCAATTTGTTTCTATGAGGATGAACCAACTAGTTCTTGCAAAGACATCAAATAAATCCACTTCATACATTATTTGTTAACTTCATCAAATAAAGTACAATTTTATGGCTTAAATGTCAATCTCCACAGCTCATTGAGTTCTTTAAAATAGCAGAGAGACTTGCCTGTTTATAGAAGCAAAAATTAGGCAGGCAGCTTTGAGCCCGTGCGGGAAACCCTTTGCTTCTTGCACTAGAAAGACTCATGAAATATATTCAATGTGGAAAGCGTGCGCATTTGACAAAGACAATTTGATTTGTCCACGGCTTTTAAAATATTCATACTGCTTTGATGGGCTATAGTTTTATAAATATGGATTATCATTCAGGGGCACAGGCAGCATGCTGCCTACAGATACCGTTCTGTGAGGCGTGTTTGGAAGGAAGGCATGCAATAATAAAAACAAAAAATCATTATCCCTGTCTAAAAACCCTAATCAGTAATGTTCGGTTCATTTGCAGCTCCAGGGTCAGTCACTCACTCCAACGGCTTGTGTTTGTGTCATTCGGCAGTTGAAAGGATTTCGTGGTTTTACCTGCTGGAAAATGCCCTGGGAAGTTTGGAGGTGCTGGAAGCGCCCGAGGGCCTGGAAACCAGGGCTATTTGCTGCCGGATAGAAATACAAGGGACCAGAGGGCAGGCCCACCACGCGGTCAGCACCGGCCAGGCTGTCACAAGCAACGGAAAGGGATATCCCCCGTTAGGACAAAAATGGGAACAGGTCTGAAGCCAGTGCAGTGCCGGACGGCTCCTCTATGCTGCTGGAAACCGTGTCTGGCTGGGCCTCGCACTCCTGCTCACAAGTGGCAGTTATGGGGCAAGTGGATCGAGCGTGTCCAGCGCAGGGGTGGGAAGGATGGAGGGAAATGTTGTGTGCACGGATGTGTGAGGATGGCAGTGCCGCTGCGCAAAGCTCCAGGGAAAGCAAAGGTGTAGCAGTGAACGGGCACCCGAGCGCCGGTGGTGCACTTGACCGCGGACCCCTTGTAGGATGCTCGTGGAGAAGCCACCCCGTGTATCAGTGCTCGCTGTGATGACAAGCCCAGGGCACGCTCACGTGGGCCCGAGCACTGCTAATAGCACCTGCGCCGCTGCACACAAGGACGCTGCCGGAGAGAGTGTGCAGCAAAACTTAATTGGTAATTAGAACAGCTGCACGTGTCGGAAAATTGAATCAGCTTTGTAAGTTAAGAGGAAATTAAGGAGTGAGAGCCAAAGCCCGTTGGAGTCCGCAGAAGACTTCCAGCTGCTCCAGCGAGCACGGCATCGGGCCCTAAATGCACAGCATGCGCTAGGCGTACGTGACGGCGCACGGTGCGTGCACTTCGCCTTACGGACATCGGACGGGCATTTTTTGTGCGTGTAGTGCCCGCCACCGGTTCGAGCACCGGCCTCAGTGCAGAGGGGCTTCGAGTTACTCGCTGTGATTCAACGTGAGAAGTATCTCCAGTCTTCAGCCCAAAAGTTTATTTAAGTTAAGAAAACACATCCCTGACTAGGAGTATTGCACCACTGTCAATTTTCAGACATTGCCATCAGGAAAAAAAAAAAAATTACATCTCAGGCTGACGAGTGACTAATCAAGGCAAGTGAAACGGTGCTGCAATAAATTACTCCACAGCGAAATAAACCACACAAACAGACCGATGATAATAAATGTAAATTATTTCTCTGAAGAAATTTTCTTGGTATATGAGTAATACGAACCATCAGGAAGGAGTCTTCCTTAACATTAATTACAGAAAATGACAAGTGAGCTGATGACTGCGAAGGCTCATTATCTGAGAACATATTCACAACTTTGCAATTTGCGCGAGATGTACTCGGGCTAAATTAATCTCCCTTCTTTGCATGAGACTCTTCTAATTTTCATGTTATTAACAGGTTTGCAGTATCACTCAGTGCTTGTCACTCTAATCAGGTTTCGGCATGTTCGCAAAAGCGAAGTGTCATTTATAAGGATAAGCCCTCATAATGGCGCTCTCTTTCATGTGGAGAATTCTACAAGGTTGCTTTTAATAAGGTCCTTTAATCATCTCCCTTTGCTCAACTTTTGGCCCCTCTGTTTTTTTATGAAGAGTCATTAAAAGACTTTGAAGTTCATCAAGGATGAAAAATTCATGACATTGTTGCAGGAAAAAGGAAACGAGAAGGGAAGGGAGGACGGAAGGTGGATCTGGTGGTTAGGTGCACAGGAAAGCCGAGCATGGCTGGCCTGCTCCTTCCCCGACTCTCCCTGGGCTTCGAGGCCACGCTGCTGGTGGACATGAAGATTGAAAAATGCTCTCCGGCCCAGGCCTGCCCTGGCGAAGCGGGGCACAGACGCAGCGCTGGCCCCGTTGTGAGGCTCCTTGCCAGGCGGCCAGACTCGTCCACGCAGGATGTGCATGCAGCGGCTTTCCTCGCCCGCCTCCCGGCAAAGCAGAGCTGGTCTTCGCCTCTTTTCCGCACGTCGCAACTGTGTACGAACATCCATGGCGGGCGAGACAGCTTGGGCATCTGTCACCACCGGGACATCACACTTCCTTCCCGTGCCTGCAACTGCAATGGCAGAAAGGGAGAAGGCTTTGGCGAGCAAATCCGTGCCCCGCACACAGCAGGCATCAGACGGCAGGCGAGGGAAAGGGGCACCAGGCTTTAGAAGAGAGCTTTAATCGAATAAGATGCTCCTCCAAGTGTGCGGCCCGGCTGGGCTTCTCCAGGGTTAACCTTATTCTTCTTCTCTGATTTGATACCGCTGGACTGGTGTTTATGCTGAAGCCATTGAACGCAACGGAAGGAGGGGGAGAACTTTATTAAATTTTTGAAATTCATTTAAGCAGGGATAGCATAATAAATTGCCAGATCTTGTGTGCGCATTGTCCCCGGAAGCAACAATAATTTAGGTGGACATAAACCAATATGTAGATTAAAAATGTTTAAGCCAAGCGTCGTAAAATATATAAAAACATAAGGCAGAATTAACATAGCAAAGTTTAGCATTATAAGTAATGACGGGTCAGATATAAGGTTATGTCTGCAAAATTGCATTTCAATATAATAAATCCATTCAAACACTGTCCAGAGACACAAATTGAATCTATAGATGAGGCAACTGCAGTCCACGGGCTGTTGTGAAGCATTCGAGCGCGAGCGATGCAGTCCGAGAAGGGGCCGGAGCACGCTCCGAACAGACAGGTGCCGCGTGCTCGCGTGCCGATTGTTTGCACACCATGGCCGCGTGCTATGCGTGCGCTGCCTCGGTTTGACATCCAGCCTGAAGACTGAACTGACATCCAGTTTGACTGAAGACTTGAGAGAGCCGCAGATCTGTTATGCGCTGCTTGATTTTGAAACACAAGCCATTTATAATCATCACCTTCTGCCATGCCCGGCCGAGGATCCCGAAGCACCGACCGCTCCCAGATCCCCAGGGATCGGCGCTGTGTGCCCGCGACACCACGGGGCAGGAGCAGACGGCCCATTGCAGGGCCTGGGGGTGGAGGATGCCCACCACGCCACCTGCGCTGACCGCAGCCCCTGCCCGGCGAAGGCCACCCCTGTGCCCGGCAGCGCGACGTCCGCCCCCTCTGTCCCCTCTTTCTCCGGCCGGTCCCCGTGCCCGGATGGAGCAAGACAGAAAATGCTCCTCCTCCACACAGCGAGGCTGGGAGCCCGAACGCCCCATGAATATTTGATGGCGGCACAGCCCTTCTCACACTGCGTTAGTGCTGGGCTGAGATTTATTAGTGCTAATAATTCCTGGGCGAACGACACGGCTCTGGCGCCGAGCACCCGAGATCCTGCAGCGGTGCCGGCTCCTCCTGCAGCCGCGCGGGGCCTAGAGACAGCTTTTCCCAGCCCCGCTCTGCCCCACGGGGCAAGGCTCGCACCAGGCTCTGCTCCGGCTGCCGGCTGCGCTGGTCCGTGTCCCCTGCACGCTCTGCCGTGGGCATCCCTGCCAAGCCCATTTCTGCCCATCTGCTGTCTGTCCTTCACGTGGCGGACGTGCCCTTCCCGTCGCCCTCCGTGTGCAGCAGCTCCCCCGGGGCTGGGTTTGCTGCCGCTCTCTGCCGGCTATCCTTTGCTTTAGGAAGGCGTCAGCCTGACCACGGGGGAGGCCCAATGTCCTTTTGCCGTGCCAGGCTGGCCTGCCCATCGCAGCACCTCCAGCTTGCAGGGGAAGGTGCAGAGAGTGCCGCCTCCTTCCCCTGCTCCATTCGTCCTGGCTCAGCTTTGCCGGACGACTCGCTCAGCTGAGTCGAGAGGAAAGGCCCCTGCACCATGCCCAGCCCCACGGGCCTTTCCTGCTGCAGGGAGCCGCAAGCGGCATCCTTCCTGCCTCGTCCCCGAGCGGTGACGGGGGAAAGAGGCTCGGCGGCAGGTTTTCTGGGAGCAGACGGGCTCTCGGCGCGAAGGGTGGAGGCACGGGGACGAGGAGGCCCACACGGCTCTTGGAGGCTGGTGTGATGGAGAAGGCAGACTTTAATAGACATGTTCACTTTTGGCAGTGTACTTTGCATGTAATAATGTCAGCACACTCTCATGCTGGCAGAAATTCCACAGATAATTGGAAAGAAGTAGAAATGAAAACATTAAAATTTGCCGTGTCATATGTTAACTTTTTATTATTGTATGATGCCAATGGTCCACTGACAGATGCTGTGTTATTAACATTTGATTAAAAATCACTTCAGGTCTAAAGCAGCCTGTTCAGAAGAGAACATCTTGACAAGCCTGGTGGTTTGTGATTGACAATTAATAACATTCTGCGTGTCACAACACAGATAGTGTGACTTATTGGTGCTGCTGTAACGCAACACATTTCATCCGAGCTCTTCAAATTGGTACATCGGCATAAGAAAGAAAGGAGGGAGTCGGATTCAGCTGCCTCCGATTACGAACAAAGGAGACGGCGGAGGGACCTGCTTGCTCTTGCCCCGCGTAGGTTTACACCAGCCAGCCGGGCACGCCGCGCCGCCAGGCGGGCCGCGGGCAGCGGAGGGGCCCCGACGAGCTCCGCACAGGGCCTGGATTCAATTGCTCCGGTGCAACGTTTCAGGGATAAGGAAGCACCACGGTGCTCACTTCAAGCACTCTTTGTAGCTGCAAAAAGATGCACGCGCCCATTTAAAGCCACGTAGGAACAAGGCGGGTTTCCACCCTGCCAGGACAAAAAGCCCGTCCGTAGCCAGGAAGATGACGCGCTCCCCATCCGGACGGACGCAGAGACCCTGCACTGACGGCAACGGCAGCGGATGGCTGCGGGGAACGGTGCGAGCCATCCCATCTGGATGCGGCCTTGCGTTTGCTATGGAGCAGCTCCGTCCTGCCCATCTCTGCCTGCGAGAAGGGGGAGAAGCTCCACGTGCACCTCCTGCCGGGGGGCTCCCAGGGCCCTGCGTGCTGGGGCAAGGCACCCCACGAATCGGTTCCTCCCCATCCTTAACGAGCAAACAAAGCAAATATTTTCAACTTCTTGGATGACAACTTGAGTATTAAATAATAATGAACCAATGCATTCCAGGAAACTAAACAACTCGCAGAAAATGTTTGTTGAGTTTGGAGTATTTATAAAGGAATAAATCATTCACGATGTGTAAACTCCACAGAGCTACATGCATCATTTACCGAACGCTGATACGTCCCGCGGCCCGCCCGTGTCTAGCTAGCGGTTCCTGCGTGGCAGGAGGGTCTCTTCCCAGGAGCGCGAGAGGACACCTCCAGTCTCCTGGGAGCTTCTGGAGCTCTCCCGGGTGCATTTCCGTCTCTGCTACCACCACAACCCCTCCCGGGTGAGTCCTGGGAGAAGAGGTGCCATCGCTGCTGACGGCAGGTGCTTTCCTCGGAAGACCTGGTCCTGGACACCGCTCCACTGCGCTGCCCCCAATCCCCTTTCTTTCCAACTCGTGTCTGCTGCTTCCCCGTGTCTGCCTTCCTTATTCCTG
>NW_005841869.1:3978206-3986635 GCF_000455745.1 Alligator sinensis
CTGCTGATGGCTCGGCACCCAACGCACGGCCCTTCTTGGCGTGGGTTGCACAGGAGACTGCAAACTCTCCACGAAACCCGTGTCCTGGGACCTTTGGTTTGTAGCTGGACCGCAGCCGGAGGGTGTGCGAAGAGGCCAGACGCCGCACACTGCAGGGCAACGCCGGCGTGATGTGAGGAAGTGTCGCTATCTGCGAGTCCTCGTGCCTGCACGGATTCCCGTCCCCGCCTCGAGGACCGACGTGCAAGGAGTACTTAGCGAAAAGGTTTGTCGCTGCTCCGCGGCAGCCCAACCTGCGACTGACCGCTGCGCAGGGCATTAATCCCAGAGGAGACGCGAGCAGCGGGTCCTTCCCGGGTTAGCGCTGCCCGTCGTGCGGTAAGTAATGGGTGTGGGATCCCTTCTGACAGCAGCTCGACGGCCCGGAAAGACCTGGTGCCAGACTGCGCCTCAGGCTAAGTGCTTCCTAAGTAAGATTGCGGGCACCCAGTTCACACCTCGTACAATTAGCACATTGCACGTTTGCTACAATTAAAGTGAAAACCCTCCCTCCAGTCAACGAACAACTCTGAAGACTGAAAACCAGGCCAAGCCAGCCAGCCTGTACCAAACCACGCCATCAGACCTGCTGTCGAGGATGTTTCTGGGTCGCAGCAAGCCGAATCCCCTCCCCAAGTCTCCCGTCTGCGCGACACGGGACTGTGGGCTGCGTGGGTTGCTGGAGACACGTAGGTGCAACCCTAGCATGGGTGTGATCCCGGTGGGTCGGCGTGGGAGACTTCCCCTCTGGGCATGGATATAAGGACCCCGTCCAGAGTCCCATCATAGCCAGGCACGCGTGCCAGTGCCGTGGACAGGGCCACACTTGTCACCGGCGATAAACCCTGCGCCGGCTTCCCCGCCCCGCTCCGACGGCAGCGCGCGGTCTTGCTAAGTGGACTCGGAGCGTGGCTGGGAGGTTCCCCGGGCAACCCGCCGTGCCGACGATGCTTGTAATTAATGAACAGCCTCGCAAGCGCCAAGAAACGAAGCTTCCCGCAGGAGCCCCGTTACCAGGGCTGCCTGCTCCAGCCCTCCCTCCGCCAGCGGGACTCGTCTCTCTGGGTCCTTTGACGGACGGAGAGGTTTGAAAGGTAAAGCCGGGCACGAAACAATCTCCGCGCTCACACGGCTGTTTCTCCTGATTGTGTCTTACGCCCGCCGGAGCGCAGCTCGGCGCAGGCACCGGAGGCCTGCCGGGAAAGCGTCCTGCTGCCGTGAAAAGCCCTTCTGGGAGAGCTCAACAGGCCGAGACGGGTAGGGTGCCACGCGGCCGAGAAAGAAACCTCTTACCGTAAACAGTGGGTTTTTTTATATGAAACCATTAAAAAGGTCCCCGAGGGCAGCCCTAAGTATATATTCTATTTTACTTTGAATCCCTGTTTTGACTTGACTTTATAACAAAACCATGTTTTCTGTATTTAAGTAGATACAGTAAAGGAAAGGTCGTGACTGGCGCTGACACTGAAATCTCATTTGGCTCGTGGGCCCCCTTAGGGTCTTTCTGCCGCATGGTAGTTGGAGCGTATTTCAGAGTACAACACTAAATGTCACTCTTTACTAGACGGATGCCTTCCACGCGCTCCCTGCGTTTCCGTGCAAACGCTTTCCTAAAGACGAGGCCGGATTCTGCCCGCGTGCCGGCGGATGGACAACCGGAGGTGGCCGCGCCGAGGCCCGTGGATCCCCGCCGCGGCAAGTGAAAGTCCAGGCGGTACCGACGCGGGAAGACACCGCGGCCCTTGTTGCTCTGCGCGGCAAAATAACTCTTGCCTCTCTCAAGGCTTTGCACACATTGCACGCTTATTTGAGCTACTGCAGCTCGTAGCAAGTGGGCGATGGCTGTGGGATTGGAGGGGTGGTAACCGCGCCTATTGGATTGGGATTGGGATTGGAGGGATGGTCCATTTTTTTGGTTTAAAAAGAATGAAGGAAGGTTAAGGAATCTTAAAAAAAAGCCTTTTGGGTCAAATTCAGTGTTTCATATGGCCCAAGGGAAGTGTTGCAGCGCTCTCCTCCTGTTGAAATCTCGCCGCTGGCTTTGGTTTGGCACGAACTGCTTTGTGCAATGGTTTTGGATCAGCCAAAGAGCCAAGCATGCCCGTTCCCCACCCCGCCGCGCGCCAGCACGCACTTGATTTGTGTGTGGCCCCTGCGCTAGTGCCGTGGGCCGCGGGAGCGACAGGATCCTCTCCTCCACTCTCCGCAGGGCCGTGATTTACGGTCAGTTTACATTGTGTGTATTGTATGCAAGCTTATTTTTCTCTTAGCTGCTATAAAAATTAAAGATTTAGGTATATACAGCAAAGGTACTACCAATTTTATGTACTAGCATTTCACTTCTATGATCAGGATATAAATCCAGCTTTTTCAGCATGTCTATAAATTACTCGTGTATCAACAGGGCTGTTATGGGTCAACTAAGTAAAGCCAGATAAACCTTTTAGTAGTTCACACTGTGCCTATTGTTATCATAAACCTCTCAAGCGCTCGTCACGACTGCTCTGGTCTGTGTCCTCAGTTCGGGTCCGCCGTGCCGTCAGCACCATGCTGTGAAGCCATCGCCCAAGAACGCCTTCCTAGCTCCCGATACCGGCCCGTGCTTTTCTTGTGACGAGGTGGCCGCCTGCTCTGATGCTATTTTGATGGGCAAGAAGTCCCTGTGTCCCCGGCGTGGGGACGGAGGCGATGTCCGCGTGGTTTGTGAGTTTGCAGGAGTGCAACTCGGATTTCATCTGTTCGTTCGACTGCCTGGCGCGCAGCAGGGCTGGGATTGCTGGACCGTGTATGATTGATGATTTGTACCGTGCTACCGCAGCTATTGACAGGGCTTCGCTCGGGAACGGGAGAGGTTCCTCTCCGCGAGATGCAGCCCGAGATAACCTAGAGGAGTATTAATTAAAGCAACTGGAACAACGTTTGTGTCGCCCACTGCCCTGTGCAAAGAGGGAAGCTCATTACGCAGCTGCTGTCAGCTGGCTCAGCCTTGCACACCCATGGTAGAGATCTCACTTTTACTTTAGTGGAACCGCGTCCCTCAGCTTCCCTCCTTCTCGCCTTCGCCGGCACGCCGCTCAGACGGAGGGTGACATGCTGGAGAGTACGTGCGTAACCATTTGTTCCCTCCTGCTTACATTGGCATTAGAAACCTTTGGGAGGCAATGCAAGGAGAAGCAGGATCATTGTCATTAATTCATAGCACCCAAAAGGCACCAGTCAGGAGGAGGACTCCTTGGGGCCATGCACATACAGCGGCATCTACAGTCCGGCCTGATTTAAGATGAGAAACGCTGCGTGAACGTGACAAGCAATGGGAGGAAGGTGCGGTAGACGGAGGGTGGCAGCGACACGACGCGGTGCACTTGGCCTGTGTATGCACGCTGATGCTCCCCGAGCAACGCAGGTCATGAATATAGACGGTGCGAGCAGGAAGGTACCTGCTACCTGACCATCGCACCCGACCCGGATGAAGGATCGGGGGCTTGTTTGTTTTGCTCGCTGCAAAAAGGCATAAAAATATTTCTGTAGAGCAAATGGAAGCAAATATTTAATGTCACATGACTTTTTCTTTGCATTAATTAGCAATTTACTGAGCAAATATTGCTATGTAAGCCAACAATCAGTATCTCGTCATTAAAACCACGTTCGTCTTGATCTGGAATCTTTTTTCTCCCCTGAAGATAAAACCCTCCGAAAACCATGGACTGCAGATGTTGCTAAATTGGAAAAAAATGTAAAGAAAAACCTGAAAGAAGTGGAGTGAAATAAGTGAAACATTTCACCCTTCATATAAATTATCAGAAAAATAAGGCTGAGCACTTGAAATGTTTGGGCTCCTTTCTAAGTTATGGTGAAGGTAAAAGGTGCATTACCAGGCGGGAAAACGGGGTGTGATATTTCTGCGCTTCGGGAAGGCCACCGCGCAGCGGTCAGTCCGTGGCTTTGCAGGGCTAAGGCAGGACCCTGTGGCTCAGGGATGTCTCTGTACGTGGAGGAGAGCCGCGAGCCGCAGACGGGAGGCCCTGCACGGCCTGTTCACGGACGGATTTGATTCCCCGCAAAAGCACGAACCACTGAGACGTGTTGGTGGATGCACTCGACGAGCCGTCCAAAGTCTGCTGCAGCTTCCAAACCCTGCCCGTGAGGAAGCAGCGCCAGGCGCGCGGGCGGCTTTGGGAATAGCGGCGTTTATTTTAAGCCACCGTGTAGTCTCCGAAGAGTTAATTCCAGAAGGCTCTTCTACATTTCTGCAATGAGGTTTCCCTGGTGGAAGGATTTCTAATCTTCATTAATATTTAAAATGAAAGCACTGGATAGTCTCAGTTGGATGCTAGATGCAGAAGGACAAATTAATCTCTGGGGTAACTGTTGAATCCAGTTGAGTTATACTGAAGACGAGTTTGGCCAGCTCCTCCTACTGATTAAAAAAATGGGACGAGGGAACAGGACTCCTGGGTTCAGTCCCTAATGGACTCATTATTCAGAATTTTCTACCAAATAAATTTTGCAGAGTAATTAGCACGTAGGCGGCTGCTTCCGTGGAGTTTGAGCTATTCCGTGTGTGAAGTCTGAGCCTGCGACGGGAGGGTCTCGGCTCAGGCAAGCGCACGAATATCCGCGTGGTGGCAGCGCTCTCCCACGTGTGCCGTTCCCACGTGCCGGGCCACTCACTGGAGTGACACTGGCAGAGGCATGGGCAAAGGAAATCCCCTCGCACACACGTGTTCACTCATTGCTTTCCAGCTGTTCTCTGCTCTTCCGGCAGTTGCACGTCTTCCCGTGCCCGTGCGAGGCTCTACCCCGAGCAATGTGCTGGCTGCTGCAGACGGATGGGACCGGGCTCACGGACCCGGCCAGAGGCTCCACGCATGAAGCGAGCAGGTATCGCGCGGGGCGAGGGGAGCTGCCCACCTCCGAAGGCTGCGGCGGAGCAGAGGGGTGCTCCAGCACGAGGCCGGAGCGACGGCTCCCGCCTGGCATCTCTCCGTTCCAGAGACTCCTTCTAAGAAATGAGTCACTGGAGCTCCCAGGGCTCACGTTTCACATGGTTTTTCCAAGGGAAATACCCGCTGATCCTTGTATATCCCTTGCAAAGGACAGTGCGTCTCAGCCTAAATCAGACCGGGCATGACCCCGCTCCATCAAAGCCTCCGCGCCGATTGCACAAGTGATTCCTGCTCGAACCCCGAGTTCAGACACCAAAGTCCTTCTCCTCCGCGGGCATTTTTTCCTGGAGAAAGAACGAGCGAGGCCCCGGGGTCTGGCTCCATTTTCCCTTTGTCCTACTTTCCGACTGCCAAAGCCTGCAAAAATCTTTTAGTCACAAGATTTCCCCTGGCCTAGCGAAGCAGAGCCCTGGCCAGCATTAAATACTGTTCCTGCCAAGACACATTTTTCTTCTATATACAGTGTCATCAAGTGGATAAAAAGCCTGGTATTCCAGGTACCTAAAGCACAGCGCAGCTCCCACGGAAAGGACCTTTAGGGATAAGAGGCTCGTGTGCTGTTAAAGATTAAAACCCAGCCGTCTGCTTTTCTGCTTGAGAGTTCTTCGTGACTCCCCGGTGACATCACATTCATCTCACTGTATTTGAAAAATGCATTTAAATGTCAAAACTAAAGTACCCAAACAATAGCTCCTTAGCACACTGACTGTTAACACATTGCTTAGCCAAATGCCTTCCTCGAGACATATGGGACCAACTCCATCCATAAAATATACCACAAGTAATACACAGGGTCCCCGAGGAAAATAGTACTTCATTCTCTAGCTCTGACCCGTGTTGGTTTTTTAAACATGCTTGCAAGGACAAGTTGCGCTGCCGGAGTGCAAATCAATGTCAGGTCCCGGTCCCACAACCCGCCGTCCCGTAGCGCACGCGGCTCCGGAGCAGCAGGCCGACATCTTTGCGTGCACGTGCTGCGCAAAGAGACCAGGTCCACGCTGGAGCCTGACGGGGGAGATCCGGGGCAAGAGCTGCCGGCATTCAAACCAGCGCAGAGTCTCTGGACATACACGCCGTTTGGGGCAAAAACCTCAGGAACGCTTGTGCCTGGAAACCCAGACCTGGGTCCATCAGGCCACGCGTCCGATGTTGAACAAGACACTATCAGCCCAGCTCTGCTGGCCTGGCATCCTCTCACTCCCGCTGATGCGGCAGCAAAGCTGCGGGTCATTGTGAGCCTCGGCACCCCAGCAACGGGCCCTGCACCAGCAACGTCACGTGGAGCTCCTCTCCGTCCTCCTGCTTGCGCTGGCGCCACGGCTCTGCATTTGGCCCAGGACGGGGGCTAGTGCCAAAGCAGGGCTCCGTGCCGTCTGGACCGCAGCACCGAAGCCGGGCTGCGCACGGGAGCGATTCGCCTGGCCTGCGCCCAGGTAGCGCTCGCGGTGTTCGTACTGTCCCCCCACCGGCTCTCTGGAGGTCGGCAGTTTGCAAAAGGGAACAAGCCTGGAGCAAGTGGAAGGGAAGAAATCTGTTTCCTGAGGTCGTGACATCTGCGGCTACAGGGCTGGCCCAGTGCGGGGACATCGCACAGGTGACGGCCGGCGGAGAGGATGTAACCCAGGCAGTCCCTCCGAGGAGCCTGATTTTCCTACCCAAACCCGGAGGCCTTCCTTCCCCGTGGGGAGTGGCACTGCCGGCCGGCTGGCGCGCAGAGGAAGAGCCGTTAGGCCTTCATAATGGACTGTAACTTTCTAGAATAATAATTTAATTTTTTTCTTACTGTTACGATGCCAGAATTTCAATTAGCCAAAACTGTATAATGGATTTTTTGCTGGGCATGTTACATAAATTGCATATTCAAGTACTATAAAATATTTGTAACAGACAGGTACTTTTCTAAATTGGGTCTGACAGTGAGCAATAGTGACTGGAATATTTATGTGATGGCACCTACGTAACAAGACCAAGTCCAGGGTGTGGGACTATGGAAATGCCAGCGCACAGCTGGGCTATGCAGCGCCTACCCCTGCAGCACCTGTTTTAAATTGCAGTCCTAATCCTCTGATGACAACGGTCTTTATCTTCAGGGAGCTAAAGGCAAAACCTGCAGCTGTGCTGGGGACAGCCCTCGCTCCCACCCAACTGCTCCTGGGCTCTCCGGACACCCCCGAGATAGCCACCTCCAGGGCGAAGAACAAGCGCAAGGCGCAGGGTCTGCTCTTGCTCTTCCGCCGGGGTCAAGCAGAGCATGGCAGGGCTGGCCAGGTCACGCACTGGCCGTGCACGCTGATCTTCATGGGGCACGCGTGTGTGTGTGTGTGTGTCTGCATGGGGGTGCGTGGGCTCAGGCAGACGTGGCTTTAGATTGCCCTAGCACGGACCCAAAGAGCACCAAGTCCACTGCACCAGGCATCCCTGTTCGTCAGGAAACTCCCGCACATCCCATTGCTTCCGGAGCAAACTCAGTGCACGAACAGCAGCTCCAGGGGCTGGACTTCATTTGCTCCGTCCGCCAAAACACAGGGCCAGGATCCAGGCCTGTGCCCTCAGGCACCGCCGGGCACGGGCCCTGGAGGAGCCGCCCGTGCGACGTGTGGGTCACGCACCCCCACAGACGCGCGCTGATACAGGTGCTTCGCACTGATCTCATCCCGAGACGGTCCAATCCTGCTCTTGCAAAGACACTGCTCTGCCTGGAAGGCTGCAGCGACTCCTGAGCAGCTCGACTGCTGCATGTTACAGAGCCGGGTTTAAGGGGTAGTAACACTGGTGTAAAGCAATAGCAGCACTGTCTCGGGATCGGGGCCGCGGGCTCTGCAGCAGGCGGAGCACAGGGAAGCTGAGGGTTTCTCCATTGCATTTGACTCGGTGACTCATGCTCACGAAGGCATGGCGGATCCAGCTGCCCCTGGGTCCTCACTGCTCCCAGCGCTGTATGGACGCACGGGCCTGGCTCTGCCTTCGGCAGCGCTCTGGGGGCAGCGGGGAGGAGACGGCCTCCAGCTGGATTCAAACACAGAGGGGCACGTTCGCCTGGTCCCAGGCTCAGGACAAGCGCCCCTGCTTCCTCCTGAGCCGCCTGTCCGCGAGCTGCCCCCACGTCCCGCAGGCTGGCGTGCCCTTCCCCTTGCTGGCAGCCCTGGCACCCCGCGATGGGCCCGGGGTATTTCCCTGTCGGGCCGCGGTCCTGGAGCCCTCAGCCTCGGGAGCAGGGTCCCCAGAGCCCCCGTCTCGCCCCTCGCGTTACCAGAACATTTTCTTGACAGTCGCAGTTGGCGATTCTGGATTTAGCCTTTTTACAATTAAAATATTGTATTGATACAAATCGTCTCTGGCAGCTGCTCCAAGAGGTTTTTAATTGAATGATTATTGTATTAAATAACTGCTTTTAATGGAGCATCAACCTTTCCAGCCGTGACCATGGAGCAGCGGCGGTTCTGG
>NW_005841869.1:3986666-3994844 GCF_000455745.1 Alligator sinensis
GGGTTGGGGGGGGCCGAGCCGGTCCTCGCAGCCTTCCCGCGAAGCCCTGCTGCGAGGGTGCCCGCCGGGGTGCTGCCAGCGCACGTGGGCGCACGGGCCTGGGACCACGGCGGCAGGTCCCAGCGTGCGAGCGCCGTTGGTCAGTGC
The DNA here is from genome assembly GCF_000455745.1 of Alligator sinensis. NCBI lineage: Eukaryota > Metazoa > Chordata > Crocodylia > Alligatoridae > Alligator > Alligator sinensis. The sequence goes on from NW_005841869.1 coordinate 3,986,814, forward strand.
AGTTCCCCACGCAGGCCGAGGCCTGCCCAGGAGCAAGGACCTCGCACGCCCGGCTGCCACGCTCCTCGGGTGAGCATCGTCCCTCGTGCGGGGACCTGCTTTCCCTCCGTCCCCACAATGGTGTCCCCCCGAGAGATGCTCCCGTGCCATGCCCGCCAGACAGACCCATCCCTTGCAAGCACCCAAATCGTCTTATTCTGCAGAGCTACGGTGGCCCCCACCAGACGGGTGGCCCTGGGAAGGGGTCCATGCTCCATTCGCCCCCACCGCGTGTGCGCTGGGACCATCCTACTCGATGCTGCGTAACCCACAGCCCAGAGCAAGGGCCCCGCCTGCTCTGCAAGCCTGCGCCCGGCGGTCGCTGCACGCTCGGGAGCCCGCGGCGGGAGGCTGGGGCCGCCAAGGAGCGCCGTGCCGATGGCAGGAGTACCGAGCGCGCCAGGCCCCGCTCTTAGGGGTGCCAAACCGGGCAGGAGACTCAACCTTGTGCCTCGCAGCGCTGCAAGGCTGGCTAAGCAATTCTCCTGGCCCGCGGTGCGGGGGGCTGGCTCCGAGGCCCCCTTCGCCGCTGCAGCGCGCTTGGCACAAGTCTTGAGCAGTATCTGTCGTCCACCCGGCCCGGCAATATTGTAAGATAAATGCCGCGTGGTTTCTGGAACACGTGTGTGGCGTTCACTTTCCTACCAAAGGTGGAATTTGAAATATTAACAGTTTCCTTTAGTAAAATCTCAAGTTAGTTCTCATCGATTTCCCAAAAATTGCATGCAGCTCAATAATAAAAATATGTTTTTTTTACATCTGGATGCTTTCCATTAATGTTGCAGTTCATCTTCAGAATAAAATACCTTTTTGAAAACAGAGGACTGCCTAAAGTGTCTGCGGAGAAGTAAGTGATATTCAATTGATATATTGGAGAAGAAAGTTGGTCTCCTTTTGTAAGAATCCCACCTTTCATAATAGCATTAACAAAGGAAGTTGTCTCTGAATGCAGCAATTTAGTACTGAAAAAAAGTGACAAACAAATACTTCCAACTAAAGTAGAGAAAGGAAAGAAGTGACTTTTAATTATGTAATCTTTTTTGATGAATTTATTTCTGACAGTTTTATAGGTTGACAAGAGAGAGTGCATTTTATATGCAAAAAACATTATTCACTCTCAGCTGTTAAAGCATAAAAATTGTCAAATGATTTTAATACAGTTTTAAGTTTTATGTTTATTGTCAGAAAAAAGGCCACAGCAATTACCAAGTCACATGGCCTTTAATTCTTTGTGTTTCTGACAGCAAGAACAATACAACATCTTTTTGCCCAAACCTTTTACTGTACAGATCCGTGGAGTTTAAAAGACAACTGTTTTTCTCATTTTGAGGGGATTTTTTTAAGTCAAACAAGTGCGCCGCTCCGTTTAACTTGAACAAGTCTGGAGCAGGCGGTTCAACGGTCGGGATGCTGGAGAGCGCCTTTCCTGTGCAGTGAGGAAGGCAGGTGCTTCCCGCCGGGACGGGACGGCACCGCTCGCTCTCGCTGCACCCGACTTGCGGGGTGACGGGCGAGCGTGTGCCGGCCTTCCCTGGACGCGGGGCGCAGGACTCCCGCAGCGCTGGGTACTGCCCGCTGAAGCGTGGGAGAGCTTTTGGGGACTAAAATACCACCCAATGTTGCTGCTGTGATCTCGATTGCCCCGTGCTCTCTGCTGGCCTTCGGACGGCAATGCTCATGCCCGAAGCGGGCACGCTGCAGTCTGGCTATGACACGAATGCACGTGGCACAACTACCGACTTCTAAATATAAAGAACAAGGGAACTGAGCCGAGATCGATTCGCTTTTCTGAACGTGCACAGAGACGTGGCCGTTCCTGGGCACGCCTCGTCCTGCTGACAGGGCCCGTGCCCTGGGGATTACCGGGGCGCGGAGCAGGGATAGGTGCGGGAGAAGGTGCATCTCACAGGCTGCATGGAGCCTGCAGCTCTTTTCCTTGCAGCGACCCCGCCAGCCCACGGCCCACCAGCTCTGTGCTGGGCTTGCCGAGGGGGGCTCCCCCCTTCCCACGGAGCGAGACAGGAGGCGAGGACACCCCACAGCGCAAGGACAACGGGGCTTTCTGCTGGGCCCAAGGCCATTTGGTGCAAAGGACTGGGCGTCGGTGAGCTGTGGTTTTGCTGGACAGGTTTGCCGCTGCCCAGCCCGGACGCGGCTCTGAGAGGCAGCAGGCGCCTGCTGGGGACAGCTCCTGGGGTGGATTTTCTGCTTTATTACTTCGTTTTAATCTAGAAAGAGAAATCTTTTCTTTTTCCAAGCCCAGGCCCAGCCCCTGCCTCCTGGCATGTCTCGGGGGCTCCCTGGCACATACGTGTCACCCCAGCCTGCCCACGGGATCGGGGCCCTTCTGCGCCCGTCCCACTTGCCACCTCCCATTTGCAGGGTCACGGGACGAGGAATCGAGCTCCCCCCAGACGAAGAAACTTGGGAAGAGTTTGCAAGGAGCCCTGCTATAAATAGCACCCGTAAGGGGAGGCGGTAATAGGAGACCATTCATCTCCAGCTCAGACGGGCTGACCTTCATCATCACTCCAGGCTTTGCCTGTCATGAATTATGGGCCGTTCGCTCACGAGTAGGAATAAACCGTATTGCACGGCTGGGCGCGGGGTCCTCTGCGCAACGGACACGGGAGCAGGAGGCTTCCCCGGATGCGCACGCGCTCCTCTGGGCTTGGTCCTAGGGCCCTCGCTTCTCCTTTTAGACCCTCCATCGAGTCTCCTGCCTCCCTGGTCACGGATACCAGCAGACAGATCCCACTGCACCCAGCTCAGCGCTCTTCCTCTAAAGCATCTGTTGCTGCCCCCATCAGAGCCAGGCCTATTTGCCGTGCCAAGGACACCCGGGGCAGGACACCGGGCTGGATGGACCTGGTCTGACCCAGCCCGGCACGCTTTATAGCCGTGGAGCTGCCGGCAGTGGTAGCGCCTGCTCTCTGCTGCAGCCTGGGTCTGTGGCAGCCTCGGGCGAGGGCCACATGCTCCCCCACGGCGCGTGGGCTGACGAGGAAGGGCGCTCTCCCCATCCGGTGCGGGTGCCTGTACGCCCGCGTCTGCCAGCCACGGGCTCTGGAGGAGCATTTTAAAAAATAAATATTTCTATATGTATAGGTGCTGTCTGTGCCGGCGCTGCACCGCCTGCCTGCCCGTGCACGGGACGGCAGCCCCGTCCCACCCAGGCAGGCACAGGCCATGGGTGCGTGGCCCCGTACCCCGAGGGAGCAGCGTCCCTAGTCGGGGGTGTCAGGAAGGGAAGCCTGGGCCCTGCTACGAGCAGGGATGTGTTGTTGCCCCCCAGGAAACTCCCCGTGAGAAAGGAGGCTTGCGTCGGATAGGGAATACCGCGGTCAGGCCCCAGGTCCCAGCGCACCCCGGCCCTGCTCGCGGGACCCGGGGCAGCTCGCCCCTCCAGAGCTCGTTAGAGGCAGCCTGTCACAGCGCACCAGCCGTTCGTCAGGGGCCAGGCCGGCCTGCAGCCATGCGCTGCATAAATTATAACCCCGGCATCACAAACGAGCCCCAGCTCCAGTGGTGCCCTGCCACGCACACTGCCCACAGGGGTCACGGCTGCTCCTTGCACGGCCATGCAGGGCAGGACTAGGTGCATGCAACGCTGCCACGCGCCCGGCTTTTGCAGGTGGTGTGAGGTTGTCCCCGAGCTTTGCACGCCTTCCCGGTTCAGAGCCTGCCGGCCTGTTTCCTTGCCCAGCTCGCGCCCCGCGGGGTCATGGTCATGTCCCTCCCCAGGCCTAAGCTGCGGCTAAGGGTAAACCCTGCATCAGAGCTGCCCCGTCTGCTCCTGTATAGAGCCAGGCTTATGTTTGCCCTGGTGTGTGCAGAGCCCCTGGGTCGGGGTAGAGTGGCTCACGGCTTGCAAGCTGTGCAGAGAGGGTGCTGCCCCTGTGGAAGAAGGCAGGCCGCCTTCTCCCAGGGCCCCGGGCAGAGAAAGAGAAGAGCGGCAGGCTGCAGAGAGCCCGAACGCTTATCCCTGCCCTGAGAGATGGGAGCCGGGCTCCCAGCTCAGCTGCGTGTACTTTAAAAGCTGCCCCATCCCAAAACCTGGGCTGCAGACTAAAGTGCATGTATCATGTATGTGTGTGCAAGTGTGTGCCTGCATCGCTGCCCTGCCTGCCCACGGCCTGGCTGTACCTTCTGGCCAAACAAAAGTAAAGAAAAGCTACAAGAGATCAGAAATGTGAAGCGCTGCACCCCCTGCCCTGCCCTGCCCTGCCCTGCAGAGCCCAGCCCAGCCCCAGTGACCGCCATCAAGCAGTGGGCTGACGAGGGCCGGCAATTATAGGTGAGCGGGGGCGGGGAGAGGCAATAAGGCCTGAGCTCAGCCCCTGCCCAGGTGTGTGGGTTGCACTGGGGGAGGGAAATGGCTCAGTGCTCACACCTGTGTGCTCCTGCCTAGGCTCCCAGGAGCGTTCCAGGCTGGGGGATGCCGCCGGGCATGGTTAGGAGGCAGTGAAGGAGCAAGCAAGCAAGCAAGCAAGCAGGCAGGCAGGCAGGCAAGGGGCCTTGCCACCAGCACAGAGCGCTGCTGGCAGGGCAGCAGGTACCGGAGGGGCCAGGAGCACCCTGTGCTGCCAGGGGAAGCCTCCTTCCATCCCTGCACCCAGGCGTCCCTGGGGTTTCTCCCCAAGCAGCGTGGGGTGCCGGCGGGGGGGAGCACTGCAGGTGAGGCAGGGGGATAGGGCCGGGGTGGGCTTCAGCGGAGGCACACGTCCCTGTCTGCGCAGAGCATGCTCCGCGCGGCGTTGTGGTCTCCGTACCCCCAAGCGCCCCCCTCTCTCCGCGCCCAAGGGCCGGGAGCCGCGCTGCTCGCTCGGCGCCAGCTGGGTGCGAGGCTTGCTCTCGGTCCTGGGAAGGCCACGAAACGTTAGACGCAGCCCACGTCTCGGCTTCCCCTCTTCTCAGCAGCAAGGGGGTGGCTGTGCCTCAGGACAAGGTGCACTTTTCCCCCAAATATTTATTTGCTGAAACCGCCCCGCACCGAGCGTGCCCCTCGAAGGGGGACTGCAGCGCTGACGGTTCCCCGAGCCGCAGATGAAAATCCCAGCTGCAGACACCGGATCTCAGTCCACTTACAAACAGGAGCGGATCATTTTTCTTGTTGTTTTTTTTTTTAATCCAGGGCCTCCGCACCCATTACAAAAACTCCAATGCATCTTTGAAGTTAGCAGCTAATTATGTTTCTCCAAGTGAGATATCTGGAGTTTTAGATGTGGGAAAGGCAATTACATTTTTTTTTCTCATTTAGCATAACAGTCTCCCAAAGCTTTATTGAAACTCCAGTGAGTCACGCTATAGATCAGAGCCGGGGCTGGAGAGCGGAGGAATTGGGGGGCCACGGCCGGATGCTTACTCAGCTCTTCCGGGCGCCTTCCCTTGTTAGTAGTCTGTCCCCACCAGGACGCTCTCTAATTGTTTGCTGAATGACTCCGGTGCTTTTTGCCTCGATAACTTTGCTTGGTAGGTCATTCGGCACATTCATTATGGGGGCACCTGCTAGCAGCGCTGTAGTTAAGGGGCTGTCAGCATTTTGCAAGGCTTTATCACTGGCCTGTAAACATTTGCCCGGGGCTGAAACCAGGCACTGACTTTTTCTCACCCAGAAGGGACCTGGGCTGGTGCGACCTATTTGCCCTGGGGCACTGGGCTCAGCCGCGTCTTCACAACTGGGGAGAGGCTGAGCATTTCCAGCCTGGTAAATCTGGGGTCGATGTCTGGGTTAAGTGCTGAAGCAGGCACCGCACCGCCAGCTCGGGAGCCCGGGGCACTGCACGTGGCTCCCCGCAGCGGGGCCGGCGGGGGGTCTGGCCGGAGCTGGGTTGGACGAGCTGGTAGTGGACGGGGTCACGGCAGCCGAGACCTGCCTTCTGCTTTGAGGCAGTGGCCCGGTCAAGGGGCCCTTCGGTCGTGGCTGTGGCTCTGCTGGACCGGAGCCGCTCTGCCCAGGACGAGCTGTGCTGCAGGGCACGTGCGTCCTGGGCCTGCGCTCCCTCCTGCTTCACGTGGCAGACGTGCGCGTGGCACGTGGGGTGCAGAACAGCTTGCACGAGCGTGACGCTGCTGGTTGACGTCGCCGTGACACGAGAGCCGGGGCCCGTCTTGCCAACTCCGTGTGTTCACACCTGCCAGCTGGAGAGCGCGGAGGGGGGTTCAGCACGTCGTCCCCACAAACCGCTCGGGAAGACGAGGACGGGCAGGGTCTCGCTCTCCGCAGAAGCACCCGTGGGCCTCGGGGCACCCCGTGCCCTGCCCCCAGTTCGTGCCGCGGGGGAACCTGGTTCCCCTCCGCCGTGGAGCGCTGCCCCGGGGCAGGGACCGGGCGACCCCTGCCCTGCTCCTGCTGTCTGTGACGGGGCGACCGCGGCCCCGCGCCGGCCGCCCGGCCAGGCCAGAGCTGTCAGGGCTCGTGGCGCGGAGACACGTCAGCGCGGAGGAGCCTGCGAGAAATTAAATTCTCCACTTGGCTGGGCCGGGGGACTCGGCTTTGCTCCGCCGCCTTGTTCCTTCATTATTTTTTTTGGCTGGTAACTGACGGCAAGCTTGTCTTGTCTGTTTAATGCCGCGAGAGGCGCAGGCTTGTCGGTCGCGGTGAGAGCAAACCGCGTTGCTGTCCCCACTTCATTTCTCCCGTCGGCAGCGCCGCCAGGTGCTGCGGCAACCCGCGCCCAGGGCGCCTGCTTTGTTTGCACGCGGGAGAGCCGGTGGGCCTGCTCCTCCCGTCGCCCTCCGGGGAAGGGGCTGGGGCGTCCCCGTGACCCAGCCCCGTGCAAGCCGCAAGCCCTGGCAAGTGTCTCGTGGACCTCACGCCAAGCCGCGGAGCTTGGGCAGCGGGCGGGGGGAGACGCCGGCCATCACACGCAGCTCAGGCCTGGCAATCCTAACCACAAGGGTCCCTGGCACCCAGATCCCGTCTTACGAAACCAGAGCGCTGGAAAGCACCGCCCGCCTCGTCTCCTCCCAGCCCTGCAAGGGTGCCCGGCAGCTGTGCAGCCCCGTGCACGGGCACGGCTGCCCAGCTGAGACGGAGGGACCGCGCACCCTGGCAGAGCAGGGCCACCAGGCCGAGTCGGCGAGGCCGCAGCGTCCGCAGTGCCCCAAACGGCTGGCGGCACGGGGCCAGCTGCTCACCGGGGCCTGGCGTGGAGCAAAAGACCCGGTGGGACGGCCCCACGCGATTCGTGCACGTCTGCTTGCGGAGCGGGACCCGCAGTCAGCACGCCGGGTCCACGGGCTCCTCGCCACGCGGCGGGGGAAGCCTGGTGTGCTCGGTGCTTAATTAAGAGCCAGGAGAAGTTTAAAGCCTGGGCTTTCTGCTCCCTGCCAGTGATGAATGAACCTGCTCCTCGCTCAGGAGGACGGGCAAACGCCGACGATCAATGAACTCGCCGCTCTTGGGCACCGGCTCGTTGGGGGGCAGGAAGGGAACGTGTCCCGCGCGGGCGGTGGAGGGGCAGCGCGCGGCGCAGCGCGGCTGCGGGTAATGATGATGAATGGGATGATTATGACTGAGACTCGGGCCGACGGTCTGAAATTTCAGGGCCTGCGCGCCGCTCGGGGGAGCTGATCGTGCCGTGGCGGCGGTGGGCCTTTCCAGGCCGCCCTCTTCAAAGGCGATGGGGCTCTTGCGTCTCTCCCCCTCGCTCCAGCGTGCAGAGGATCAAAAGGCTTGGGTTTCCGTTTCAAGTCTGATTTCAAAGCGCCTCGCCCACCGGGAAGCCCTGGGGCAGGTGAGGAGAGACCACAGACACGCAGCGAACGGCTGGACCGGCACGGATGCACACATGTGTGCGCCCCACATCCCCTGCACACGTGCACGCGTGCATCAGAGCGGCCTGCGGGCGTGCCTCCACACTGGCAGGCCATGCCCGTGCTCCGGGCACTTGCGAGGGTCTTCGGGCCCGAGCCCCCCAGGCCGGCGGGCGGGCGGGCGGCACACGGTGCGAGAGCGACCAGCCCGGAGACGCGGGCTCCCGCGCCGCC
>NW_005841869.1:3994939-3997582 GCF_000455745.1 Alligator sinensis
GACGCGGGCCCCGGCGCTGCCTGTGCTGTGAGCAGCTATTCAGAGCGGCGCGGGCTCCACAGGGGCGGTTTGTGCTGCTGCCGCTGGCCACAGGAGGGTCGCTAATTTTATTCTGAAACCAGCACTAATCATCGAGAGCGGTATTAGCTAAACTGCACCAGACAAAATACTGCTTTGGAACAGCGTGTAATAATGACAGAGAGGCTGGAAAACATTGATTTAAGCACGAGGTAGCTGGCATGGCTACGCGGCTCCGGCGCACGCAGGAAAACGGACCAGAAGGAGCCGGCGGGGGCCAAGGAGGCAGCTCCTCTGCGCGGTGCGGGTCAGCCAGAGCCCCTGGACCGTCCGCAGGCCCCGGCAGCGGTCATCCCCTTCACGGCCAAAGCTCCCAGGCCCCTCTGGGAACCGCCGGGTGAGGGTGTGGGTTGCAACACCAGGCGCTGCCCACGGTCAGCTGCAGCTGGGCTCTGCCCGGGCCTGCATGGGAGCACTTCACCCTCCGCCCCATCCGGCCCCCGGCCCAGGCCTGTTGCTGTGCTCTGAGCTCGGGCGCACGCAGCAGCGCATCTCCCCCCGCGCCTGCTTGCTCCCTGGGCTCTGCACCCCTTCGGCACCAGACCCGCTGCTTGCCGGGCTGGGAAGGGGCTTTCCCAGCACCCGTGCCCCTCCTCGAGGGTGCTGCACCAGAGGCAAGGGTGCTCAGCCCTGCCTGCAGCGCTCGGAGCAGGAGGCCTCGCTGCTGCGCGCCGGAGCCGCCCCTCCAACAGAGTCAGTCCGGCCGGCGTGGTCGTGCTGGGGAAGCATCCGCTGTAAATAAGGCACCCCCACCCCGCCAATCCTCCCCGTGCCCACCCCAGGGTGCCCGAGGAGTCGCCAGAATAAGCCGCTGCTTCGCGACTCTTGTGCCTCTTCATCCGTTTCTGCCCCCAAAGCGAGGGGCTCGTGCTCAGCCCCTGGCCGGCAGCGAGCGCTGGGCGGGCGACATCCAGGCAGCGCCTCGCAGATGACGGTCATTCTCCGCGCTTTCCACCTTCCCAAACGCCTTCTGAACACGTATTTTCATACAGCAGCGCTGACCTTTCTGCCAACCCGGAGGTTGTAGTCTTGTGTAAAAGTCATATCAAATGGGCCACAAAAAATCACCCTTGCCTGATTAAAACGAACGGTCTAGACGACGTGTGCATTTTCCTTCTGTGTCGTTAGCTTTGTGTGAGAGCTTGCAGCAATCAGGGGTTTTATGGGAGAAATACAGCTACAGGTACTGCTGGCTGCCTCAACAGATACTAATTACAATCCTTGTAAGGATTGATTTGCAAAGAAAATTTCTATTGCCTCAAGGACAAACGTTTGTGCAAATCATATTATTGCATGTGGAGAAATTGGTAACACTTTATAAAATGGTTCCGTTTATAAATACTTTATTATTTATTAAATTAAATTAAGTGGAACTTTATAGCAATCCTTTTACTAACTTAAATATATGAAGTGCTTTTTTTTTGTTAGCAGTATCTCCATGCGATAAAATAATCTATTAGATCTTGGGGAACTGACATCTGGAAAGAATTTATTGTTCGTGGCTCTTGCGACGTGCCGTGGGGGAGCTGCGCGATGCTCTCTGGAGCAGAGGCAGCCCTCCCTCAGCTGCTTTGGCATTTCCTCCTTCCTTTCTGGGTGGAAGTAGGAACTTCAGAGACATGCAAAATGGAGAGGATAAAGAAATAGCTGTTCTCCAACAGGGCAGACAGAAGTGACTGAAGCCGCTCTGTTCTGGAGCATCTTCATGTGAACCCTCATGCAATAAGGGTTCGATTTGCACAGGATCGGGCCCTTTTCCAGCGCTCTGCAGCCGTGCACTTCTGTCTGGTCGCAGCCGTCGCGCGTTTGCAGGGGCCAGATGGGGTAAAACCCGTCACCTCTGTCTGTGCCTCAAGTCACTGCCCCTCTCGGGGGCTGGCAGCGTCGCGGGAAATGCATTTGAGATTCTCCCGCGCGCGGTGGGGGCCAGAGGGGCTGGCACAGGGTCCCGTCCGGAGCTGGCTCTTCAGCACAACCCGTCGCCAGCCATGTGGTGTGGGGTCTCCCTCCAGCCAGGCTCTCTCCCGCCTCCGGCTTGGCCTTCCCCGGGGGAGAGAAGAACAGGCCTTTAAGCAAGCTGTGCGCTCGCCCGTGGCCGAGGCGTCGAGCCGCGTGGCGCACGGGTGCTGAGCAGAGCCGAGCTGAGTGTGGGGGCTCCTTCCCTCGTCCGTCAGGGGCCACATCTCTGCCCAGCGGTGATGGGAGCGTTTCCCCGGTCCTGACCGAGCGAGGGCACCGGCCCCGAGTCCGGCCGGCGGCGCGTAAAGGCCTTGCTCCGCGTCCTGTGGCCGAAGTCCCACCGGGCGCTGAGGCGCACCGGGAGCTGCAGCCCCGATTCTCCAGGCCCGGCGCAAGGCCGCCTGCCTTGGGACAGGGCTGCTCACAGCACGGTTTAGTCCCGGCAATAAAAAGGACTGAGGCCTCTGGTGAGCACGATCCCCGAGGCAGCGGTGTCCGCCCTGCTCTGCTCACCGAAAACCGGGGCGAGAAGCAGGCAGGCAGTTGTCAGGTTTGTCCATCACCAAGTACTCGTTAGCCCTGCGTTTTAACGGCGGGGGGGGGCGG
>NW_005841869.1:3997690-4026297 GCF_000455745.1 Alligator sinensis
GGGCGCACCGGCAGCCCCAGACACCCGCCGCGCCGCGCCGCGCCGCGTGCTCCTGCTCTCGGAGACGGGCTTGACCTTGCCTTCCCGAATCCGTGTCCACTCTGGCAAACAAGCAGACAAGACATCTTTACTGAGCTAGGGATTTCTCTCGAATGTGCTCTCTTTAATTTATGTTCCCTCTCACTTCATTGCCCGCAGCAAAAGCCATTAATGGTGGCAGCAGTGACACAACCGAAGGCTCCTCTAATGGGTATCTCTCCTGCAATCCCAAAGCCTTCGTGCTTCAGAGGCATTTGCTGGCATTGCGGTGCTTGGCTTCTCCCCCTCCATTTCCCCGGCTCCAGAGACCAATCCTTCCTTAAGTTGGTTTTGCTGCTACTATGGCAATAACTTCTCCCCCATAGAGGTAATCATACAATGGGTCTGAGAGCAGCAGGAGAAAAGCTGCCTGTTAGGTGCATAAAAGGTAAGATGAACTACATGTCATAAAACTTTTAAAAGTTCCTTTTTTGTGTTTGTGCGGGGGTTATTTTATATGGCTTTTGATATGAAGCTAAAATTGCACATCAAAAAGGATAATGCATCTTTAAGCTGTTACAATGACTTCTAAATTTTTCATTTAATGTCAGTGAGGAAAAAACCCCCTCAGTTGGCTGAGTTACGCTGGTGAGATGGCTGTTTCATTCCATAAAGTGTCTGCAGTGGATTTGAACAGTAGGAAATCCAAGGGTGATAAATAGCTATTTCTAAGTAAATTTCATGCAATTGCCCTTTGGTTAAAGTCTTTCCTCTCAGCACTTTTCCTGTGCACATAGCCCAACTAATAATATTCAGGAGCAAGTGCTTTCCAGTGTGACAACTGATTGCACTTTGAAGCAGTAAATGGCTGATTTCATAATTGGTATAATTTTTCACAAGTACCTGAATGTCATATACAGAAAGAATAAGCAACCTGGACTTAATACAGGAGCTTTTTCAATTCTCCTAAAAATCAATAATGTATTAAACCCCCCGAACTGATTAAAATAATGTGAACCCTGAGTAGGTTTTGTGAGGAAGGCAGGTTTCTTCAAGGGTGATAGATTTATGGCAAAAGGGTTAATACATGGGGAGAGTGGGGATACTTTATAGATGGAGCCAGTTTTCCTAATTAAACTTTTATCAAGATTTTCCCCGTTTGAATTGTTTCACTTAGCGCGATGGAAAAGAGGGTTTCCTTTATTGTTCGGGCCGGCGCTGGCAGCATTCACACACACGCACACAAAGCGGAGCTCCTATCTGCATGGAAAGGATGATGATTATAATAAAAAGAAATATGGCATCCATTCCCAAAATGACCCCCCAGCTCTGGAGGACGCCTCAGCACTTTAATCGGAGACGGCGGCGCGCAGGTTTGCAGAGGCGAGCGCGGGTTTCATGACTCATGGAGCCCGTCGCCCCTTTGCAAGGAGCCAGCAGCAATCTCGGGTACGGACCGGCGCCCCGCGGCTCTCCGGGGCGCCGGGACAGCTCCGGCGTGGGAGAGGGCGTTGCCATAATAATCGTCTCATCCCGCGGCGGGCAAGGTTCTTGCCCCCGGGCACCCTTGCAGAGGAAAGTTCAATTAGCGTCACAGCAACTTGAATATTATTAAAAGGGTGACAGACAAAGGGCCCGTCTGCGCAGAGCTGCTCCCAGCGCGTTGAGAGTCCTTGTCACTGCGTGGAGCCAAGGCGGTTGACCCAGGGAATACTTGTGAGATTGGGGAGGGAAACCATACCGGGGCCGGATGGGCACGGCCACGCATGGCAGCAGGGGTGCTGGGGGCCGGGGGAGAGTGGCACGTGGCGATGAGGGGCACGTGCACATTTCTGATGCGGACGAACCAGTCTCAGTGGACACGACAAGAGATTTGGGGTGCCCCCTGCACAGTCACACGAGCGCCGTGCCCCAAGCAGCGGTGCACGTCCATCTGCCACGGCCCTGGGCGCTGCTTCATGGCTGACCGGGGGGCATCCGCTCCATCTTGGCAGCTCAGGAAGAGCAGTACGGCGCAGCTACCACGCCGGGAAGGCAGAGCCCAGCAGACAAGGCAGTCCTGCGCAACCCTCGGTATTGCACGTGGCCCGGTCGTGGCTCTCCTCCGCTAGGGTCACTGCCGGGCTCAGCGTGTAACGCAGGTCGTGGGAGCACGAGGATCAGCAATGAGGAAAGAGCCACTGCCTTATGGCATCCACCCCTCGCCAGGCCCAGGCGGTCCCGGGGCCCGTCGCCTAGTCCCTCTCGTGTTTGCAGAGGGAGCTGGTCCCAGCATCACCCACGTGTCCACCTCTGTCGTGGCCTCAGATGCGTTCGCTCCTCTCCTGCCAGGAACGGTCACAGCGACGCGAGCTGAAGAATCTGTTTAAACTTCACATCTCAAGATCAAGATCAAACATCTTAAGCTCTATATTATTCGCTTTTGTCTATTGTTTCTAACTCATTTCCCATTTTCCAGTTGAAGAACTCTGCCAGAAGCAGTGTTTGCCAGAGATTAAAACAATTTAGGAAGCAGACACCCAATTCCGTTCTTTGGATAGTAAGCAAATTGGATATTTGTGAGAAGCAAGCAAATTTTATTATCAACAGATAGTTTGCTACTTAACTATCCTTACGAATCTCCGAGAATTTACTGACTTTCCTGGGGTGACCTGAGCCCAATCAAAGCATCCCTGCGTGCAGCCTGCTGCCACGCTCGAAGGTCGCGGCCCGGTCTCTCATCCACGCATCTCTTGGCTTTCCTATTAACTCAGCGAGCCCTCGGGAAGGGGGGTGAGGAAGAGCAGGGTGAAGGGCACGGCAGCAGCTGAGAAAAAGGGAAGCCTGTAAAGGGAGTTCCAGGGACGGACAGGTGCATCTACCTGACACGGCAGAGAAACGAGTCCTTTGCCCGTCTCTTAGCACAGGCAGCTAGCCGGCACCTACATGCGGCTGTAGCCAGGAGCCTGAGCGCTAGTGCAAGAAGCAGGTGTGCCGGGAGCGACCGCCGCGAGGTGCGTAGCACCCTGACGGCGATCCCTGCGCACAAACGAGGGGTTTGCGTGGCTGTCGGGACATGCACGAGGGACTCGGGCCTCTCCCGGCTCCTCGGGCATTGAGTCTGTGGAGGAGCCCGTGCCTGTTTGCACGGCACCTGGGCGGCGGGTGCAAGGCACGGTGTGCGCAGGGCAAAGCGCCGTGCTTAGGAATGGCCCCATGCACAGGCCACGCGGGCACCGCGGCAGGGCCTGCGCTGCTCCATCCTCTCTGTCCGAGCACGTCGAGGTGCTGGGTGCGGGTCTGCACGCTCAGGCCTGCTCTGCACGCGAGGGCGAGCCCGCAACCTGCGGCAAAGGGACGCTCAGGTCGGCTGCTCTCGTTTGGTGCGAGCCGTCGTTTGAGCTGCCGGCCGCGGTCTGCCCCACTGATTGCATGCCTGTGCTGGCAACAGCCCCCCATCGTGGCGACGCTGCTGTCAATGGACGGCTTGCGGGTGGTACGTTGTCTTCCAGCGGGTGCGACAGCGTTGATGGATGGAGCGAGGGCAACCCCCGCGAGCTGCACCTGAGGGACCAGCCACGAGACCTTGCATCGGACGTCGCAGGCGCCCGTGCCTTGCTGTTTTTAGGAGAATCCCAGGCCTGCTCGGCTCACACCCCTCCTGCGGTCGGTACCCGGCGAGGACCCCAGGCAGTAATCTCTCCAAGAGATCCGGAGGAGCAAGGGAGCCGAAGCATTTCAGGCTACAGGCCTTGGAGGCAGCTGCAGACCCCTCTCCAGCGGATGACGGAGCTAGCGTCTGGATGTTCAATGCTTCCCAGGGGATTCCTGCTCCGCTCGGAGCTGGCCAGGCTGGCTGAGCCCTTAGTCTAACGCAGCCTGTGCTCCCTGCATTTCCTCCCCTATTTGCAACGAGGCTAAAGGGGCATCTAAAATAACATTCACATCATTAGCTGGGGCTCTCATTGATTTGTATCAAAATAGCTGTTTTACACGTAATTACTACTAATTTGTGAAAATGCACCATTAGATATGTAAATCTATTGGCTAATGCATGCACGGAGCAGGATTGCGCTGAACAGAATGACGTGGAATAATGAAATCAGACTCCTTTCTCAGTTGGCTAAAGAGAGTCCGAGGGATATTTTTCCCTGGGTTTGGACAAGCCGTTTGTCCTCACGGCTGATTCAGTGTCTGCTTGATCCAAGCGCCCTGCAGGCCTGCAGACAGCGCCCGGCGGCACAACCGCCGCTCGCCCGGCGCGCGCTCTCCGCTAGACTTATGGGTGGAGACGAGCAAGCAGGGCTGCAGCGGGGCCTGGTTGAAGTCGAGACGCGTGGTCTGAGATGTGCGGTGGGCGGGTGGAGGCCCACGCCGTGCCGTGCCGTGCCACGCTGGGAGCAGGGCCGGCGGCTGGCTGCAGGATGCTCGGCGATACCGCTCTCTTTCAGCAGAGGGCTCAGAGGGTGTTTTCCACGCAGCGTCGGGATGGCACTGCTCAGGCCTGCACAAGCAGCAGTGCTCATGTCACGTCAGTGCGGGCACGCGGTGCAAGCGAGGCGGGTGGGCACCACGCTGCACGGGGGCTGGCGCAGCAGCGCGTGGCCGTGAAGCCCTGCAAGCAGCCCTCGAAGGTGTGAGCTGCAGCAGTGCGTGTCCTGGTCCCACATGCACGATGAGTGTCTCTGCCGTGGGAGAGCCCCCATCCCTCTGCCTGCGCAAAGGGGCTCTCCCTGGGGACGGCCTGGCCGCGGTGGGGCAGGGGTCGTGCGCTGGCTGGCTGCCCCGAGGGCGCTCTCTGGATGTCCTGGCCGAATGAGACCTGGCCACCTGCACCTGCTCTGTCTGCTCCATCCTTGCACGCCAGCCTCCCTCTGTGTGTGACCTCTCAGGCCTTGCCCCCGCTGCTAGCTGCGATGTCGCATGCACAACCTGCCAAGGCACCGGGGGTTTTGCCCGGCAGCTGCTGGCTGCAATCGGGTGAATGCAGGAAAACCGCGGACGGTCTGGGAGAGGGAGAGGGCTATCAGGCCAGCTCTTCCTTTGCAGCCTCTCAGCGGGCTGTGACCCATGGGCTCCTGGCTCCTTGGGGGTTTCTGTCAGGTTTGGACCCCTGAACATGCTCGGGCAAAAACTTTGGCTGGCTAATAAGCAAGCGTCGGCCTCCTCTCCGAGCGCACGGTGGGTGGGGCGAGCCGTGTGCCAGGTTCGTCTAAGAGAAAATGTGCAGCTCTTAAAAAATTATACAAAGATCAAAAAAAATCAAAGAATCATTCATCAGGATCGCTGCAGTTCCTGACCACACAGTACGTGATTTATTTAATCTTAATATATTCCATAAAGAGCCCCCATATTTCCATAAATATGTCATATCTACCTAATACATAGTAATGAAGCTGCTCCAAGGGTAAATAAATAAGATCTAAGCTCAGCAAGCCAATGTTTATCAAAGGGAGATATAGAGATATTGAGTCCTTTAAAGTACCATTCTTCACAGCAATCACAACCAAGTTAGGCAATTTATAACATGTCAGGTCAATTAGAAGTCCCAAGAGACCCGTGTGTGTGTGCAAGTGCGAGTGCAAGTGGGAGCGAACGGGATGAAGTCAGCTGGCCCGAGTGCGGGAGAGGGCGTCAGCAGGGGCACAACTGAGTGTCTCCAAGTGCGAGTGCATTAGTGCCGGCTTGTGCACGGGGACGGGTGTGTGCTGTGCACGGGCCTGCGCATGCAGGTCTTGTACCGTGCAGCATTTATCCTACGACAGGAGCCAACACTTGCACTGCTTCCCTTGGCAAAGAAACGACAGCTCTCAGAAGGCTGCGGCTTTGGATTCACGTGCCCGATGAAACACGTTTTCCCGAAATAATGTTTGTGTCACCTCGGATCATTTTGAAATTTTGCTTCAAAATTATTTTTATGCTCTTTAAATGTGTATAGTCTTATTTTTTACGGTGCTCTACTTCATTTTCTCATGCATCAGGTCATAGTGTGACATAAAGATAAAAATATTCTCTTATTTGATTTTCTCGTATGTTATTTTATTTTTTAAAAATCATTAAAAGCAACTGCTAATTAGTATAGCTTGAAGCATCTTATTTTCTAAATCAGTGCCTCACGTCTGTGTTATAATTAAACAGTTTGACAAAATCAATAATAATAGAATATTTTGACTGTGTCATAATATGACATGTCATTATGCACTAGTACTACTATTATGTATATTATGACATGACTTGACATGATATGACATGCCATTATGCACTACCTCTACTGATATGCCATGGAATAATGTAATAATAATAAAAATAACATTAAACTGAAAAACAAAATCCACTTTGAAATAAATGTTTTGCCTAGAAATGAATTTTCTAATCTTTGCAAAATTAAATTTTCTCAAATCTGGCGGGTGGGGGCTTTCCCATTTCAAAGGGAACGCTGAACGTGTTTGCATTCAAGACGATTCAGAGCGAAATTAGACATGTCACGAGAATTTCTCACAAGATGAAAATCCAGAGTTTTGATCATTTCTGGATGACACGGGACTGACTACTCTACTCGTGTGTGCTCGGGGTGGGTCTGGGCGTGCAGAGGTGTGTACGTGCGTGTGCGTCCCTGAAGCTGGCAAGCGGGTGTGCGCATGCACCTTCCCGTGCGTGTGCCGGGGTGCGTGTGCAGCCGCCCGTCTTTCCACGGGCCCAGAGTTAAAAGTGCTCGAACGACCTTGTCTCTGTGCAACGATAAACAGCTGAGCAGGGTCAGGGGTTTCGGGGGACGGGATTTCACCCTGCTGAGAGCCCCGGCAAGAGGCACCACGAAAAATGCTCCTGACTTTTCCTATTAAAATACAGAAAAAGGAATAAACACAGCTCAAGTGCTTAAACAAACCAATCTGAAGGCATCTCAGTGGTGCCCCTTCCTCCTTTTCCCTTTAGACGGGGGATCTTATATAAGAAACGCCTGGGCCTGGCCACCTTTGCGATGACAGTGAAGACATTTAATTTGCTGCTGGAGGGAAAGGGAACAATTCAAGGAGGGGGCTGGAGATGCCTCTGCGGTTCCCCTTCCACGAGGAACGGGGAAAGAAAGGAGCCGCAGAGAAACCCAGCACGGCACGTGGCCCTATCCGCCCCTCCGGGACCTGCAAACCTGCCCGAGCATCCCAGTGCTTCCAGAGCTGCTTTTAGCTGCCTGGTCCCAGGCTCACAGCAGCACTGCCCGCTCTGCTCCCAGGGCTGTCCAGGCTCAGCCGAAGCGGCCGGAGGTGATGGGATCCTTGCTTCCTTCCCCGCGCCGCGTCTGGCCGGGTGCTTTCCAGACCGGAGGTGAAGGCGCGGTGGTGCCGTGGCGCACTGCGAGGTCCCAGCGAGAGGTAGCCACGATGGTAAAGCCCATCCTCTCCTGTCCTGTCTGGAAGATCCCATCCCATCGTGACTTTGCCCCCAGTTGGAGCGAATTCTCAGCCCATTCATTTCAACCAATTCATTTTCGGTTCCTTTCTCCTCCTGTCTGGGCACCATCCTTGTCCGCTATCGGTAGGCCTCTCATTTGTGACCAACCCAGCGTGCTTTGCTTGCACGCCGTTCTCTGCCGGCTCGCGTTGTCGGGCGATTATGATGCTTTTCGAACCTGCTCTCATTTCCCGACACCTGGCCGCGGGCTGGGGCTGGCTGCTGGGTCCCGCCGGCACAACAGGGCTGAGGCAGATGGAGCAGAAAGGACGTGCTGCCCGGATCAGGGTGAGGGCAGGGCTGGGCCTGGTGGGTTGCAGGGGAAGGAGGAATTTCGTTCATCTAAGTTCAGACTGCACCCCGCTGGCATGGGGTCCGGAGCGGCAGGTGCACCGCGGAGGAGGCAAGGTCCTTTCCCAGTCTCCCTGACGCAGCCCCGTCCTGCACACGACCGCTGTTAGCACGCTCCCGAGGAGCTGCAAGCACCCGTGGCACGCAGAGCCGGCTCCTCGGCAAATTAGGACGTGTCTCGACAGACAGGAAGATGCATGCGACGGGGAGTCTTGCTGACATCAGAACGGCGAAGGCTTTATTTGCGAGCTCTTGTATGTGGAAGGACAGCGTGTTGCTCCTATTTCATATGCATTTTTACAGGAATACAATGCTCATTCCCACCTCCTGGGAGATGCACAGCAGTTGAGAAAACATCCCTAGCAAGTCATTAGTGTGCCGGGTGCTTAAAAATCAGGGTCCGTCCTGTTTCACACGCACCGCGGTTCTGAAGGTGCCTCTCCCATGTGCACGTCATTAAGAAAAATCAGCATTTGCTGGCACATGGGCGGGAGGTTTAGCGGCTTGGATACTGAAGCCGAAATCAGACGCGGGCACAGGGGAGCGTGGAGCCAGTCAGATAAGGCGCTGGCTGGAATTTGGATCCGTTTCTAACGAACTCCTGCCTTCAACAATCCCACAGCAGCCCCAAATGGTCGCAGATAAGAGGGCTGCCAGGTGAAAGATCTCCCCCTGCCTTATTTATTCCACAAACATGCATCATTTTTCATGTTTCCAAAAGATAAGGCTCCAATCGAGGGATGTGAAAGGCAGCAGCGGAGCAGGGATCGGGGGAGGATGATCAGGGAGGAAGGCTGCCTCGCGAGTCACAGCTGTGGCTGTGAGCGGAGCGGCGCATCCACATGTGCACAGCCACGGACGTTTCAAGATGGGCACCTCTGCAAACGGCCTCGTTCTCCACAGGGCAGAGCATCTCCCGGGCCACTGACACCCCGCGCACCGTGTCCCAGTGTCCGAGCCCCCAGCGATGTGCAGGCCCTTCTCCGAGGCCTGTGCCGGTCTCCCGGGAGTATCCCCCTCCCCTCCGGCTCTCCATTGTCCAAGCCATCGGGCTGCCTGCTTCCCCCGATTTGGCCGCGTCTCCTCCTGTGCTGGCAAGCAGGAGAAACTCTCCGCCCCGCGCACTTGGACCGCAGTCTGTGCCTCGGCATGCAGCGCCAGCCCGACTTTCGTTCAGCCTCTTTCTCTCGGGAAGAAGAAAGTCTCTTCTATAGTTCACCAGCCGCATCTGTCAATACGGGAAGTGGGCATCGCCACGCAGCCAGCGTCTTGGGCCTGCTACCGGGCTGGGTGCGTTTATGGCCGGCGTCGGACGTGCTTGGAGCATGCCAACTGCATTATGCACGTCTTGGCACCGCGCGGCCGCGACGTCTCCGCTGCCAGCTGCACTGCGCTCTCCAGCACGTCATGCATCTTCGTGACAGCTGAATACCTGGGACCAGCGCCTCGGCGCCCCTCTTGGCAGCCCGCGCCGTCAGAAGGATGGCTGCTGGCGCCCCGTGCACACAATCGCTCACACACAGAGGAGTCGCTGAAAAGCACCGTGTCTGAGCGCCTTTCCGAGGGGCCTGCCACGTCCCCGGTCGCTATGGTGAAGCCAGCCGAGCACGGCCTACGATGCTTTGCCACCTCTGACCGATCAAAGCCACCGAGGGGTCGGACCCGGGGCTCCTTGTGACCTGCATGTCCAGCTGGGGCGGGAGCCTGCCTGGAGCACGCCAGCCCCCGAGGCTCCCTCCCACTGCGGGGCTGCAGCGAGGCTCTCCGACCACAGGTCCCGATTTGCATCTGCGCGTGGCTTCGCCTGAGTTGCTCCCGATACGCGCGTGGCGGGATGGCGTGTGGGCTGAGGCTGCAGCATGGTCGCACCCTGCTGCTCTGCTCTGGGTGACATCTCTGCCTCTTCCTCCGCGTGCAAGGGGCTCTGTGCCCCGGCGCCCCGGCACTGCGGGGCAGAGGAGACAGGCCTTCACGGCCATCTCTCCCGGGCCAGCTCAGAGCCTCAGGGCTGCTCCTAGTTGGAGCAGGAGCCTCTACGGCTTGCTCCTCTCCCAAAAGCCGGAGCAAAGCACCGCGCCATCCGAATCTGTGCCCGCAGACGTGCCCATGCTGACAGCCTGGTGCACAGGGAAGGGTAGCTGGTGCCTCTCTGGTCTCGGAGCTGGTGTCCTGGCCAGGTCGATGAGTGGGGAGCTCGGGGAGCCAGAGGGCTGGGCTCTCCGGGGTGGCTCCAAGCTGGCCCGGCTGCCTCCAGATGCCCGAGAAGCGCCCGAAGCCATCAGCACACGGCCCGTGTCCCCTCCAGTGGCCGGTCCGCATGCAACCCACTGCAGGGATCCTCCCTCATGCCCGCGTCCCAGGTGCGCGGAGGAACTGACCCCTCGCGCCCAGCTCCTCCGCGCTCCAGGCACGGTGCCGGCTCCGAGGGAGCGCAGCGGAGGTTACCTGGCATCAAGGGCTCTCCTTGGGCCACCACTTCCGCAGCCATGAAAGCAAATGAGGGCGTTTGATCCAAATTGCATTTCCTCTCGCAGTCGGGAGGGTGACAGCACATTAAAGCCGACAACGCTCCACGGCTGCTCTTCTGCCTGATTTTTTAATTAAAAAACTATGGAGCAAACAAATATCCTGCTCCGGAGTAGCTCTGCCGAGACCCATCGCCAGCTCCATTTCCATCCGTGCGCTTCCTCGGGAAAGTTTATTTCTCACCCAGACACGAGAAGCCGCCCCGCCCGGGCCCGGGCCCGAGCCCTTAGCATTGGGTAGAAGTTTGAAGTGAAAGGCAGCTGGCAACCTCCGCCAGCCCATGAAATGATATTAACATTTTATTATTCTAAGGTGAGCTTTTTAAAACGGAATTTTAAATGTTACCCTGCTGTTCCAGAACACAAAAACCTTTAATTTTATGCAAATGAACAGCGAGGAGCTGAGCGCTTAATGTAAACGAACACTTTCTTTGTAGGAGAGGTTGGAAGAGAAAAAAAATTCCCAGGGATTCTTTAATTGCTGTCTGAAATTATGTAAATCCCACCGCTAGGCAGAACGCAATTATCCCGTGCCCCTCTCTGCCAGCATTGCTAATGTCTAACAAAATATCGGTGGGTGACATTTAGTCGAGGTAATGCAAATGAGAATTAATTTTTTTCCAAGACAAAGGGCAGCTAAAAGATCACCTCATTCATATACAGTAAAGGGGGGCGAAGAGAGACAAAACCGGGGGCTCTGACGGGGAGGGGCGGCCGCACAGGGAAGACATGTGGCAGGGGAAAAGTTGTGGCCGCGGAGGCCAAAGCGAGCAGGAAGAGGCCTGAGGCCCGGGGGTTTGTTCATGGTAAAGGAAATCAGTGTGTGCACGTGTGCAGGTGTGCACACACGTGTGTGCTGTGCTCAGGGAGGCAATGGCATAGGGAATGTGGTCAAACCCCTCTCTCGGCTCTGCCTGGCGCTGTCTGGGGAGCGCTCGCAATTTATCACCTCACCTAGTTGTGCCGAGAACCACCAATAATTCTGTTACGTGTTCAGAGTGCGGCTTTTGCAACACAATTAGCAAAGGGGCTTCGTTAGCGCCGAGCCTTTTGTGATGGGAAGGGTGCTCGGGGGCCTGGGGCGCTCTGCTCTGAGACGTTCCCGGCTCCCCGGGCTTGCCTGGGCTACCAGGACTGCCCGGGGAGCGTGCACCCCTGACGCTGGGGACAGACGGGGCCGTGTTTCGTGGGATTTCTCCTTTCTTTCTGGTTCTCAAACCCACGGTTATGCACCGCCTCCCACCCTGCAGCCCCACGAGGCAAACGCTCCACGCCTTCATGCGGGCAAGCAGAGGGAGCCGGGTGCAGGAGCCTGGGGTGGGCTTGGCACTGACTACCTGGAATGGGGTCGCCCCTCCCCGCCTTTCTCCAGGCAAACAAGCACATCCTCTGATGGCCTGGGGCCATTGCCTACTGCCACCCGGAGAGGCAGGGACACCTGGGACGCGGAGGGCGCCCTGCCCGGCATAACACGAACAAATTCCTCCCCGTCGGGCAGTGCGAGGGGTCCTCCGGGCTGGACGGCGAGCGGGATCCCGGCTGCAGCCCGGCCCTTGCAATGCGAGATGCAGATTCTGCAGAATGTCGTGCCTGTCGTCTCAATGGGACACGTCGATGGGATGTGCTTAGAGCTGTGCAGAGGTGGGAAACTGTGCAGGTGCGGGGCCTAAGGCAGCCTTCCCACACACACGAGTAGCTGTGCACACTCAGAGGGAGTGCTTGTGCAAGAAGGTTGTGTTGTGGAAGCGTTTCCAGCAAGAATTCTCCTGGGGTGCCTTGAGAGGCTTTCAAGCGTGCTGAGGGGTGCTGTGCAGTGGTCGCCCTGTTAGGGGTGCAAAAAACGTTATTTACACAATAAACTCAGAGTCATTAAATAGGAGCCCACAGTGTCAGAAACTTTTGGACCTGCCGCGGTCTCTTCGAGCATTTTGCAGCCGGAGCATTGCTCCTGTATGTTTCTGTAGTCAAAGAAGAGCGAGAGCGATGGGCTGGCACTTTCGGAGGGGCGCCGTGAGTCGATGCAAGCATGCCGTGAGTCCAAAATGGTGGAGAACCACTGGTTTGTAGGATGGAGCTAGAAATAGGTCTCCGTGTGCTCCCACCACCTACCTCCAGGTCTGGGGCAGCCCCGGGCCGCTCCTGGGGCAACCGATCCCACTTCTCTTTCCATGATGCAGGAAGGCATCGGGGAGAGAGGCAGCAGGCAGGGATCGTGCGGGACGTGGGCGAGCTGCCAGCACAGGCATGGCCAGCTCGGGCACAGGGAGCCGCACGGGAAGAGGGCTGCACATGCCGGGTGCCGGACACCCAGCGCAGTGTGGACCGGGGCCGTGAAGGGCGCGTGTAACCAGGCCCCCTCCCTGCAGACTGCCCACTTGCAAGCCTGGCCAGAGCAGGGCTGCACGCGGCCGGGGCTGGGCTCCGTCCCAGGGTGCCGGCCAGGCCCAGCGTCCGTCTGTGCAGCCCCATCTTTCCTCTGCCGTGCTCGTCCGACTGGCCTCCAAACTGCACGGCCCGGCCAGCTGCTGTCTGGGCTGTCCAGCGCTCGTCCAAGGGCGAGTGGGAGAGGACAGGAGACTTCCCAGGAAAGCTCAGACCTCTTTTCACATCAGCTCTCATGCTGCCAAGGTGAGTGGATGAAACCTCCTTAACTAAGGGTTAGAAAATCCGTGCCGAAGCTGTCCGGTGCAAAGGCGCCTTTCAGAAATGTCCTCGCTCTGCAGCCTCCGCTCACGAAGGGCTGAGTGCTGCGAGTTCCCCTAACGCATCACGGGCGCGTTGCACACAGCGATCGCCGGTGGACAGAAAGCTGCAGCGGGGATGGAGAACACAATGGCATTTAAAATATGTAGCTTGCTGCTGGGGCCTTTCCTCTCCCGCTCCGCAGCGCGGCGGCCTGCGCCTGCAGCCAGGCAGGTCAACTGCTATTTGTCAAAGGGAGCCGTGTCCGTGGCCCCAGGCACAGCGCTGATCGCAGCACTGCACCCTCTGAACTGACCCAGGCATTTAGCCTTTTCCGAGAAATATTTACAGAAAGGTCAGCAAATGCTTTGTGACAAGATGCTAGCACGTCCCTAACCCACTCCCTTCCCGCTCGCTGCCACGCGCTGTCTTCCAGGCACGGAGCAGACCGGAGCAGGCGGTGCTCCCTGCTCGGGCTTGTGACCGACATGTCGATGCTGCACCTGCACCGCTGGGCCCACGCGTGCTCCAGCGTGGCCCTGCCACGGCCATTTCTCCCGGTGGAAGAATCGGTGTCCGTAGCGCACGCCACGCTTCACGCCGGGTATCTGTGTCTGCTAATCTTTGTGGCCCGCAGCCTGAACTCAGTCCTGCTCGTCCATCTGAGTCCTGATTTGAGGCTTCTTGAGACCAGGCCTATCCAACCCTCCCAGTTTGGGCCACACCCTGCGGCTGCCGGCGTCCCAGCCCCCAGCTCGAGCTGTATTTTGGGCAGCCACAAGCCTGAGGGAGATGCGGGGGCCGTGATGGAGACCCGACGCAGAGAGGACTTCGTGCAATGCTGTGACGAGGAGCAAAGCAGAGGAACCGCGGCAGGCACGGGAAGGGGGCGCTGCCGCTGCCCACGGCGGAGGTGGGCTCCAGTTCAGCCTTGCACAAGCTCTGAGAAGGACTGGGACAAATGGAAAGTGTTCAGAAGAGAGGGGCAGGCAGGATTCGTGCCCGGGAAAGCCTGCTCCGCACACCCGAGAGGAGGTTAGGGGATGCCCTGGTCGTGACCACACCTGTCTCTGCTGAGAGGAGGTTTCTAGTCTCAGGATCTCGTCCAGCTGGCAGGCGAAGGCAAAGCGAGCTCCGACGAGCGGCTGGAACGGGAAGGGCGACGTGTTCCAAATCGAGACAAAAAACGCCGCAGAGACTTCTGTCACAGTCCGTCTGTCTGTCTGCCTGCGTGTCTTGCTCTTATTGTGCCCAGTGCCCGGGATCTAGGCCTGGTCTAGACCCAGGGCTGAGCCGCACGCTGTGCCGGCCAGGGGAGAGGTGCAAGGGCAGGAAGCCCTCCGCCACCTTCCTCCCAGGAGCGACTGGTTAAGCCCATTGCTCTGCAGACGTGCTTATGTCTCAGCCCCGGGTCAGCAGCCCGGACGCGGCCAGGTGAGCACGGGGCTCGGCGTGCCAGCGCCCGGGGAAGTGGTTGGACAAATGGCCTCGCGGCGTGTGCAAAGTCAAGGCCAGCTGTCCTGAGAGAGAGCCAGGCCCGGCCGCCGTCCCGATGCCCCGCACCGCCCCAGCCCCGTCGGCCTCACGCACCGGGCAAGAGGAGCTCCATGGGGACGCGCCGAGAGGATGAAGGCGGCTCCGGTCAGGCCGCGGCCACGGCCCCAGCCCGCGCTGCAGGAGCGTTTTCCATGCATTGCATTGGCAAGCAGGGTGGGAAGAAATGCACTCCAAATGTATGATTATGGGAGGGTTTTTTAATTTTATGTTGGTGGCTGAGTTGTGCTCTCCCTCCGAAGGATTAGAGGGATAATTCTATTACCATTTAGTAACAAGATTAAAAGAGCCAGTTATCCAGTTACAGAGGCCTGTGGAAACGAGTGGTGGCATGCTAATGGTCTGGGGATACGGGCAGGTCCGTGACTGAGGCCGCGGCGCAGATACACCCCGTCGTGTCGGATCGCGGCGGGGACGCCAGGACAGGAGGACGTGGAGGGAGAGCGTTTCCGTGGGGAGCTCGGCAGGAGAAGAAGGAAGGGAGGGAAAATAAAGTGGCAATGACGGCTCCGCAAAGCGGGTGAGCACAGGTGCCTCAAGCAGAGCTGGGTCTGGAGGGGCCGAGACTGGCCGGGGAGCCCAGGCCTGGTGATGTTCACCCCGGCTATTAATGAGCAATTGCACAGTTCATGAGCTAGCTCCTTGCTCCACGCTACCTGCGAGCCTCCGCCTCGGGCACGCCCCAGCCCAGGCCACGGCGAGGTTAGCAGCACGCTAGCGCGGCCGGTCACGCAGGGTGTCCCGTGTCCCCAGACCTCGTGGAAGCAAAGCGGCACGGCCGGCGATGGTGCCTCGCACGCCGGGCCAACGCTGGCTGGTGCTCCGCTGTGCAGTTCAGGGGATGTCCGAGCGCCCAAACTTGAAACGAGCTTTTCATGAGTGTTCACGCTGGTCAGTCTCGTTCCCTAAAATATTAGCCGCAAGTGATTGCCAGGGGGCCGTGGGGGTGAGCAGAGGGGTTGTGCTAATGAGCGTGGCCGGGGAGGTGGCTCCAGCGTGGACCCGGCCCCCTCCCGCTGTCTGAGACCTCCCCTGCAAAGGGAGAAACAAGGCACCGCACTTTACACCCAGACAAATAGCCTGCAAGCAGCCAGGGCTAAGAACTAGCAATCACTGGCACTGGTGTGTATATCCTCTGTGCTGATTAACTGATTAATTGATATTTAATTGATTGCCCTGTCAGCACAGGACTTTAGCATGCCCTGATTGTCTCACTGACTCTTATTAAAATGTCTGAGGAACATTTAGTATAAATCCATAGAAACTAGCAACAAAAGGCAGGAAAAAGGTGCTGGCGGTAACGAGGAGGCGAGCCGCGCGGCCGCCGAGGCAAGGTGCCGACGTGGGGGGCAGGGGATGCCCTCCCGCACCCTGAGGACAGCCTCGCTGCCTCGGCAAGAATAATTGTTGGGAAGAAAGCGAAGTCCCCTGATTAGCTGAGAGCAGCAGATCCCTGTCCTGATTGCATCCGAGCCCGCAGCGCCTTCCTTGCTACTTCAGGGCATCCTAATGACTTCCCAGCATTCGTACGATGCGAGTGCGACGCTGGTCGTGTCTCAAAGGCGACGCCGGGCTTGGAGGCTGCGGTACCCGGGTGCCCCACACAGCCGGCTCCTGCCCAGCCTCACGCCCCTGCAGCGGAGCCCGGCGTGTCTCGCACTGCAGTCGTGCACTTGAGCTCGCAGGCAGCGTGCAAGCCCCGTGGTCTGCCCATGGATCGCCAGGTGCTGCTTTGGGCCCCGTGCCCAGGTGCGTGGCGGGGTTCGCCCTCCGCTCAGGCGGCTGACCGGCTTCGGAGGCCCGGCTCTGTGTCCGTACAGCCCTTGTTTTCATGGTTGTCAACAGCTCCTCTAAAGTCTTCCCACTTGGTAGAGTTACAGCCTGTAGCAATCTGTCCTTTTCTCCTCAAACAAGCCCTTTATAGGCTTGTTCTTGTTAAATTTATGGGTTGTTGGGTGAAACATTAGGAAACATTACATCAAAAATGTGGAAAGCTTCTCGCGGTCTGAACCGAGGGCCGTGGCAAACGCTGGCTGCTGAGATATGACTCTGACAAGCCTTTCTTCACCGGGACCAGCGCTCCTAAATAATACCGGCCAGCACGAGGGCCCGGGCTGACGGGGCTTTGCCTGGCAGCTGCCGCTGGCCGCGCTTCACCTGTCGGTGTGGTCCCAGGACCCCCGGCCGTGCCGCCTGATTAATGAAGCGACGGGGGACGTCGTGGAGCAAGCAGATCTTTAAAAGACGAGCAAGCAGGTGCAGCGGCAAAGCCTCGGAGCTCGCCGCGGGGCCGACGCCGCAGCCGGGCTCGAAACCAAGTATGAAAAATTCCAGATTTACATTTGGAATTGAATTTTCAGGCGAGTCACCAGACAATTGTAACAACGTTGTCGTGGTGCATTAGTTTAATGTCCACTTGAATCCCTGACCCCAGGGGCTGAAAAGTACCGAGTCTAGAAACAGATGATATTTTCCATGCAACATGACAGAGGGGCTGTGGTCGCCACTAAATGCAATTTTACGTTCACTTATGGAAATGCATTGTTCCTTGGCTACTTTAAAAAAGAAACCAATATATGTTCTCTTGAAAGGGGTTAGACCTCAATTATTTTAGAGCCGTTGTGCAGGGAAGCAGTGACATTAGCTGACAGCGTTACAGAGCTGTACCAATGCTACCCCCTTGTGACCAGAACCTATGAATCGACTCGTGCTGCTCGCGCCTCTCGTGCGAGGGGAGGGAGGGCTGGCGCGTGGGGAACCCCTCGCTGCGATGGGGCAGCACGGACGGTTCGGGGAGGCGCGTCTCAGCCCCACGACAGCTGGATCCGCTGTGAGTCGCCGCCCCGGGCCTCGCCCCTGGACCGGGCTGGGGCTTCTGCACTTGCTCTGCCTCTAGAGCAGAAGGAAGTGCTGAGACGGGGTCTGCAGAGCTGCGTCCTTGCCAAGGGACAGAGCGAGGTGCAAATCCTTGGAGACAAGCGTGAGCGCGGAGCGCCAAGGCCCTGCCCGGGTGGGCTTCTGGGCCTGGCATTTATGGGCAAAGAGCAAAGGCAGGGTGCTGGCTGGGAGCTTCCCCAGGGTGGGCACGGGCCGGCCCCGGGACTGCAGGTCCAGCGCTGCACCCCGCAGCCGGGTCCTGCCTCGCTCCTGTCCCGGGGTCCGCGCCTCACCGGAGCGCTTGTCGGCGCTGGCGTGACTTCGCCCCGTGGAAAGAGGCCCGAGGCAGAGCCTGGGCGTCGGGTCTAGCCCTGCCAGGCAGCGTCGGGCTCCGTCTCTCTGCATTCGCCTGCTCACTCTTTGCATCTTGTTAATGAAAAGCATGGATGTAATTTCAATTAAAGATAATTACATATTTAAACTTAACATTAAATTCTGCACTAAAACAGAATTGCACGGAATCGCAGCGTGCAGCCGTGCTGCAAGGCGGCTCGCGGGGAGGGAGACGCTCTCCCGTGAGCCGGCGCATCCTGTCAGCAGGATGCCTCCCCGCGGCTGGACCCGGCCGCGCTCACGCTCCGCGTTTCAGAGGCCGCTCCCCATGTCCTCGCCAGGTTGGGTTGAGTCCCAGCGACCCCCAAGCTGCACCCGCCGCTCTCTGAGCAATGTAGGCCATAGCCTAATGCTCTGCGCCGGCCCCTCTCGCAGCTGCCAGCCCCCTCGGTGGGCACACGCATGCCCCAGTGCAGCCCTGGCACGCCTGCTCGAGTCCTAGAGCCCAGTGACGCCCGCTGCCATCCTCTCCTGGGGACCATCACAGAAGCAGCAAGGAGGAGGAGAGGGTGGACCGAGACTCTCTGCACCGGCGGGTCAAGGTGTTTGGGATGAACAGTGGGGACAGAAGTGGGGAATTGCAGCTATTCGCACTGCTCGCTGCGTCTGCTCCCCGCTGCACAACAGAGATGGGGCCAGCAGCTCCGGCCCCGCTGCGCATGCCAGCATTGAAGCTGGACCGAAGATGGACGGGAGAGAGGGGGGATATCTGGCTTCTCGTGGCTTGTTGTTTTCTAGCTCCAGAACAATTAAAAATAGCTGGGGGAGCGTAGGTGGGCTGGGCTGTGAGTGGCATAACGCCTGCTAATTAGCAACTGGGTTTTAAAGCAACACGCCGCGGCTGCTTCACGGAGCTGTGAGCAGTCTCCAGCCCAGGCAGGAGCCCGTCCACTACCTGAGCGGGGACGTCTCTGCACGGGCACTGGGAAGGGAGCACGCTCTCGTTAGCAGGGCACCACCCATGCGAGATAGCA
Source organism: Alligator sinensis (assembly GCF_000455745.1). Classification (NCBI taxonomy): domain Eukaryota; kingdom Metazoa; phylum Chordata; order Crocodylia; family Alligatoridae; genus Alligator; species Alligator sinensis. Next base: position 4,016,493 of record NW_005841869.1, read on the forward strand.
GTGCCCACGTGCCTGCCTGTGAGGTGCAGCGTGGGCCGTGCGCGGGGCATCCACGTGCGTGCAGATGCAGGCAGTGGGGAGCAGGCCACGGCCTCGCAGGACGAGCAGCCTGTTCCCTGGTGGCCCCGGCGCTCAGACACTCTGGTGACCCGGACCTCGCCCTGGGATTGTCCCCCAGGCAAGGGCTGGGGGCCAAGGGTCAAAGAGCGTAAAGCAGCTGCACCCCGCAGCCGGGCAGGGAGCGCGCATGGCGGGTGGAGAGCAGGGACCCTCGGCATACCCGGGGCAAGGGGCAGAAGCACGTGGCTTCCCCAGCTCCAGGCTGGTGGCCTGGGTGATGTGCCGGCACGGCCCACGCAGCGAGAGCGAAGAACGGCCCTGATGCTGCCCTGGCTCAGTTCCTGCGTGAACGCCGCGGCGGGGCTGCTCTCGGGCCAGTCTGGGAGGTGGCGGCGGCCCAGGAAGAGGTGCTGTCCTGTGGCCGCTGCGCCCCGCTGGGGTCCGTGTGCAGCCGGAGGGATGAGCCGGGCGGGCGGCCCGACAGGAGCGCCGAGTCCCGCCGAGGACTGAGCAGCGGGGGCGGAGGATGCCCCCGAGTCCTGTGTCCAGCTGTGCGCCCACTGCAGAAAGGACGGGGACACAGTGGAGAGAGATCAGCGGAGGGCAAGGAAAATGGTTGAGGGGCTGGGGGACATGACATGGGAGGAGAGGCTGAGGGAACTGGGCTGATTGAGTCTGGAGAAGAGAAGACTGAGGGGGATTTGATAGCAGCCGTCACCGCCCTGCAGGGGGGCTGCACAGAGCATGGAGCTGGGCTGCTCTCAGTGGGGGCAGATACAGGACAAGGAGCAATGGGCTCAAGTTGCAGCAAGGGACGTTGAGGTTGGATATTAGGAAAAACTTTCTCATGAGGAGGGTGGTGAAGCACTGGAGCAGGCTCCCCGGAGAGACGGTGCACCCTCCGTCCTTGGAGGTGGTGAAGCCCCGGGCAGACAGAGCGCTGGCTGGGGTGATGTAGCTGGGGCTGGTCCTGCTCGGAGCAGGGGGCTGGCCGGGATGTGACCTCCTGAGCTCGCTGCCCGCCGTCTCCATCGGTGGTTCTGCGACTCCACGATGCAGGCCCTGGCACCAGGCCCCGCGCAGGCTGCGGCCCGCAAGCCGACCTGCTCCTTCCAGCGCGCCAGGGCGCCTGCTCGCTGCTAAATGATTGCTGTTATCAAGCTCTGACAAGTAGCATTAAAATTTATTAGCCAGCATAAAGTTTTATTTAAGGGATGGCTAGAGATTTAGTGGGCTCCGCGAGCCCGTGCTTCGGCTATCCGTGTCACTCCTAATAACCACTCGACGCGCCGACACCCTGCCCCTGGTGAGACCGGCCTGGGCACTTGGCCATCTCTGCACCGGGGCATGGACACGTCACCCGCGGTGCAGGGGAGGGTTTCTCTGCCTCCTTCCCCTGCTTCCTTTGCAGAAGCCGAGATTCGGGACCCTCCGGCCGGGAGCCCTGCTCCCGGAAGCCCTCCTCCCTCGGCGGGGAGATGCGGTATTATGCAAATCCCTCTGCCAAGGTCCTCCTGCTTTTGGGGAGGGAGCCGGCAGCACTTCCCGGTAATCGAGTTGGCAATCGTGAAATGCACAATGTGCCGGCTGCCGCCTAAATCCCGGAGCCACTAATGGTTTCCTGCCCGCTAAATCCCTCCTTGCGTTGTTTAACTTTTAAACCCAAGGCATATTCCCAATCAAAGAGGCTCTGTGTCACGCTCAGTCCATCTCAAAGAGCCTGGAATTAACATCTCTTCATGGCTCAGCAGTGCCTGCTGCACTGAGCTACTGCACTTTCCTTATTAATATTTATGACGAGGAGAGAAAGTTGCATAAATCTTAGTTGATACTTAATTAAACCCCACTTCTTTGGATTCCTTCCCTTTCAGCCTCACTTAGTGGGGCCTGTGTGACTATTAGATGCTCATCCTGCAAAGAATAGGCCGCTCACACCGTCGCACACACAGGGCTAAATAGGATTTAATGTCCGCGGCCACCCCTGCTTATCTCCGCCGAGTGTTCCCCCTTTCAACCAGCTTGCTTTTGTCATCTCCGTCTTGCCTGGCTGTAGGCTGGGGTTTAAGATTATAAAAGCCCCATAGGCTAATACGATCCGGCGCTAAAAGCACAAGCCCAACGGCAGCCTTTTTTGTTTTGTTTTTATCTGTGTCTCGCGTCTGATCCGTGGCGTGATTCATAAGAAAACAGTTAACACGCCGCTGACATATCTTTGATACAATGATCATACAGAGGAAACAGCTTGACCCCTGAAGGTTCCCTCGTACGGCAGGATTGACACTTCACATTGACTTTGCTTCAGGCTTATCAACAAATCTAAGCCAATTTTATTAAAGAGCCGTGTGTGGTGTGTGGAACATGCCAGTTAGAGACAACTTTATTTATAGACGGCTCAGGAGCACAGCCAACGTTTGTTTGGGTTTCCTTCTCCTTCCAGTTTGGGGGCGGTTGGCTTTTTGCAGGGAAATGCACCTTTTGCTAATAAACGCAGACCTCCGATTAAGGCTGGAAAACGGGGCAGAGCCAGATACCCCGCGGCCGTGCTGTGGGGAGGCAGAGGGGCCGGCGGATCCCCCTGCAAGGATAACGAGGTCTGTCGATGAGCAAGTGGCGGTTGGCGTGAGATGTAAAATGTAGCCGTTGTGGTCTCTTGCCGCGGTATTGCGGCAGTAAATCACGCCGGAGTTAGTGCAGAGGTAATTACTCGCGCTCGCCCTCCCCCGTGACGGATTCAATCAGACCTGATTTGCTGGAGTCAAACATTTGGAAAGTCTTCCCGACACGAGCGTGGCAGGCGAGGGAGCCGATGGCAGGGCCAGGGCTCTGCCACCACAGACCACGCAGAAACCAGGAAGGTGGCGGGGGGGTCAGAGAGAGATTTAAGGAACATGTAGTGATGGGTCCCAGAGGATGCTTGCAGGTCGTGGAGGCTCTGCCCTGGGCACAGAAGATGCCTAAATCCAGCGCTGAGCTCTGGAGACCGCTTGGGCACGTGGCGCTGGGGTGAGCAGGACAGACGAGCCCAGGGAGGCAGCCGTGAATGCACGTGGGTGTCCGCGGTGCCCCCATCGTGGTGCTCCTGAGCCTCTCGTGTGCCTACACCAGGAGCGGTACGCAGGGCTCCCTCCTGTCCGTGCCTGTGGGCCCGTGGGAGGGTGCTGGGTCCCCACCAGCATGGGGAGGGCGCCCGTGGCACTGTTACAGAGCACAGAGGCTTTGCCCGAAGCAAAGCATGGAAGGGTCCCCAAGCCGAAGCTTTTCTCTCCAAAATACAAAACGGGGGAAACACATTTTGTAGTGGAAAGGGAAGTGTTTTGGGGTGGGAGGTTTTCCTGACTGGGACAGGATTGTGCTGACCCTAATCTGCACAGAAGGGAACCTCTTCCGGAGAAGTCCTGTCCGTGTTAGGAGGGTAATGGGGAGGGCTCTCTAGGTAGAGAACAAGGTGCACAGAAACTGCTCGAGATGTCTAGAGAGTGCGACAGAGAAGACAGCGCCGTCCTTTCCAGGGACCTTTTTATGCAACTGATGCATCCGACAGGACTCTGCGGGACCGCTACCATTTCCTTTCTGCTAGTAACTTTTAGCAGCGATCATCTTGTACGAGGCAGCGTGAGGCTCTCCTGGGAGGGAAGAAGCAGCCGTGGTGGGGTTGCAAGTTGTACCCGTGGAATAGAAACACGTGGTTGTGCCGGTGGGAAGGAAGGATTCTGCCCTCCCCCCAGGGACCAATTCCCGAAAAGTCCTTGGGACGGAAACGGGCCGTCCGTGGGAGGCCGCGCTCCCGGGAGGCCTTGAACCACCACCGAGGCGAGGGTGGCTGCTTCACTACCGCGTGCTGAGAAATCGTGGTGGGTCGGACCCCAGACTCCTGCTCTGGGCAATCGCTGCCACGAGCCAGCTGCTGCTTGGGATGGTGGGGAGGAACATCGCACCGGGGACACGTTGGTCCTGGCTGCTCCCAGCCCGCTATGAGCTGCAGCATGGGGGGCACGTAGCAGCGGGAGCCCAGACTGCAGAGGTCCTGACTCCTGTAGCCTGGGGTAGACCCCAGCCCCAGGCCTGTGCCCCACAGGGCCTGCAGCTGAGACCAGGGTAGAGCCCAAGGCCTAGACAACCCTCCACAGAGCCGACGTTCACCACCAATGCCTCAGACAGCCGGGACATCGTTTAACGTCCCCTGTGCTCAGCCCCTTCGCCAGCATAGGCCCGTCTAGGGGCCGAGGGCTGAGCCACCTCAGCTGGAGCCCAGGCAGGAGGTCCCGGGCCTGCCGGGGCAGCGAGTGCATGCGGCGAGCCCTGACTTTGCAAACTCGGCTTCCATTATCAGTCACATCCTCCCGCCCACCTCTTCACTCTACCCAAATTTGACACCACAATGAAAAAAGATTAGGAGCATTGACAGGCCTGCAAAGGTGACAGCTACAAAGAAATATGGAGCAATCACATTGTCAGAGTGCCTATTAGGAACCTAAAAAACCTCAGCTCGCCTGCACAAGCAAACCTGATTTATTGCACTGCGCAGTTCATGAACTCATCAGTGGTTTTGCATGGGGAAGAGATGGATTTTCTCGCCAACGTTTATGGTGTGAGCAGACTGTCCTGCCACTTGTTTGGTGCTATCACAGCCGCGCCGCCAGCGGGGAAGGGAAGGGCAGCAGGGCTGGACCCTCGCTCGAGCTCGGGCAGAGCCTTGCATTGCAGAGTCAGTCAGTGGGAGAGCGCAGCCTGTCACCAGCAAGGCTCCTCTTGCAGGACCGACCACATCACTGGGTCAGAAACTCTGGCTGTCCCACCAGAGCACCCGTCCCGCATGCTTTCTTGACAGCCATCCAGGCCAGAGCCTTCTCTTGGCTTGGGGTTGTTCAGTGCCGGGCATGGGGGGGCTCACAGCTGCCACCGGGGTGCAGACGGTGAAAACCATTTCAGGGTGCTATGGGACGAGCCTGTGGCCTGTGGAGAGAAGGCCACACCTCATGCAGGACAGCCCTCTGGGCAGCCCAGGTGCAGCAGGAGGGAGGGCGCGAGGCATGGGAGCCAGTCAGGCTCTGGGCTCTTGCTCCCTTGTTGGCTGCGCGGTGCTGCCTTCCCCGACGGGACCAGCTGGCAGGTGCTGAGCGGAGGCTGCGAGAGCGGCGGATGCAGCCGAGAGGCCTTCCCTGCAGCTGCTTCTTGTCTTTCACGGCCCGTGACCAAGCAGGCGCCCTGTGACCCCACGCCCGCCTGCCCAGCCGTCACTCAGATGAGATCACGCCCCACCAGGCACCACGCGGGCGCCCAGCACCAGCTGGCCACTGCCCTTTGCACATCCCCATCCCAGGGCTCTCGGCTCCAGAGACTCGGAGGTGCAGCCAGACACCAAGGCCCCAGCACAGAGCTTCCCCTGGACCTGTGGGTCCTGCCGGCCACGGCAGCTCACGTCTTGGCTGGGGGCTCAAGCGGCTGCTGTATGCAGCATGAGGACATGGCTGTGACGGCCCGGTGAGCAGCTCCGCTCCCTCCCGGGGCCCTGCTCAGGCCCAGCTTCCCTCGCTCACAGGCAGGCTGAAGCGTGCGGTGAGCTGGTGCCCGGGGCCGTCAGGCTCCCAGGTGCTTGGCCGCGTGGTTCCCCAGGCTGCAGCCTCCTCCACACGGCACATCTTGGCTGGGAATCTGCATCCTGTCCAGACCCAGGCACTGCTCGCTCCCATGCCTGCAGCAGAGGCACTGCCACCCCGCTGCCAGAGCCGGAGACGGGAGGTGGCAGGTGGCGGGGCACGGTGTGCAGACTGGATGGCCTCTCCAGGCTCCAGGATCCTGGAAAGAGCCCAGTCCTTGGCCGGGCGGGCTTGGCTGCCCAGGGTAGAGAGGTGGTGGAGGTGCTGGCTTTTGGGCACAGGCTGTCCTGCCCTGCGTGGGCTCAGCCCCCACACCCAGCGCCCTGTGAGGGACTCGCCCCAAGGGTCCCATCCAGCCTGGCCTGGCCGTTGGGTGCCTCCACGAGCCGGAGCCCCACCGGGCCCCGCTCTCCCCTCCCTAAATGCACCAGCTTCCAGGGGCCCCGTGCAGACGGGAGCAGCTGAGCGGCGAAGGGTGGTGATTGCCTTCCTTTCACTTGTAAGAGAGACCTTTATAACTCTCTGGGGAGGGAAGAAACAATAATGCTCCTTCATGGATGAAGTGCTCTGAATAAAGTGTATATTTTTTAAAATACTAGTTCTACAGTTATTGAAACAAATTATGGTTAAATGCCTGCACGGCATTGCAAGGGGGCTCATTTGCTGAGAAAACGTGCCCCCCGTTAAGCCCCCAGTCATTATTCTGGCATTAGCATCAGGACCACAGGCAGAGGTGGGTTTCCGTGTCCACCACGACCTGCCCTGCTCCGTGCCCCCGCAGCACCAGCGCCTGCTGAGCCGGGGGCACCGGTGTCCACGTCACCAGCAGGATGCGAGCGAGCCTGGAGGCAGGTGTGCAGCCGAGGAGGGCAGGGCACTTCACAGCCCGACTGGCACAAGGCCACGGCACCCCGGGCGCTGGCTCGGGCAATGAGCAGAGCTGCCCGTGGTATTGTCTCTGGTGCCACCCTCAGCACCACGTGACACCAAGCCCCGGGGGGACTGGTGAAGACTGCCCAGCCCCGGGGAAGGCAGACCACATCCGACCCAGGGACAAACCCTCATGGCCACAGCAGCCACGGCCAACTCTACAGCCAGGGGGCGGGGGGTCGTGGCAGCCTGGTCCCCTCGGGCCGGCGCTGGGGTGGGGCTGCCCGCACGTGGCCCATGTGCCATCTGTGCTGTGGAAATGCAGGGCCAGTGCAGCAAGCTTTGGGCGGCCATCCGGCCGCTCTCCCGTCCTCGACACCCCTGGATGGACGCAGCCCTGGGACTGGCACAGGACACGCAGCCAGGGCAGGAAGGGCATTGGCACGCCCGGTCCCTGCTTCTACACCCCGCAGCAGACAGGGCCTGGCCCAGGTGTGCACAGGTACATGTGCAAGGGGTGATCCAGTCAGACAGCACCAGCAGCAGGAAACCACGCAGGTGCTGTGGGAGGGGCCGGTCAGCCCAGAGAGCTGGTATGCACGGCCCCAGGCGCCCACAGGGGTGGCAGCTGCGCCGGCTCAGACGCGGCACGGGGAGGGTCAGCCGGGCCAGGCCGGCCCCTGGGGACGAAGGCACCAGGCGGCCACGGCGAGCTGGGCTGCGGCTTTTTTTTCGTGCTAGAGACACTGTTGTCATAGCAACACTACTCCGATCGTATCATAGCCAGGAAAAAAAGCAGTTTTATTATCACCATGAATCTTCCTAAATTAACCCCTTGCATGTCTGATTAGCCTGGCGCCGGCGCCCGGGCTGGAATAGCGGCACGCTCGGTAGAGGCGGGGCTGTTGCCGGCCGGGGGGGGAAGCCACGGCCGCCCTGTCACGTCCCGGCCCCATCTCACTGCTGCCCACGCAGCCCCTCGGAGCAGGGCAGCTCTGCTGGGCGGTCGCCCCATGCCGGGTCCGCCCCGCGGGTGCTTTGAGGCCTCCCGGCCCGGCCCCCACTCTGTCCAGAGCAAGCCGGGCGAGAAGCACCACCCGCCTTGCCCATTGCCTCGTTGCCAAGTCATTAAACGTCCTTGATGCTAACTTGCAAGAGAGCGAACGGTTCTGATTCCCAGGCACACGTGACGCCTTCGCACGAGGCCCCAGCCCGGGCGATCTTCCGGCATCCCCGTTCCCTTATGGCAGGAGAAGGTTTCTGCCTTAGCAAAGCAAACGTCCCCTGTCCACCATGGGCATGAGGCCGTCGGGGAAGAGCGAGGCACGTTCGCTGCACCTCGCTGATGCTTTGTATGAATCTGGGCCCTTCCCAGAGCTGCCATGTCTGCACACTGGTGGAGGGGGCTTCCTCTCCACGGTGCCATCGCAGGCGTGTGGGTAGCGTGGGGTGCAGACCTGTCGGCCAAGCAGCCGGCGCTAGGGCAGGGAGCAGCAGCACAAGCCCCGGCAGACCCAGGCGCTGCCTGGACCACAGGCAGGGGTCTCGCTCCCCGCCATGGGGTGCAAACCGAAGCCCCGCTCAGAGTGTGAGCCCAGGGCCCCAGCTACAGACCAGTCCCTGGTCACCCAGGCAAGCAGGGCAGGAGGCCACGCGGCTCCCTGTGTGCCACTGGTGCAGAAACCGGGGTCCTGAGCCCAGCAAACCTAACAGGTCATTAGGCTAAAGCTGACATTTGGCCTAATCAGTGGCAGCAACACCTGCCACCCCCAGAGCAGCTGCATCCTAGAGACCTCCGCGGCTGCTCCTCGCCGAGGAGGGAGAAGCGCAGACCCGGGCGTGCGTGCAGGGCGCAGGCTCCGCATCCCCCACGGCACAGGGACCGCCCCTGCGAAGGGTGCACGGGCCCTGCTGCCCTTGGCTGGGCGCGAGGGCAGGGGTAATTAGGGAGAGGCGCCGCGGCGACAACATGCAATGAGACGCTAAAAACCTCCCCTCCAGACTCAAGTAAATCAGACGTGACTTTGACAAGGTGAAACCAAAGTGATGAAACCAATCCATTCTGCTTGGGGAATCGATCTCCCCCAGCAGGGAGTAGAGAGGCCATCGATTCACAGCCTCAGCAGTCAAGGAATGTCAAGCTGCCTGATCTAAATTTCTATATGCATCACTCCAGGTTACATGATGGAGAAGCCCACCGCGTGCCGGGCCCTCGCCCGCTCCGGCGCTCTGCTCCAGCACTGGCTGGAATTCACTGGTTTAAAAAACCCTGCGGTAGCAATTTGGGGGGGAAGGCGGCTGCCCCAGAGAGCCCACGCGGCCCCTCGCCTGGCAGCGGCCGGGGACAAGCGCAGGCGCCTCAGGAAGTGCCTTGAACCTAATGACAAAAGCAGAGACCTTGAAACAGCAGCAGAAAAATAGCTTTGCCCTTAGAGAGCGCCCGTCGCCTGCCGCGTGCTGCCTGCCCTCCCCCCTGGCCCTCCTAGCAGGCCGGAGAGGTGGCTAATGAATTAGGAGCAGAGAGGAAGGCAGGTGCCCGTGGTGGGGGGTTTCCTTCCTAGGCTTTGCAGGGCCCTCATGCCATGATCTCCCTGTGTTGTGTGTGCCGTCATTTCTGAACACACGAGCGTGTGTGTGCACGCTCAGCTGAAAACCGGCGGTGCTCGGTTGCTTCGTTGTAGGAAGGAGGAGCTTTGCCGTGAGCTCGTGGCAGCTACCACACCTTGCCACCCACCCCCGGCGTGGCTGGCGCGGGCCGTGCACTCGCCTGGTCCCCAGCACGACCCACCTGCAGGTCTGGGGGTCCCAGAGCCGTGGGGCTGGCAGGGACCTGAGGGGTCACATCCAGTCCAGACCCTGCTTGAGGCAGGTGCCCTCAATCAGCCCTGTGCAAACCAGCCCAGACAAACCCTGTGTCCGACCCCGGGGAATTTCCTCCATTTCTGGTGTCGGTGGCATCCATCTTCTGCATCCGGCAGCTCCTGGGCGGGAAGGATGCAGCGAGGTTCGGGGCCAGGCAGGGCCAGTCGACGGAGCAGCCGGGTTTGGCGGGGACCAGACGGCGCCCGGGCGGCTGCGGGTGATCTGCACCCGGGACGCAGGCAGGGCTGAGAGAGCGAACCGTGTCCTTGCTGTGAGAGCAGGTGTCGCCATTAACTTTTCATTTTTTGGGATGAAATATTGATGAGGGAACACGGCTCTGGCTGTGCTGAGCCACGGCCCGCGGCCGTGCGACGGCGCCTAAGGGGGACGCCGGGGGGGGCGGGGCTGGGCAGCGG
>NW_005841869.1:4026328-4046806 GCF_000455745.1 Alligator sinensis
GGCCCCCTAGCCGCTGTTGCTGTCGGGCCAGCCGGGGCCCTTGGTCATGCCCGCGTGAGAGCAGACGTCTGTCTCTGGGGAGAGGTGGAGAAAGGCGACGGGCTCTGCACGCCTGCAGGGTTGTGTTGCGTTTTACCACTTCTCTGCGACGAGCAGGCTTCGCGGCCAGGAGTGGCATGGGCGCTTTCTGCTTTCAGCTCCCAGTGGGCGGTGGGGATGGGCTATCGGGCCCGGCCGAGAGGGAGACGGAGACGGGGACGTGGAGCTGAGATGAGCTGAGTCTGCAGTGGTTTGGTTGTGTTTGCCCTGCCCAGCTGCCCCCGGCCCCGAGAGGGGAGGCCTGCCCAGCTCTGGGCGTCCTCTGCACGCCTGCCTTCCCAGAGGGGTTTCTGCATCCTCTCAAGGACGAGGCCACCGTTGCACCAGCGCAGCACGGCAGTGAGCTCTCTGCGCTCGCCCTCATTTGAACGTGGTCTTTGTGGGGTCAGGCACAATTTGCACCCTGGAAGCAACCTGGACGGACTTCTGGCCTGCTATTGTTTAGTCCAACCTGCATTACTTAGGTCCGACTGGTCAGGCGTCGTGCGGCCGTGCCGTTCCTCATCTGCCGGAGGTGCAAGCATTTCTGGAAGGGACACGCTTTCCTGCCAAGCTGGCATTGGGTCTCCTTGAACATGCATGCACCGGGCGTGGACGTTCAAACCCCTGCAAACACGTGGCGCAGAGGCTGCAGCCTGGATGCTTTGCTCAAGTCTAGCCCCAGGAAGGATCCAGGCCAGGTCTCTCCCGCATCCTCATGCCCCTGCCCCCTCCTCGCTTGCACCCAGCTCCAGGGACCGAGCTGCCGCAGCAAAGGCGTGGGGCTGGGACCGTGCTCTCCTGAGGGATGCCCAGGGCTGGTGGGGACACCGGCGCGGAGCGTCCCTCTCCCGCCAGCCGGGCAGCGAGCACCGCCGGGGCAGGGGGCTGCCGGGAGCCTGTCGCTGCCTCTGCAGCCCGTGGAGCAGGCCACACGTGGCAGCAGGGAAAAGCAGGCTGGTATCAGTCAAATAATCCCCCTCATTAGTCTTCTGGAAACCCGAAGATAAGGCGGTGAAAGGGACAGCTGCTCCTTCTGTTGTGAAGTGGGTGGGGGTTTCCTGTAGCAAATCTGTCAGTGACAGGAGAATTTCCCACATGAAGGATTCCTCCGGAGCAGGGCTCAGCTACAGCCGAGCGCTGCCAAGCCCCGCCCGGGCTCCGGGACCTGGGGGCGCGGGACGGGACGGGACGGGACGGGACGGGACGGGAGGGCCACCCCTGCGCCCGGGGTGCGCGCTGCCCCTCCTCGCCGGGCATCGGGCTCGCGGCCTTAGAGACGCACCTGTGGAAAGGCGCTGGCAGGGCCCCCTCGCCCAGGGCAGGTGGGCAGCCGGGGCTCCCGGCCCGCGCACGGCTAGAGCTGGCGTGCTAGCAGGGCACCTGGGCTGAGCTGCAAAGGGAACGTGAACCCCTGACCTGGGACCGCTCTGCTCTGACCCCCCGTGCCCATCGCAGACATCGCAGACGTGGGGGCACGCCACGGCCCGTTGCAAGAGGGAGGTTTTTGCACATGCATGTCTCTCTGGGAATTTTTCCTTGAAAGCATCGCAGGTCCCCTTCCAGCAGCCCTAGCATCCATGCACACATTACCCCGGGGTAAGAGGAGCCGGGACTGAACTGGTTTCGGATTCCCCTGTGCTCCGACATGCCCCCCTTGCAGCACGCGGCCAGGCGCAGCATCCTGCCGGCACACACGACTCAGTGAAACAAGTGGCGCTGGCCAGCCGAGGTCCCATCACCGCTGCTGGAAGCGCCAGAAAGGACACAAACGGCCCTAGCAGCGTGGGTCTCCAGCGGCCTGCCCGTCTGCATTGTGCGCGGCATGATCATGGTCGTTCGCTTGCAGGAGAGAAGCTGGGTGTAACGCGGCAGGGCCCCTTTAAGACGTCTATCTCGTTCTGCTCTCAAATGCATCACGGGCTGACAGGTAGATTTGGAAACGGAGAAGCACCCGGGAACGGGATCGTTCTTTATGCAAAACACAGCGCTGCTAACGCCTCGCACCACGACGCATCGAGCAGCGTTTCGGTGAAGTTCTGCTTCCTGCAGAAACCCTGACGTGGGGGATTCAAGGATGCGAAACGCCAGCAGCGCGCCGACCGCGTCCGCCTGGCGTGCAGGGCTTTGCATGTCCAGCCCCGCGCAGAACCTCGCGTTTGGAGTTACAGATTAAATAATATTTAACAGGATTACACTTGGAAGACTTGTTTCCAAGTAGCAAATAGATGTCCCATGTTATTCTTTCCTCTAAGTAGTTGTTGTTATATCTTATTCATCTGGAAAATAATTTCAAACAGCCATGAAAATAGCGGATTTCTCTCTGTTAAAATGATAGTCAGAGCCCAGGCCGCTGACATATAGTAACATGATTCACTTGGACAGTTACTGACTGCACATTCAATTCATTTCTTCTCTAGAGCACCAAGTTATTATCTGAAATGCACAAGGTGTCTGGGGGTAACATATGATCAGCCAGGGACGCTTTTGACGGCTTGAAGAGCAATCAATAAAAATTGTCTCCAGCAGTTTTGTGGAGTATGGAAGTTGGTGGTGAAATGAAGTGATGGAGATTAACTAGTGGAAGTCAATGCCCTGGTGCTGTGAACCTTGGTTTTTAATTAAGCTCTTTTTACTCCAACAGGGTATTTATTTCTACCAAATTCTGCGGTAACGGATAACTTCCCTCTCCTCCGCACATGCATGTGTGCACACGCGTGTGCACCGTGTCGTGTCCCTGCTCCGAGTCTCTGCACACCTGCAGCCGGTCGGTTAGCGAGTGCTGCCGACTTCCTCGAGCCCTGGAGCAGCCTCCTCCTCGCCGTCTGCTCGCTGTTTAGCACCTCACCCGGCTTCTCTGCAGTCGGGGCTCACCTCAAAGCCGCCAAACCCCACGCGGATGCCCCTGCCGCCGGACGCACGCCTGACACCCCCAGGGGTTACTTCTCCCACTGGTGAGCTGGGGCGCTCGGCCGGCACTCCTGGATTCGGATCTCCTGCGCGACGAACCTGCTGCTGCTCCCGCTGAGGCTGACGGGAGCTTGGCATCACCACCAGCGTGCGGGGCCGGATTGTGCGCTCCTTGCATGAGTGCTGGTGGCTTGCGGCTCGGCAAACAACTGTCTGTCCGCACGGCAGGGCAGGGACCTGCATCGGCGTGGCGGCGAGTCGTGGACAGGGTGCACACACTCCTTCACAAGCACCTTCCTGGGAAGTCCACTGGTCTCTGCCCCTCTCCGGAGAGGAGGTCACCTCTCCTCGGGCCCACGGCTGGTTTCCTTCCACTCGGCCAAGCGCAGACCGACAGGAGGGTGGAGTAACAACTGCGCCTCTAGCAACCCGTCGAGTGACGACTGTGGTTCACTCGGCAGAGCCGTGCCTGTGCGAGCGGTGGCGTGGGGTGGCCTCCACAACAGCTGCCCCTGGCACCACGGCACAAGCCTGCACTCCCCAGGGCTCAGGGCTGTCTCACCCCAGCTCCGATCGCAGGAGAAGGGACTGGCCCCCCGTGGTATCTCTTTATGGGCCTGCGGCTGTCACGATCACGAGCACCCCTCGTGCCCAGACACGTGTCCCAGCAGCCTGAGCAAGCCGCCGCATCCTGTCACGTGCACTGCCCAATTGCCCACGGACATGGGAGATGGAAATAGCATGGAGGAAATCTTGGCCGGCCCCAGGCCTGCAAGCCCGTGGCTGTCTGGGGGGAGCGAGGGGCAGGGGATGCTCTCCCCGTGCCCCGGGACTGTGCACGCAGTGGCCACGCTGTGCCCTAGCAGTCTCCAGCGCAGCTACCCGGGGTGGGGGAAAGCTCGGCATTGCAGCCCCTAATTGAATGAGCCCTGCCCCTGCATCACGAGCTCAGCCCGCACAAGCCCCCGCACTCGCAGGGACGCCGGCGGAGGAGAAGGCCACGTTTGCAGCAGGCGCGCAGCAACAGGGAGCACGAATGTCAGCGGGCCCTCGTCCGAGCACAGGCCCAGGAGCAGGCTGCAAAATCCCCTGGCTCGTGGCCATCAACACAGGGGGAAACCACCTCCGAGAGCGAGAGCGAGAGCGAGGGGCGAGCAGGAGACAATAGGGTGGAAATCCTCCCCAGATGCACGCTGCAGCTCCTGTCTGATCCACGTGCAGCGCTCCCAGCCCCGCACACGGAGCCGGGGCAGGCGCTGAACGGGGGCCCCGAGAGGAGGCCCGGGAGCTCCCTGCAACCCGCCCCGGGCCACGAATGGCCCGGGCTGCTCCGCGCAGCATTAACCTCCCATTTCACGCGCGTGTGCAGCACACCGCTCCGGCTGGACTGCGCGGGCGTGAACTGTACCACTCAGCTTAATAACAAATGTATAAAAATAATAAAAAGGGAAACTCATGGATATTATTTGTCAAGCGTGTGCCTAGCAATCCCTGTTATTTCACATATCGTTCTAGGGGGAACATAAGTAAAACACATTAGCAGTAATTTAAAGTTGCTGTGTGCATTGATTATTTATATCCTTACATAAAACCCCAGTCTCTCTGTGCAGCATACCAGCCTTGATAAACTGTGTATGTTAAATCACCATCTCCAAATATGTGGACAGAATCTCCAGGCGAATATTGTAGGGGTTTTTTAATATATATACGGAGAGATAGATCCGCTCTTTGGTAGTGACTTGTTTGGTTCAAGTGCATCTCTAAATCACAGTATACATATAAATAATAAATAAGGGAGACTCATATCCTTAATATTATTCTCATGTCTTATTAAACTAATATTTCAAAAAACTTTTATTTTTTCCTTTAGTTGCAGGTCACTGCTAAAGTTAAAAAAAATTACCAGCCAGCCCTGATGCTTCCTGGAAAGGATGCTGGAGTCCCCAGCAAAGCCCGAGCATGAGTGATTATCCTAATTGCCCGGAGATGCCTTTTGAGAGATGGCATAATTAAGCGGTGAGATGATTGAGGCCTTTGGCACCTTTGTCACGCGCTCCCCAGCGCCGTCCCAGCCGGCGAAAAAAGAGAGGGCTGTTTCCGGGATGTGAGCCTTATTTTTTCCTTCATTCCCACAAACATGTGATTTGATTTCTTGCCATGGAAATCTCTGGCTGCAGCTGGGCGATTCCCACCGGCCCCTGTGCGCAGCTCTGCACTGGGGAGGGGGTCGGGGGTCGGGGGCCAGGGCCGGGGCTGGGCTCCTCGGGGAGGCTGAGAGATCTGGGCAACGAGCAGGTCGCTGGCACCAAAGCTGAGACCCGGATGGGGGTTTTGGTCAGCACAAGTGTGCTGTCGGCCAGCCGCGGGCTTGGGGAGAGAGGGAGGGAGGGGCGTGCATGCACGTCCTGTCACTCAAGAGCTCTGTGTGTGCACACGTGTGCATATCTAAGCTGTCCCTCTGGCTGTCTGTGTGTGTGTGCATGCGTATCTAAGCTGTCTCTCTGCATGTGTGTGCATGCGTGTACATACCTAAGCTGTCACTTGGACTCTGTGTGTGTGTGTGTGTACACGCATGTGCATACCTAAGCTGTCATTCAGACTGTGCATGTGTGCATGTGTACATAGGAGGCAGTCCCTCTGACTCTGTGCACACGTGCACATACCTAGGTTGTCGCTCAGACTGTGTGTGTGTGTCTGTGCACACATGTGTGCACACCTATGCTGTCAGCCCCCCCCCCACAGTGGAAGCCACATGTGGCTAGTTAATGAAGCAGCCTGATTTGCAAGGAGGGGGCACTGCAGCTCCCCAGCCTCATCCCGGCTTAGCTGTGTGGCCTTGGGGGGGCTCGGTCCATGGCCGAACGCTAAGGTCCTTGTGCCGAAGCAGGCGGGAGAAGCACGGGCGACCCCCTGCGACGGCACGGGAGGGTCTCTGCCGAGAGCGCTTTTCGCGGGGAGAGGCAGTCTCTCCTGGGGGCTCTCGCAGCCCTTCCCTCGTGGGCTGGTGGCTCCTAGCCCCGGGGCCGTGGACAGCCCCTCTGCAGGAGCAGCAAAGGACGGCGTGGGGCCAGCTCGCCATGATGGGACACTTAGGCCTGCCACCGCATCACTGATTTGGGCCCCGGCAGCTGGGCAAGGCCCCTTGCATCACCCATGCGGAGCAGGCCACGCTGGGCCCTGAGCAGTGCGCCACGTGGTTCCCGTCGCCCAGGCTGTGCCGGGAGATGCCTCAGATCGGGGCCGTGGCAATGCAGCGAGCAAAGGGCTTGGCCTGGTTAGCAGAGCCATGTCTCGCTGGGAGAGGCCCTGGCTGGACGCGTGCAGCCGGGCGCCAGCCCTGCAACGGCTGAGGTGCCGCAGCCGGACCGAAGCGCACACGCGCTGCCCCACGGGCCCCGGGGCTGCGAGAGCAGGTGGTGCCGCGAGCCGTGGGCCTGGTCGGGGCTGTCAGATCCGGATCGACGGGCATCGGCAGAGGCGCCGGAGGGGAGCAGCCCCGCACCTGCCGGCAGCGCCAGTCTCCCTGGACAAGCCAGAAGCAACGGAGGTCCCCAACCAGCCGCTAGACAGCAGCCAGGACAGGCAGGCGACTGCCACTTCCCGGGCGCCTGGAGAGCGCTCTGCTCCTTGGGCAATGGGGCAGAACCGCTCCCGGCAAACGGGGACGCCAACGGGAACATCTGCTGGCTTCGGAGAGCAGCTTCTTGGCGAGCTCCGTCGGCTGGGGAGCAGCCGGCTGCCGGTCAGCTGTGCCCACGCCGCCGCGTCGATGCAGGGAGCGTCCGGGGGGACGGGCGGGACGTGCCAGCCAGGCCTGGGGTAAACACCATGCATCAAAATTAACATCCCCGGCACGTGCTGGAGCCGCGGGACTGCTGGGGAACGGCCTCCGCAGAGAGCCCCAGCGCCGCAGCGCTGCCTGGCCAGACCTGCCACTGCTGCTGTCGGGGACGCCGTGCCAGAGGGCAGCTATGCCCTCGAGAGGACTGTCAGGTTCGAAGTGAGGCCTCGTGTCCAAGAAGCTTTCGCGGACAATCTCTGATGGAAGCACTGCAAGCATCCTCCGTCTCGGCCCTCCGGGAGCCGCGGGCACTCGCTGGTCCTGCAGCCGCCCGCGCGCTTCGAGACGCCGGAGCACTTCGGGGAACACCGAATCCGTAATCTGGCGACAGCCCTCCAAGAGGAACGCGGCTGCCTCGTGTGCGCTCCGCCGGGAGCCGGGCTGGGGTGGAGCGGCGCTCTCTGTTCTCGCATGTCGTGGCTAACGTCGTCCTGGAAGAAGGAATGGGGGTGACACGATGCCCCGGGACACGGCCGCTCTGGAGAGACGAGCGGGGCCGCGGTGCAGAGGTGCCGGCCTGGCTCTGGAGAGACGTGACTTCGTCGCCAAGGGTCCCTCCCCTCCCAGCCGAGGCAAGCTCCTTGCTCGGGCTATCCTGCCTAATCAGGCTCTCGTTACAGTTGACTGGGAGTTTTCTGACTCAACATTTCTCCACTGGAAAAATGCCAGTTTTTCAAAACCAAGATGTTTTGCAGGAATGTGACGTTTCTGACAATTATTTTCCAAAAGAAAAATGGAGAAAGACGTGCTTGATAAGGTGCTGGACCTGCCCAGGAGGCAACATTTCAATTATCCCTTCCCATGTGAATTTTTGTTTCGATTTTTAAATTTTTACGGTCGAAAACTGGAGCCAGACGTCCCAAGCAGCCTGCGCTGAAACCTTTCCGAGACTTCGGTTTTGCGGGGCGCGGCGCCGTGCTTCGGTTTTGTCCCGTTTCAGCCGAAATGCCGAGAAGACCATGCCTGGGTCCCACGGGGCTTCAGGCTTCCCGGGGCCGGGGGTCTGCTATTCTGCCTGTGCACCGTGCCTGCCAGCGAGGGTCTGCAGCACCACAGTCACGTCAGGACCCAAGATCCTCGTCATACGGAGCGGTCACGTTGTCCCGAGACATTGCACTGCCCATAGCAGGGCCGAGGCAGGGCTTGCAAGATGCAACCCTCGGGTAGCGCTTCGGCCCGAGCTGTCTTCAGCCTGTCAGACGGATGCTGCCGCAGCGGGGATAGGCATTTGCATAACCTTTTAAAACGAGGTTTGTTTCCCCCGGCTGTAATTGCAGGGTGCAGGACGCCGGCTCTGGAAATGGACACATTAAATGCTCTGCATTCTCGAGGCGGCCCCGGGAAGCAGCGCTGCAGCGCGTGATAAGTGAGCAGGCATCCCAGCCCGTGAGCGATCGCTCTGCGCAGAGACAGCGGCACGGGGACAGGGAATATACGGCGCGGGAGCCATGCCGCGGATGCGTCTGCAGGCCGCTCGAGCAGCTTGGAGATGCAGCCTCTTCAATTACAGGACCGCCATTATCAGCTAATACCTGAAATCACTTCATTAGACACTAATATCCCAACTCCCCTGAATTATTCTGAGGAGATGACCCAGCAGAGTGGGCATTATTGTGAGGTAATTGCCTGCACCTGGCAGTTAAGTTTGGAGGCAAAGATAAGGGTGTCTAATGTACCCACAAGGTCAATTATTCAGTAACCCTCCTTCCCCAGGCTCTTTCTGCCGTTAGCAATGGTTCCAATTAAAAATCTGCATCAATTAAAGAGTCTTCCAGATTCTCCATTACCTCTCAAAAGTTTTCAGACCTAATGGGCAAATGCAAATCGGACGCTGCCGTAAATCGGAAGGGGCCGCAGGCAAGAGGCGGTATTAACCCTGGCCGTGCCACGCTGCTCTGGTGGGTGACCACCAGGCCACATTAAGCACACGCACCGCCTTCCCCATGGCCCTGGGTCACACGTCCAGCAGCTGGCAGCTCACCAGGCAAAAGCCTCTATGGTGGGATGGGTCATTAGGGTGGCAGACAGCGGGAGCCGGGGGCGCAAGGACAGGAAGGTCCCTGTCGCCGGCCCTAGCACGACTGGCCGCCGGCGGAGAGACCGGCCAGCAGTGTCTCCGGCACGGAGGGACGCCTAGGGCCTGCGAGCGGGCCCAGGCAGCCCGGCACTGGGTGCAGAGCTCGCGGGCACGGCACGGCGCCGCGCGGCACGGCTGTGGGTGGCGGTGACACGAGAACAACACTTTATGTAAATACCTTCGGAGCGGCGTGGCTCGTTATTGATGCAGACAGTTGTGAGGGCGAAAGCAAACAGCGCTTGGCAGCAAGAACTTTTAATGAGAACGTCATTAAGGAATTCGGTCTGCCGACCGCAAAGTGATCCTGGGCGCAGCCGCCTGACTTCCCTGCCTCTCCGGTTCTCTCCTGTCCACTACACATAAAAATGTCATTTGTTTTTATAACCCCAGAATCCGGGCGCGCTCTCTCTCCTTTTATTAACCAATTTATTAGCAGGACAAGAACAGCCAGCTGGAGTTGGAGGGCAGTGGCTTATGACCCCTTTTTTTGCTATCCCCCTAATTATTTATTGCTATCAGGCATCAGTGTTTCTGTAAATTAAACCCTCTCTTCTCAAAGCTGCCCCGTGGGTGTAAATCAATACAGTGTATCTCATAACACACTGTTATTAATAAGCCGTGCTTTGAGATCGCTCTGCCGCCTGCTCCGTCTCCAGCCAGGGTCGAGCAGGGATGGGGCGGGCGGGGGCCGGGGCCGAGGGATGCTGCTACCGCGGCCCAGCGAGCACCAGGTGCGGTGGCCTTAGCACAGCCCTGTGCCGCGGGAGGCTGGAGGGTCCAGCTGGACGAGCCAGCACGTGGCCCGCGGGGATCCCCGGCGCTGGGGAGCTGGCATGTGAACCGGAACCAAGAGCCGCCATTCCCCCTGCAACAGAAACCCCCAAACTTCCCTTCGGAAACTTCCAAACATTTCATTTTGACAGCGTCACCCGGGGCTTTTTTCTTACGTGGACAAGGTCGAATCACTGTGAAGTGGCATAAATGATATATGGCCCCGATACGTTTCGTGTGAGGCAACGTCTAAAAATAGTGCTGCACAGACAGACCCTGTGAAACAGAATGGCCTGACACCCTGAAGTCAAAGTGAAGCACGTCAGTGGTGCAAATGGAAATATTTCTCCATTACTTTGCACCACATTTTGAACTCCCAAACAAATTGCTGCTTCTTTCTCCCATCCAAAAAGCTGCATGTGTTTGTGGGGGAGATTCTCCATTTCAAGAAAACTGCTTCCAGAGAAAAACTTCTCCCCGGGAAAACCCTGTGCCAATCTACTTAAGGGCCACATCCTGAACTGCTTTCAGGTGGTGCTGCTCAGACCGCCCAGCTCCATCAGCTTCCCCGGGCTCCGGGGTGTCTCGGTCCGGACCCCAAAATACTCCCATCAGCAGGACGTGCTTCCGCGGTCTGTCCAGGAGGCTGACAAGTGCGTTCCCGGGTTGCCTTCATGCTCTCACCCGGGTCTGCAAAGTATTTGCATCGATAATGCAGATGAGCCCTGCAAGGGGAAGAGCTTTCAGGCGCGGGGCAGACACGCGTGTTCCCTCCACCTGGCGTGCGGACGACCGGGCAGGCTATTTCTGTCCTGTTTTCCATCGCCTTTTTTGGAAGGGGCGGGATCTAAATCTCCTAGATAAACACACCATGGAAAATTCCCATCTCTTCAAATGCTGCCAGGGATTGAACGGTGCTTTCCTGGGCTGCCAGCGTAGGGCGCTGGCCTGGTTTCTTTCTGGCTTGCTCTGTCCGTGGGCAGGGCCCTCCCAAGCCCGAGTGTGCAAACGGCCAAGACAGCGTTAGCATCGCGGGGTGCGACCAAGCCCCTCGACGGGCCTGCCCAGGCCTGGGGCACAGGCGCCCTGGAGGAGGGCTAGCCAGGGGCAGCAGGAGCTGCGGGGGAGCAGGTGTCCCTTGGAGGTCAGCCCCCCGCGCCCCAACACACGGGCCTAGGGCTGAACAAGGAGCGCCAGCAAGATTCCCCGCATGTTTTCCCAGGGAAGAATTGCAGAGGACCCGCTATGTGCCCGGATGAGCCTGCCCCCCGCCCCAGCACACCCCTGCCAGGGGACTCCTCTCTGCCCCGCTGCCCCAGGGCTGGGTCCAGGGCCTGGTGCCTTTCCCCAGCTCCTCCAGCGCCTGCGCGAAGCCTGCCCGGGTCAGCACGGCACGCGCGGGCTGGTGGGATCAGCTCTGCCCATGCCAGCAGGGCCACCGTGTCCCAGGAGCACGGGTCCCTGCTGGAGCAGGACGTCCCGGGGGAGCAGAAGCAGAGCCCGGGACCAGGGCTTCCCAGACAGGAGCAGGTGCCGCCTTGCTCCCTGGAGCCCCAGCCTGGCCCAGAGCCTCCAGACAGCCTGGGCACACCTCAGGCCCATGTCATGGACAGACGTGAGGCAGGAAATCCTGGCTCCGATCCCTGTGACCCTGCTCGGGCTTCCCGTGGCCTGTCGTGGCACCTGGCAATGGTGGGGGCCGGATGGCGGCTGGGGGCACGCTCCCCCCGGTCTCCATGGCACTAGGAGGCGGTGTGGGCCGTGGTGCGGGGCAGCGTGAGCAGGGAGATGCTCGACAGGCTCTGGCTGCGTGTGCAGCGTTGGGGAAGGAGCCTGGCTCACGCTCCTCCGTGCACCAGCCGGCTTCAACATTGCCACCTCGTGGCCTGCATGCCGCATGGACGTCAGCAGCCGCCCCGGCCGGCACAGCCCTGCTCCGCGGGGAGGACCCTGGGCTGAAGCCCTCCTGGATACCTGGGGCTGGGGGTAGCTGTGTGACCACCCCAGCGTCCAGGGAGTCTGGCCAGGCAGGTGCAAAACGGGCACCTCTCTGCCTGCACCACGGAGCGGTCGGCGACACAGCCCTGATGGGCACCGTGTGCACCGATGCTCCCTGCCAGCCGCTTTGCCCCTCGCAGGCCAAGCACGAGGCCACGGCCAAGGTGTCTGGGCACAGGGGACTGCCTCGGACACCTGCAGGGGGGTCTGCTTCTCAGACAGCGCCGAGCCGCTCCGGCCTCAGGCATGCAGACCCCACCGAGCCACTGCCCCGATGCCAGGGGCTGCGAGAGCAGGAGTCGAGCCCTGGAGCCGTGGGGCTGAGCGTCAGCCTCGTGGGATCATTGCAAGGCAGGTCGCAGGCGCACCGTGATGCCTCCGCCCGTGTCCTGAGGGCCCATCTTCATGCAGCGCCAGCGCAGGGCCGAGGCTGGCACCTCCGGCCTGTCCGGCGGAGAAGTGGATGCTTAAATGCTCCGACGGTGGGAGAGGGGATTCGAACGCTCCGCTCCCAGCCGGCGTGGGCTGGTGCCGGGATTTCACGGTGGCCGCTGCGCGGCTCCCGTCTGCGGAGGCCAGGGAAGAACAGAAGGGCCCCCGTCTGCGCACGCGATCTCGCCCGAAACGGATGGCACAGGCTTCTCAAGGACATCTCAGGAGCCACCGGCGTTTGCACAAACACGCACGGAAAGGAGCCTGCACCGCTGCGGCGCAGGCCTCGCTCTCTCCAGAGAACAGCCCCGCATCCAAGGCACGGGCGGGAAAAAACAACTTTCCTTGTTAGAAATAATTATATCTTGTCAAGGACAGTGGCGCCTGCAAAATACCTGCTAATCTGCCGCTCATGATACCTGGCACGCGGAGTGGGTGGGGGGCTTCCCTCCGCTGCCACGGGGAAGGGGTGCCAGCTGGCATCTCCCCGCTCCTTCCTCGCCCTGTCCAGGCCCACGCGTCCAGCCCGGCAGCCTCTTCCTGTGTGGCACCTCGTGGCTCAGACCCCGAGGAAGAGCCGCCTGTCGCCAGGAGCTGGATGCGAGTGTAAACGGGGGCAACCCGCGTTCAGTGCCTGGCAGCACCACGCTTGCATGCTGGCCCCTGCACAGGGTCACCGGCTGCCAAAGGACATCCCTGGCACCAAGTGCTGCGTTGGGCAGGCCCTGCACACGTGTGGGCATGGCCCGGTCCTCTCCGTCCTGCCACGAATGACCCGGGAAGCTGCAGCGTGCAGGGCTGGGCCTCCACGCACCCGTGGCAGCAGCAGCCCGAGACCTCTCGGGAGCTGCAACACGAGTCCTCGAGGTGCCTGTGGACAGACAAGCTACGGAGAAGCTGGACAGCTTGCATCTGGACCTGAGTCGGCAGCCACTGATTGTCAGACACAGCCCGGGCTGCCTCCATCGCTGAGCCCACCAGCTCGTGCTGATTTAACAGGGGCAGGGAGCTGGGAGCTTGCAGGTCCCTCTGCTGTGGAGGGGGGAGTGGAAGCAGAGGGCAGGTGTGTGCATGAGAGGGGGGCCGGGGCTCCAGCACAACCCTCCTTATCAAGAGCTGGTCATTAGTCTCGTTAGCACACCCAGTACTGGGTGCACCCACATGGCTGGGAGATGTGAGAGACAAGCTGCCCAGCACCCAGCGGGGAGGGTCCGAGCTGCCCCACGCCTGCTCCTGCTCGCAGTGGTCATGGCAGAGGTGGGGTGGGGATTGCTTCCCTGCCTGACGTGGCCTCGATGTTGGGAGGTGATTGCTTCCCTGCCTGACGTGGCCTCGATGCCAGCATGATGACGGTGGGCCTCATTAGCGTGGCGCTGTCTCCCTGCCCAGCGCTGACCTGGTGCCCATGCCCAGGCATGGCTAAGCCCAGCACAGCCGGCACCCCCCAACACACATGCTGCAGCTGTGTCCAGATGCTCCAGACGGTGCTGCTATGGCAGGGCTGTGCTGGAGCAGGGGTTGCGTGGCAGCTCCCGCCGTCCCTCAGCACGGGCTGGCTGAGGCATTTGCCCGCCACAGAAGGACACGCGAGGGCCCCGCACACCGGGGTGTAACATCAGCCCACCTGGCCTGTGGTGTGCCTGCAGGGACCAAGTCAATAGTTGTGACAGTTGTGCCATGCCCCATTACGGCCCTTTGTTAGCCTCTCGCTACCGTGGCATGTACGCACGTGGTCCTCGCCCTGCCCTGGCCGGCCGCAATCACCGCTGCTTGGCATCTCCGTGCTGCTGTGGGTCAGGGCCAGCCCCGGGGAACATCCCCGAGGGCGGCAGGGCACATCTGCATGCGTGCCCGGTCCTCGGCACCAGCAGTGGGGAGCTCAGCGCCTTGAGCCTGGTGGCACGAGGCAGGTGTGGCCAAACCGGCACAGCTGGCGTTTGCCCGGGCGGCTGCGTGTGGGTGAAGAAGGAACGAGCTCTCAGCTTTGGGAGCCTGGAGGCTGCAGGGTGGATCCCAGAGGCAGCGCAGAGGTCTTGTTATACTCTGTGTTGAGCTGTTGATAGAGCTACTATGCAACATTGCTCCTGGGCCCTGCCGCAGCCACCGAGACATACATGAGTGACAGCAAACAACAGGCTCCACACCAAGAGGCAAAGGCGGCTTTGACAAACACTCACTAGAAAATAATCAAGTGGCAAAATAATTCTGCATCGGACACACTTACCAGAGCATAGAGTCTGAAAAGGAGACAACATCTTGTGTCATCTATCTTCCTTAGACACCCAAGCCGTGACAAAGTGGAAAGCAAAATTATGATGAATGATCGGACATATTTAGTCTGTACCTGTGCTCTTTAACTAGGCCTGGTGAAATGGGTGCTAATGAAAAGCAGAACACCTACCAAAAAGAGGAGATTTCATTGAAAACAAGTCTTTATTACAAATTGGCACTTCGTTTTCATAAAGTGCATAATGAAGGTGCATATTGTGACATAAATTAAAACAGGCAACTGATGGGTCAGCACTGCAAAACATTACACAAAGACAAATCACCAGCGAGCCCTCGACAATGGCTGTATCTCATTTACAATTTTTCGAGTACATTTTCAGATTGTGAGGGAACACGGCTAGGTTTTGTTCATAAACGGCATGCCATCATTTATTTTACTGCCTCATTTGAATATGATGAATACTGTAGCCCTTTATTTGTTCACAACAACCAAATAATTGTAGATCCGTGGGTTTCTGGGCAATTAATCACATTTTTTTCCTCCAACAATCCACTATAAACATGACATTGAACAATAAAGTACATTAACCTCTGCTTTGCACAAAAACTTTGCTTATTTAAACACTGCAAGGTTATTGGTTCTCATTCTGCTTCAAGATCCTGCCACACGCGGCAGTCGAGTGCTCATCTGCACGCCCGTGCAGGCTGCAGGGTGTGCAAACCCACCTGCCCAGGTGGACGCACGGCCCACGTCTGTCTGGCTGACAGCCCTGTGCCAGAGACGTGCCCGGCTCTGGAGACAGCCTGCCTGGGCATGGGTGAGGATGCAGGGTGCGAGGGAGCTGCCTTCCCTGGGAAGCTGCCATTGGGCCCAGCGGGGCTATCGCAGCTGCGTGGTTACCTGCCCTGCTCCTTGTGGCAGGATCCATCCCCGTGCACCCTGCGTGCAGCTGGCTGCTCAAGGTGTGGGGCAATGCAGGCAGGGGAGAAGGGGCTGGTAATGGAGACTC
This sequence comes from Alligator sinensis, assembly GCF_000455745.1. Lineage (NCBI taxonomy): Eukaryota > Metazoa > Chordata > Crocodylia > Alligatoridae > Alligator > Alligator sinensis. The sequence goes on from NW_005841869.1 coordinate 4,041,675, forward strand.
CCCTTCCCACCACGCCGGTCCCCCTCTTCGAGCCCCCGCCGCAGAGGTGCACGGGGTGTCTCCTCCGGCCGCGCAGCCTCGTGAGCCGAGCGGGTCCGTGCAGCACAGAGCACGAGGGCAAAGGCAGCTCAGGCCCGTCCTCTGTTAGGTGTTTGTACAGCGCCGGGCACAGCAGGGCTGGTGCCTCTGGGGCATCTGCCTGCAAACGATGCGTAACAGGTCCCTGGCAGAGCAGGCCCCCGAGCCGTGCCCTCCAGCCCAGCCCACGCTGCCCTGGTGAGGGCAGGCCAGGCCCGGCAGGGCGATTCGGGCAGGCTGTGCTGTCCCACACCACGGCAGCAGGAGCCTTCCAAAACCCGAGCCGGTTTCATTACTCGTGGTCCCAAGCCTCTTCCCAGCCAGCGCCGCGAGCAGCGAGGTCTCAGGGCCTGTCCTTTTCCTTTGCTGCTCTCTGCCCGCTCCCCCTTGCCCCGCAGCTCCTGACCCCACGGCCCGTGGCGGTGTTTCGGCAGTGGCTCTGGCTCTTTATCTTACCCCCAAAGGACTTCAGGGATTCCTGCACTTATCCTCAACACCGGGCAGCTCTCCCGCCCCACGGCTGCCACCGAGTCCACGCAGCCCCCACAGCCGTGCAGCGCGCGGGGCAGCCGCGTTTGCCCACGGCCGCGCTGGTGTGCTGTGCGCGTGCGGATCCCAGCCAGGAGTGGAGAGGCCGGGGCAGCTGAGAGGAGCCGTCCTTCGGAGGTGCCAGCGCCGGGGTTTGGCCCTGGTGAGCGGATTCCCAGCCCGAGAAGGAGGGTCACGTCAGACGACGGCTGGAGGCGCCTTCGTCTCCCCGTGGATCCCACCCGGCGTGTCTCGCTCCGGGCTGCCCTCTTGCCAGCGGAAAGCCACGCTGGCGTGAGCAGACACACATCTGGAGAGAGAGCCACCTCCCCTGAGTGATTTACCAGGCACCTGATGTTTCCTGAATGGCATCCAATAAATATACCTGCGCTCGCAGCTTATAAATCCCACAGTACCTGACAACGAGCTGATTCCACTTAATTCCAAAATGATTGAGCTCCGGCTTCCTTCCGGTGGGACGGACGTGGCTGGCCTGAGGGAAGCCGCCCCAAGAGCTCGCTGCCTGGGGCAGCCCTCGGGAGCCGGGCAGGGTGGAGGGGAGACCGACCTCAGCCTCCGGCTCCTCCGAACGCGCCAGCAGGAGCGTGTTCTCCTCCCTCCTGGATGTTAGAGCCATGCTGGCGCCTGGGGAGGCGAGGTGACGGCCCCTCGTTGGGTGGAGAAGAGGGAGCCCTGCCACAGGTGGAAACGGGGGTGTCACGGACAGCGAGCAGAGGCGACGGGCTACCAGCTCCGCCGGGGCCAGCGCCAGGCAGAGCCACCTGGCACCGGGAGCCCAGCCCCGGTCGGTCAGCCGCGGTGGGCAGCCCGGGGCGGCCCTCTCCTTCGCCCAGGGCAGAGTCCGGGCGGGTGGGAGCCAGGCCGTGTCCTGAGTAACATCATCAGGACTGAAAAAGGCCCGAAACAAAAAAGGCTGAAACCAGAACAAGGGGTGTAGGTTGTAGCCGTGTTGGTCTAAGGACCTCGGCAGTCCAGGTTCTTTGGGTAGAAGTGAAATCGGTTATTAGACCGCCGGGGTAGTTGGAAAAAAGTTTTTTGTGAGTTTTTGGACACAAACGCCCTTCTTCAGTCATTGGGAAGACTGCAGAGCACCCAGGCCAGGTCAGTCCTCGCTCACAAGGAAAAGAAGAGCCCTCCCCCCAACACACACACACACACACACACACACACACACACAGACACGCATGCATGCATGCACACACAGACCCACAGACACAGAAAGACACACATGCATGCACACACATATACATGCACGCACAGATCCACACCGTGTTAGGTGGATCAGCTCGGGCAAGAGAAGCAGATTCCCCAGAGGTTGGTGGGACGTCCCCCTAGGAGACCAGGCAGCAAGGGATCGCCTTCACCCACCGCCAGCCAGAAAGACCCGTGTCCCCTGCGTCCCAGGGCTGCGGCTGGTGGTGCCCGTGCACCGAGGGGATGAGGGGCAGGGGCAGGGCTTGGAGGACCAGTGGCACTCAATGCTGGAGGCCAGCCCCTCAGCGCCAGTGCGGGTTCAGCTCCGCTACCAGGAGCCTCAGCCCCTTCTGCCCCGCAAGAGCCTCCCCTGACCCCCGGCCCACTTCCCGGAGCGGCGGCTGGCTGGGGTGGGCTTCGCATCCCCCCGCTGCGGCTGGCAGCTGAGCGGAGCCGGTGTTCAGCCCCAGCAGCCAGCGCGTTAGCAGTGACCTCTCTGTCTCCTAGAAGCTGCTGCTGGGATTGCAATTAGGGCCTAATTACCGCCTTGCCATTGCTGCAAATGGCGCAGCGTTGCCAGCATCTCTCTGGGCCCGGGCTGGGCCCTGGCACCTGCTCCGCCGGGCAGCAGGGAGCCTGCCCGGTCCCGAGCGCGTGGCAGCTGGGGTTCAGGCCACGGCTGGGACTGGCTTCACGGCACTGTGCTGGAAATGTATTTTTCCTCTTTGGTGCTGGTTTTTGTAACATTTTCCAAAATCCTGTCTGTGTGTTTTAATCCCCGTGGGGGACACAGGCTGGAAAACACGGCGAGCACAGTCCCACTAAGCCAGGAGAAGTGGCGACCGGACCGCTATCTAACACTGTTGTAAGGTTACTATTTATCTAGAGCGACTGAAGTTGGCACTCACATCTGGCGCCTGGTACTTAGTGCAATTATTTATGATTTCCACCAAGATTTAAAAGCTCATCGCCGGCCTTGTAATGCAGTAACTGATTGCACTGCTAATGTAATTAAGAAAAGATTATGATGTCCACGTGGCACACCAGATGGTGGCATTCATAGCAATCGGCACACACAACTGGCAGACAACTGCACAAGGGCAGTGAGGCACAGGCAGCTGCAGCGCTTTGCTTTCTACCATCCACTCGGAAAGGAGGACGAGTTTCACACTGCCCGTCATCTGGGGAAGGAGCGACTCATTGCCCCTGAGTTACGGCCTCTGTACCGCGCTCCCTTGTGCACGCACCCCCGTATTCACACGCGCACATGTGTACACACACACACAAGCTGCATGCTCCACCACCCTATTCACCTTCAGCACTAGCTGTGCATGCCCCTAACAGCCTGCAAACACAAGCACGTGGCACCCCCAGTACCTGTGTCTGGGCACGCCCGCACACACCACATGCCCCTCCTAGCACACATACAGCTGCCCCACCCCAAACGCTCCTGGACACTCACACGCGCATGCCCGTGAACACCAATGCTGGTGCTGAGCCTTCCCATGCTTCCTCCTGCTCCTCACCCTGCACGTGCCTCTCCCCCGGCATTGCCCCCCACCGGCCCTGCGGCCCGCGTGGACCCTCTGCCTCGCACGTGGCCCTGCCTGCTCTCTGCAGCGCTGAGTACAGGATGCCAGCACACCCGCGTGGCGGACCACGCGTGCCCTGTCTCTGAGGGGCTGGGGCTGGGGCAGGACCCCCGAGGCGGCTGCGGTGGAGCGTGACCCCGTCTCCTCCCTCCCCTGGGGAGCTACAGCCTGTGGCCATCAGTCAGCAGCAAGGCCCAGGCTGCTCCTCCGGCCGCAGGGGCTGTGCTGGCAGCTGCTTCTAGCACGGCGCAGGGCTCCCGTGCAGAGGAGACCCCCGCTATCCTGAACCACTGCTCTGCGGCTTGTCCCAGGCCACGTCCCACTCCCCACCTCTTCCTATCCGCAGTCATTTCCTGACTACAGCGGAGAGTGCTCCACGGACTGAAGCGCCCAACGGGACCTTGGCATGCCATGCTGCAACAGCGGAGCCCGGCAGGCCTGGGCGGCTGGGAGCTGAGCGGCGCGTTTCCGAACCCCATCTCCCTGCGATGCTTGTGCAACTCGCTTGGTACATGTTCATGCCGGAGGCGCCTGCTGCAGGAAGCCTGCCGGCCTCCTCGAAAGCCTCGGGCAGATTTCTCGCGCTGAAACAAACCCTCTCCCAGCAACGCACGCGCAGCGCTGCCCAGCCACAGAGGGGCCGATGCCTGGGACCGCTGCAGCTCCCCTCACCGGAGCCCAGGCACGGCAGGGCTCTGCTCCCATGTGAGCAGCGTCGCTTGTTCCAGGACTGACGTGTTGTTGGGGGCTCTGAGGGTCCCAGCCCCGATGGAGATGTGTGCAAGGTCCTGTACTTAGGAGAGCCAACACACAAGCACGGCACGGGGCATGCCTGGCACAGGCCACCTGGGCAGGGGACGGGGTCTCGTCATGGGGGGTTTGAAAGCACACGCTCTGTCAGGGATGTCCCAGGGGCTGCATTTGCTCAGCAGACCAAACGGGAGGATCACGGAGGTGAATGACTTGCCTGCAGTGGTGCCTCGGAGCCTGGGGCCCCTGGCTTGCAGCCCCCCGTGCTCAGACCGAGGGCACCGGGGGGAGCCCATGCCCCCGGCACCTGCAGAGGATGAAGCACTGAACTCCAGAGAGCCACATTCCTCCATCCTCAGCGCAGCTGCCCTGCAGTTCCCCGGCTGCATCGGGTCTGAGTTTGCCCGGCCCCGTCCTTCACCGGAAAGGCTCAGGGGACAGGGAAGGGGGGCCTGAGGTGGTCTCTAGACCGACCGGGCAGTTGGAGAGTGGCTTTGCCAAGGCCCTGGCAACATGCAGGTCAGGGGCCTTGCAAGCCCAGCAGCCCACGGGGTTAGTGGGGTTAGGGCAGGCGGGTTTCTATGGCCGCTGGCAACCCGCAGGCTAGGACGCAGCCCCGGAGCCAGCGGTAGCTGGCAGGGATGGGGGTCGTACTCTGACACGAGGCTTTCAGGGCTGAGGGCTGTGCCCGAGGCGGTCAGGGACTCACGGGTCCGGCTTCCCCAGGTCCTTCCGGCCGCTTGGCTGAGCTGGAGACCTGCGCTCCAGCAGACGCAGCTCCTGTGCGCCGCACGGCGAATCCCCACAGGTTTGCTTTTCTCCTAACGGCGTGTTTTTTGTCTGAAGCAGAACTGGGATTTTAAAGCTCCGCCTCGCCCTTTCAAAACCTCACTTTGCCCAGTGGTTTCCGCAGAGGTGCCGGGATTTAGATAGGCATCTAGCTGGGGTCATCTAGCCCCAGCACTCTTT
>NW_005841869.1:4047061-4058848 GCF_000455745.1 Alligator sinensis
TCTTTCCTGCCTATGCAGGGGGTCGGACTCGATGATCTATTGAGGTCCCTTCCGACCCTAACATCTATGAATCTATGAATCTATGACCAGGCCACGTTCCAGGCAGGTCCACGGTTCCCGCCCGTGGACTCGCAGGGCCATGTGTTGTGCAGATAGTGCCCGGTGTCTGCGGGGAAGGAAGGGGTGCACGGGCCCTGCCTAATGCCAGCTCTGCGGGGCAGAGAGGACGCGGCCCCGTGCGCTGGTCGGAGCGCAGACGTCTGCACGGGGCCCGTGTGACCCAGAGCGCGGGCTGTCTCCTCTCCCCGCTACAGTGTGTGCAGCTAATAAACAGCGCTCCGAGCCAGAGCCTTGCTGGAGACTTGGTGCCGCCTGTATTTCTGACCTGAATACCCCGCACGTTTGACGGTCGGGAGCCTCCCGTCCTCCGGGCTGGCGCGGACGGGGATCTGGGTCAGAAGTGCCTCAGGGTCAGCAGCAGCGTCCTGTCCATAATTGAGCGCTCTAAGTGCTAAACAGCGTTAGCAGGAGGCACCGCGGCACCGCAGGGTTTGCTGGCTCATTGCGCTGACACAGTTCGGAGGCAACGTGAAGCTGGTTTTTGATCTCTTGCTGCCAGCCTCTGCCTGAAACGCATAAAGCGAGAGGCAGCCCTGCAGCAGCAATTCGGCTCGTGTCACCATAAGGCGGGTGCTACTTTGCTGTCGCTCTTAAGACGAAGAAAAGCAATACAGGGGAACAGGCCGGGCCGAGGCAGTTCTGCGTCTCGTACCTGCTGTCCAAACGCCTGCGCATCCTGCGATGGATCACCGCTTGGCAGGCAAAGCCGGGCGCCTCGGCAAGCTGTGCGATTTGTTGCTTAAAGGGGCTGCTGCCGCGTTTCTTATTAGCTCCCCAGAAAGCGTGTATTTATGCACCAGACCATAACAGCTCGGGGGGAGCCAGTAATGCATATAATGGCCTCGGCTCCACTCCCCCGGTCACTACCTACACGCACGCTTTGCACCACGGCCGTCAGCACGAGCGAGCAAACGACACGCAGACAAACCCCTGGACCTGTGCAGGGCCCGAGCGCGGGGAAGGCATGCCTGGTCTGCTGCGGGCCGTGCAGCTAATCCCCGTGCCCATGCCCATGCCCGAGCAGAGGCAAGGCCCAGGGTGCAGACGGACCAGGATCCCAGTGCTGCAGGGTGGCGCCCCGTGCCCAGAGCCACGGCCTGCACCGCACCAAGGGAGCTCTTCCTGCAGCCCCCTGCTCTCTTCTGCAGGGCCTGGTAGCTCCCAAGGCCTCGTCCTCTCCTCATCTATGAATGCAATCCTTGCCCTCTGCTTGGACCTCGGGGTGGGGACGACCTCTGTCACAAATGAGGACCTGGGCATCGTTCTGTAGGGCCAGCGAGGTGGTGAGCCCCAGCCAGACCAAGCCCCTGCCCCTGCCCCCAGCTCCCCTGCCCCCTGCTACTGCTAGCTTGGCCTGCTCTCTTCCCGGAGGGAGATGCTGAGGCCACGGACACCCGTGGACGGAGCCACTGACATGCGCCAGCCTGGAGCAGCAGCAAAGGCCCGCGCTGAGAAAGCCCCATTTATGCCGGAGGGGAAATGATGTGCAGACTGTTACTGCCTCCCCCACCGCGCAGGGGTGGATTTCACCCGAGCTGGGAGAATACCGCGGTCAAAAAGGGAAACGGCAACACACACGCAGCTGCTATGATAATGGCTAATTATAATAATAAATCCCGCAATTAACTGGGTGGGTGGGAGGGGAGCAGGAGCCTGCTGCAGTCAGATCCAGAAAGAAGAAAGAAGGACGCGGCGAGAAGGGCCTTTTGTGCTGGAATCCGGGCGAGGTTGTTATTCCTCTTATGAAACACTCGTGTTCTTATGAAATATTTACATAAAAAATGCACTGCTTTCCATACAAAAGCTGCCGCTGGCACCAGCATCCTCTCAGCTGGAAAGGAGCTATAAGTGCCTTTCTCTCTTTAATGTCAGCTCATTATCACATTGTTGGGGCATATTATACACAGTGAAAGGAAGAGGCGCTTTGCGACGCGCCGAACCTCCCTTTGGTTAGCCGAGACGCGGATGATTTCCGCAGCGGAGGACCGGTCCTGCCTCAGATGTGTCTCCTCTGCCAGGACGTCCTTTGATGGGAGCTCGCGGCTGCATTGGGGGAACAGAAACCTGAAAGCTCACGCGGGAGCGAACTCCAAGCGGGGAAAGCAGATGAAACGGGATGTCAGACGATGCACCCGAAGAACAGGCTCTCATTAGCGACGCTGGGTGATCTGTGAGCTCCCCGTCACACGGTCCCCACGCTCTTGTTCGTCTCCGGGAGGCAGAAGCGGTTCCAAGGGAACCAGCTGATACGCTTCACGCTGGGTTTTATCTCCCTCCGTGTACGGCTTGTTAGGCGTCTCTTCCTAAAAGGATCCTGCAGACACGACCTTTCAAGTGCTGCAGAAGCAGGAAGGGCATGAAAGCGCGCAGCTTCCCGCCGCATGCGAGCTGCTGCTGCCTGCTCAGCACGCCGCAGCCAGCGTAACGGGTACATTTATATAACAGCGGGGCCTGGCAGGATCCGGCCCCGGTTATGCTAGGTGCTTAGGAAGACATGAGCATCTCCCCCTCTCTGCTGGCCGTCCATTAAAGACATTCGGATTCCCATTTTTCTGATCTCCCAGAGATGCTCTAAATTGTCCGGTTATTACCGCCTCTGGCATCATTATCCGCGCTGAGTCCTGTCAGAGGCATGACAAACTCGCCAGGGTGCTAATGCGTGCGAGCAGCAGCTGAGGAGCGGAGCGGCAGCGCCACACACTGCCAGCCAGCCCTGCCAGCGGAGCCGTGGGGCCGGCGTGCTCCTTGCAGGGGGAGCGAGGCCCTGCGCCGAGACCCCGCTGCGGGGCTGATGCCCACCTCGCCACCCGAAGCAGCAGGGCCCGGGCTGGGCCTTGGGGTGGAAATCCCCTGCCCGCAGCATTTTAAACCGCTCACTGGTGATGTTATGAGTACCGAGGAGCATGGGGGATGCCGACCGGTGCAGGGTTGCATGGGGAATTCGCGGAGAAGCAGGCTCGGGATCCCCTGCCCGCTCGGGGTGGGCTAAATGGACGTGCTGTTTCACAGGTTTCTGCCTCGGGGACTGCAGGCCTTGTGGACCCAACCCGGCCAGACGCCGCGTGCGAGCCAGGGGAGTCCCCATCGCTCTCTGAAGGTCGGCCTCGCCTTCCCCGGCCACGGGGCGCTCGCCGGGCCAGCGGTCCTCGGCGTCTGGGCCAAGCGGCGTTCTCTGCCAGGCACCTGGGGCCGCGCATCCTCTAATGATGCCGGCTGCTTTTTGCAGGCAGGCAGGGAGTCAGAAAGATCCTCCGAGCAGGGTTTGCCCAGCCCCGTGGTCTTGGTACAGCGGGGTGGGTGGACGGGGTTGCGTGGGCTCGGCCCCGCCCCAGAGGCCGGCGCCGGGGGTGCAGAGCAGCGCAGCGCAGCGCAGGTCACCCGCGTCTGTGGCGGGTGGCGGAGGGCAGCGCACGTCTCCGAGCTGGAGGGCGGGCGACCCAAGGGCCAGGTGAGGTGCGAGGTGCCCGCTCTGCCGGGGTGCTGCCAGCTGCCTCATCTTGCTAACGGGGCCGTTAGCACTGAGCGATGGCGGCAGCCACTTCCCAGTATCTAACAGAGGCGCAGCTAAATTTATTACGGCCTTTCCCTAAATGAGCAGGATCGGGCAGGCACTTATTTACACGCAGATACAGCTTGTTATGCTTGCAGCTCATTTATAAGCCGACGGCCGCGAGATCATCTGGGGTGAGATAACAGCTTCTCTTCCTGCCAGCGGAGCCGCCCCCGACGGGCAGGAGGGACCCCACTCCCAGCCGGGGCGGCGGGGCCGGGGCAGTGCGGTCCCAGGGCAGGTGAGGCCCACACCTGCCCCAGCTGGGGCTAACGAGGGAGCAGCTGTGCCGGGGGAGCTCAGGATGGCTGCTGGCACCTGTTCCCAGGTAGTGAGGGCCGCGCTTGGCAGCGGGCCTCACACTGAGGAATGTGCCCTTGCTGCTTGGTTGGGTTGTGTTTTTGCAGGGCCTGATGCTTGGCTGCTTCCCTCGCTCCTGCGTGTCCTGGTTTCTTGCGCAGCCCCGGCTCCAAGCAGAGGCCCCGAGCCCCTGGCCCGGCCGCCGCCCAGGATCTGGCGGGGTGCTGCACTTCTGCTGCCTGCTGACCCCTGCCCAGCCGGCGGCATGCAGACCCGGGGCAGGTAAGCATCCTGCTCCCCCACTGCCTCGCCTGGGGCCGGGAAGGTGGGGAAGGTGGGGGGTCTCTGAACTGTGAAATCCCTTCCTCTCTGTTAACATCTCAGTGCAAACAAGGGGAATGTGGGGAGCTGCAGGGCTGCTGCTATAGCGGTGTGATGTTAGGAGCTGAGTGGGAAGCTGTTCTCCTGTGTCAGGAAATGTCTTGGGACTTCAGACCTCCTGCCCACGCTGGGGCAAGCCAGGCCTTGAGAGGCACGGCGTGACGCACCGGCGCAGTGGAGCAGGCAAGCTTCTTTGGATAGATGCGATATCTTGTATTAGACCAGCTAAATGGTTGGGAAAAACGTGCTTTGCAAGCTTTTGGGCACAAACGTCCTTCGTCAGGTCGGGGGGCACGCATCCTGCTGTTCCTGCCGAAGGCTGGCCCGGCTCAGAGGAGCGTCCCGTGCTTCCGGCTACAGGCATAAGGGATGACCGCGGAGCGGTGGGATTTCATCGCAAGCCGGGAAACTCTCCCACGCACGTCCATCATTCAGGCGAACGCTTCCTTTGTAGCGAGGCCTGCTGATGCAGAATCTGCAAGCGAGCCCGCGTTGCTGTGACCGGCAATCCCAATCACGTGGCGTTGCTTCTGCTCCCTGACTGGCTGGATCTCGTGCTGGCACGGTGTTTCTAGCCTGGTGCTTGCAGAGGAAGGAGGCCTGAGCCCTAGGTTTATGCCCTGAAATAGGACTTGGAAGATCTGGGTTCACGCTAGTGAAACTGCCAGCGAGGCTTTGTGTGGCCCTGGACAAGTCCCCTCCTTTCTCTGGGCCTTGGCTCCCCAGTTGCACAAGGGTTGATGAGACCCCTCTGTCTTCTCTGCCCAGACTAAGGCTGGGGCACGTCCTCTGGGTCGGGAGCTTGTTGGTGCCAAGTGTGCAAAGCACCTGAGGCAGGGGGGGTCTTGCCCTGGCTGGGGAGCTCCAGGTATTGCTATAGGTTAGAGGCAATGATAAGCAAAGACACGGCCTTGTCTCCTCAGATGCATCCCTCCTCCAAGGGGTCAGCTCACCTGCCCCGACCCCAGCCGGCAGTGCGGGGCTAGGCTCTCCCATGTTCCTGCCTGCCTTGCCCCATAGCCTCACCATGCCTGGAGCTGCCCAACTTGCCGGCTAAATGAAGGTGTGCGACGTAGCAACACCCCCGGATGTGGCAGGAGAGGCGTTCGAGACTGACCGAGGGTACCCAGCCCTGGGTGACAGCCAATCCAAGGCACGGGCAACTTGTTGTGGAAAATGGAGCTATTTGCCCTTTGTGGTCCACCTGCCCATCCAGCTCCCCGCTGCCTCATGCCAACCCCCTAGGAGGAAAGATGTCGCACTTATCCCGGGTCCGTGCGAGGGTCCTGATGGAAATGCCCCTCTGCACGCAGTGCCACATCTTGATGCGATTCCCTAATGCTGACGGCCCACAGAGGAGGCCAAGTGCCTCCAAAAGACTCCCCTTTAACATACACCAGTCCTTGAGAAGTGACACATCATGGCAAGATGCAGCCCCAAGCGCCGTGTTTGCAACTGTCAGGAGATATACGAACAGTTCATAAATGTGTTTTACCGACAGCTGTTAGTGTGGGCTGAGCAATACTGATTCTGTCAGGGAAAACTAGTTACAGGGTTATAGCCAGGCCACCTCAGCATTGTGATCCATAATACATAAAGATTATGATATAATGCTTCCATTTTTGTCCTTCTGCGTCGCCCAGACCTATTCCTCTGTTTGTTCACTGTTCAGTACATTTTGCTCTTAAAAAAAAAAAAAAGTTAACATTGCACATGGTTGAAAGAAATTATCAGCTTGAATAAGTGGCATGTTTATGTGCCTCTCTCTCTCCGTATCTACTCACATCCTCTGCTGCCTGGAGAAGGGGCCTCTGAGGCCTGACCCGCGACCCCAACGTTAGTCAACATTGCTACAGGAAGTTCCATATTTTTAAGGTAAAATATGACAGGCCCAGTCTGCTCCAGTTATATATTCTCCAGTAAATGGATGGGGTGAAAACTGTGTCAGCTCAAATCACTATCATGACACTTAATCCTGATTTAATGTACCTTTTGCAGTTATCGCCGAAGTGCCTGGGCTCTTTGGAGCCAGCTGTCTTTACCCCCTCGGGGACCCTAGTTAGCATCACCTTCGATGACAGGAGAACGACCCTCCGAAAGCCGAGAAGTGAAGTCCTGAGCAGCATGAAGATTTCAGGGAGGCGATCAGTGGGGGCCCCTGCCCCGTGTTTGCAAGTGTCAGGGAATTTATGAACAATTCATAAATGTGTTTTACAGACAGCTGTTAGTGTGTGCTGAGCAATGCTCCCTCTGTCAGGGGAAACTAGTTACAGGCTTATAGCCAGGCCACTTAAATATTATGATCCATAATATATAAATAGTGGGCCGAGTGCTACCGCTTCTGTCTGTGTGTTTTAAGACAGGCCTGTGCGTTCTGCCCGGTCTTAACAACCTGTGCAAGCAAAGCTCTGTGGCTGCCAGCAAGGCGATACCCGCGACATGCCACGCGGCCAAACGCCACCTTTCATCCCAGGCAAGGCAAGGGTCTCACGGCACGCGTGCTAAGTAACGCTGGCTAATCGTTCCTCAGGACACGCTCCCTGGGAGGCAATGGTGTTGTCCCGAAGCCCCTAAGTGACAGCAGAGGAAGGTGAGGCATGGAGTTGGCAGAGGCGCGCTGGGGTTTATGCCGTGACCACACTTAGTGGAGAGGCTGAAGCTCTCCGCTGCACGCTCTCACCACATAACTACAGCTTGGCTTTCCATGCTCAGGGACCAGAACCAACCAGCACTCACCCCGGCGCTGCAACGTGGTCCTGGGAAGCAGAGGTGACGACTGGGCTACCCCAAGTCACAGGGCACACGGGGTGAGACTGCCGTGGCGGTTGCAGCTCAGAACCACGTCTGGTAACCGCCCTCGAAGGCAGACTCTCTCTTACTATTAAAAGAGAATAAAACGGGCCAAAGCGTAGGAAGAGGTCACGGTTGTGGAGGCAGGAGTCCAGTAGCTCCCAGGGGTGGTGTAGCTGCTCACAGGCCTGTCCATTGCCCGTAGGATTTGGGAAGCGCGCTGGGCAGACCGGGAGCCGGCGTGTCTCAGCACAGCTGCAGCAGCTTCAGCAGAGCCGTGCTAGCTCAGTGCTTTAGCTACGTTAAGTGTCCTTTCAGCCACGAAGCACAAGCCGCAATAACAAATAAACCCACCCACCACAACCATCACTGCTGTGTTTCCGCAACGAGCCATTCTCTTAGCAGGAAATACTACATCACTTCTGAAATAAGAATCCCCAAAGTTAGCTTCAAAATAAAATTAAGAAGAAAACAAAGTCTGTTTGCATCCAGAACCCAGAGGAAACAGGCTAATTTATTCCAATCAGAAGCAAAGTCAAATAAACATCTTCATAAGGCGAGACCCTGAATGCAACTGCTGCTCTATTGTGTGTGGCTGCAGCGCTCCGGCTTCTTTCCCTTCCTTAGTCCCTCGTTATGGAAATCAATCAATCGTTGTAGGCATGCCAGCAGAGAGCAAGTGTCCACTGCGCACGCAGGGCTTCTCCGACTCTGGGGCAGAATCTACGGAATATATATGTGTGTGTGTGTGTAGACACACACATCTATCTATCTGTCTGTCTATAATATAAAACCAGTGAATCTTTCCTCTGCTTTTGCAGAGAAAATACTGGTTATTTTAAGCAGCACTCCTTTATCTTTATTAGTCAGCCTTCTCAGAGGAAGTGTTGTATCCTGTGCTCGTGGAAACTCCTAGGACAAATGCATTAGGAATCGGTATTGTAGTGGCTGTCAGGTTTGGTGGACACATGCTTTTAATGGGCATCTGTGTAGTGGCAAGCTCCCAAGTCCTGCCTCGCCATGCAGCTGACCCACAGTACAGCCTGGGATCATTCCAGTCTCCTCTTTGGCGGTTCTCAAGGTCTGGTCAGGAATACAAAGGAGGTCTGTCCTGGACAGCGCAGGTGACATGTTTAATGTATCAGCATCTCCAAAGTGCCTGTCACTACAGCATCTAGGCGCAGATATAAAATAGAGGGTCACAGTGAGATCCCAGTAATGTCTATGTTCTGCTCTTCCATCCTCCAGTGCGAGGATTTGGAGGAAAGGTGGATATGTCGTCCGCAGCACTGCCACTTCCGCTCCAGCAGTGCCTCTGGTCTGAGCTGGTGCAGACGAGGCAGCATGGCCTTTCCATTTCTCTTTTGGAAGAAGCAAGAGTTAAAGTAGAAAAGTCTAAGCCAAGTTGTAGCTCGAAAGGCCAGCTTTGTTACGCCAAGTGAAACAACAGCATGTTAGACGTATGTTGAGGACAGTTTAAACACAGGGTAGCAGCTGAAGCTCAAACTGCAGTGGTTGTGGCCTGAAACCAGACACTAGGCTGTTTTTTCTGCATCAGGCAGACTTGGAATATGAGAAATGAAGCAGTATTTCAGACCTGGAGTGAAACTGGCTACTGGAGCAAGTGTGTTCCCGTGGACAGAAGGGTAACACGCACACATAATGACGGGACGTTATTTTTCCTTCTATGGTGCATTACAGTAGTTCTCCAACAAAAGGGATGGGGAAACGTGAATCCCAGGGGTTTTATGCAGACAAGGTTCTTTGGGTGAATCTGATATCTTTTATTAGATCAACTTAAATCGTTGGGAAAAGAAAATGTTTAGCAAGCTTTCGGGTTTAAAAGCCCTTCGTCAGGCTGAGGGGGTCTCCGCAGTTGGCGTGTGCTCTTCCTGGATGGAATGAATAGTCATGAGACCGTCATGAATAATCATGAGAATGAATAGTCATCAGACCATGAGGGCTTTCGTGTGCTGCTTCCAGAAGGGTCCTGCTCCTCCTCAGCTCCAGCTGGGAGAGCCTCTGTGGGGGCTATAAGGAAGGCCCCCTGCTCCCCACCATCCTGTGGGTGTGTCTGATGCATCTAGCTGTGTCTGATGCAGCATTTCTGTCTAGCCCCCTGCCCACAGCAGAGGGTTGGGCCCCCGCTGCACTTGCCCCCACACTCATGTACATCCCTCAGTCTCCTCGGGACCTGCGAGGACACCGCCGCCTCGCCGTTCCTCCAAGGCTCAGGGTGTTCTCGCTGTTATGTTGGGTGTTTTAGTGACCAGCGCTGCAGCTCCCTCTGAGAACATCTTCCTTGCTTCTCTTCTGGGTCAAACAACAGCACAGCTGCTTTTGGTGGGAGCACCTTCTTCTCCCCCGCGGACGTCAGTAGCAGAGCTCCCTCCTCTGTGACTGCTCAAAAAAGAGGAAAGGCTCCTTGGGATGTTGTTAGATCACCGTAACTTGCTTGTAACCGCCTTTCTTGGGGATAGACTTTCCAGGTTTGCAGTACTCCTCGAGCCTTTAAAATGCTTTGCACTTGAGCTCCCCTTTCTATGCGTGCAGCAGGTCTGTCGATGGCCTGCACGGTATCTGGGTCAGCAAGTAACAGCGTCCTCTCCCCACAGGCAGTCCTGCTAGCCACTGTATTTATCAGCCGGCTCGTTTTGCCATGCCCTGAGCATGCTCACTTCATCCTGATCGCACAGCTGTTACCTTTTTATGTCCTGGAGTGTTTTACTGGCTCAGATGATGAAAACGGTACAAATGATGCTGGAAAATGCGTGGTACGGTCTCATGAGCTGGAGCAGCATCACTGGAGGCGGCAGCGCACTTTCTAATGAATTGCAGCTCGCGCGCACAATTTGTGCATTTGTTTCTTTGGAGGGATCTTTGCCGGGTTCACCTCGGTGCCCTTCCACGCAGGTGGAGGGGTAGCCACGCTCGGTCCCAGTCCAGGCCTGTCTGTCCCAGCACAAACGGCTGCTTTTCTCGCACTCCGCAGGTTCTCCTTGGGGGGCTTTAGGGGGTACCAAGGCTCCAGCCCGGGCTCAGGCAAAGCACCTGGTCCCCAGGAAGAAATGTTATTGCAGTTCACGCCACAAACATGCCCGCACATGTGTCTACCATGTATCTTGGCATGTTTTCTGGAGACTAAGCAGCAATTAGACTCTTTCTTTGGAATCCATCCATTTCACACTGCCATTGTAGCCTGGATCTTATTGAAACTCTGTGTTTTTTAATATTATCACACTAAAGACTCTCTCCGTATCAGCATCTCCGTGGGGGAGCATTAACACGCTGTAATGTGTATCAACTTCTTCAGTTCAGGAAATCTTGCTGCATTTGTAATAGGGCATTTGGGGCATATATTATGTATGGGGCATATATTTCTCATTTCCACTAGGCATCATCTCTCTGTCTCTCTCTCTCTCTAAATAACTTTCCAAATCAAAAAAATGCATTATACTCCTGGCCATCCAAAATAATTTGTTTAAATCTTTAGACGCAGCAGCTGCCAGGATTAGCCGCAAATGAGACAAAAAGAGGCACCGGTGGGACAAAGAAGGACACGCATGCGAATACCCTGGCATTACCATTGCTTGGCCACAGCCAACAGCTTGTGCTTCACCAGAAAGGTGGCGGCCGTGGTAGCGCCCCCGTCTGAGAGGGACGCGGCCCGTGGCGAGGGGACGACCACGAGCGTTCCTCGCCCTTGCAGCGTGCTGAGTTCGTGCCACTGATCTGGATACGGCCATTGTCTGTGCTACAGCCCGTGTCCTCCGCACGGTCTGGCACTAGCAGCTCGACCTCTTGCACGCGTGCAAGGTCGGGGAGGGTCGCCCCACCCTGCCTGGGGAAGAGACCGGAGACGGAGCCGGGGACAGACGTGGGCAGGGAAGCCCAGCTCCCCCGCCCGCCATGCGCCTCGCCGCTCCAACACAGCCGGGGAAGGCGGCGATAAAGGGGACCATCGGGTCCGGACCGGAGAAGGCTGCCCCGCTAGGGAAGGCCAGGCCCCCCGTCGCATGGAAGAGACGTGGGCGCGCGCCCGCACAGGCAGGGCTAGCCCCCAGCGCGCCGGCCGATCCCGGCGGCAGGGTCCCCGCTCCGTTTGCAGCTCTTCCGGGAGCCCCAACCCGCCCGTGCCCTCGCGTGTGTCGGGTACGGGCTACGGCGTGTAGGCTCGACGGTGGGACGCGACCCTTGTGTTCAAAACCTCGCCGGACGCCGGCAGGAGCTGGATTCAACGGTTACCGTTGATTTGAATGACCGCCCCATCACGGGGCCTGCGCCGCACCACGCCACGGTGAGTGTGGCAGGTCTGGGCCCGTGGGCGGGAGGGCGCCCACGGAGGTGTCGTCACGCGGCGGAATGACAGCAGTACTGTGCGCCGCGTGGTGCGGGGATGGACTACACACACAGCGCTGCGGTGCCTGTGACACACGCCAATGTACCCGAGACACGTGCCAACATGCCTGTGACACACAATGCCGACATGCTCACGACACACGCCACCGTGCCCGTGACACGACACCAGTGAACCCACGAGATACACCGGGATGCTCGTGACACGTGCCGACGTGCCCGTGACACGGAACGCTGACGTGCCGGTGACGCAACGCCACCGTGCCGGTGACGCAGGCGGAGGTGCGGGT
>NW_005841869.1:4059846-4107755 GCF_000455745.1 Alligator sinensis
GACGGCCCGAGCCTGCGCCGGTCGGTCCCCACGGCGGGGTGCTCGTGTCCAGGGAGCGAAGAAGGTGCATCGAAGGCCTCGGACCAGGAGCTGGCGCAGCCCTGGGATCCGCGGGGACCTCCTGCCACGCAGCAGGACGGGCCCGAGCCGAGGACACGCGAGTGCTGGGCGCTGCTGGCAGGGGTGGCCACGTGCAGCTCCCCTGGCTGGGCTGGACCTTGGCTTCCGCTGCTTGTTGGCCTTCGTCCTTCGCAGTGCTCTGCCCAGACACAGCCTGCCCCGTGCTCCGCTCCGAGCCCCCAGCCGCCCGCCCGCCCGCCCTGCTCTCATTGCGCTGGTCACTCTGAAGGGCAAAGAAGTCGGGACCTAGCGGTGTCCACCGGGTTCGGTGACAACCTCTCCGAGACACCACCCAGCGCCTGGCTCCAGATCGCCGTGCTCCACATCCAGCCCCAGCCGGGGCCGTGCTGCGGTGAAATGTGCCTGGTGCAAGGAGTGCGGGCCTGCACCTCTGTGGGTGCCACCCCCAGACCCTGGCCCTGCAGGGATGGCAGCGACCTTAGTCCTTGCTGCATCTCTGAGCCCATCGCCTCTATCCGGCCGGCTCAGCAGGCCAGGGGCTGCGCGGCGTGAGAGCCCAGCTGGGATCGAGAGGGCCGAGCCGGTCGCTCTGGAGCTAGCAGAAAACATGCCTGCCCGTCTGCTGCTGGGTGCTGCTGCCGGCTCCCCCTCGCCCCCCAAGCCAGCATCGTGTCTGACTCGGCCTTGCCATGGCGGCGCAGAAAGCCCCGTTTCCTCTGCTCGCAGCCTGTGCCGCTGCTGTGATAAAAGGGCTTTGTGTGAGCTGTGACAATGTGAGGATTGATGCGGCTCCTTCCCCCGCTGCCGCGCTGAGAGTCAGACGCCCGCAGAGCTGCTCTGCCTTGGAGGTGGCACCTCGGTGACAAAGGCACCTTTCTCCCTGTCATCCAAGGAGGGCAGGTTCGTGTCAGCTGTCATAGAACGAGCGATGCACCTCCATGGAGCTATACCCCAGGGCACAGCCAGCAACTCTTGCCTGTGCTTAGCCCCCTCCCTGCCTCTGTCACGCTTGGCACTTTGTTCCTGGGCTCGCGGAGGGGCTGGCGCTGCCCCTCGAGCGTTTCAGCCTCGGGCCTGGTTTGTAGCAGCCCATCCCAGCCCGCAAGTGTAGCCGGCAATGCTCTGCTGGCAGTACCCAGCGTGCCCTTCCAACGAAGGAGTGCCAGCCTTGTCTGCACGGGCTGTCCGCCCTTGGCACAGTGGTGCTAGCACAGAGCCCTCGTGTGAGTGACCGGTGCAGCCCACGTGACCCATGCTGGGCAGGGTAGCTACGGTACGGTGCGGTGCCGTCCCAGCATTGACAGGCCCACAGAGATGCTGGTGTCCAGGATGCCTGGTGTTTCTTTCCTGGTTTGGCAAGGGCTGCCCCCCGGTACCCGGCTAGATCACTTCCCGTGCAAAGTCCTGTGAGCAGCAGCCCCCTTGCTTGCTCCTTGAGAGCGGGACCCTTGATGACCTTACTCCAGGGCAGTGCTCGTGTTCCCTGGCGCCAACCCATGCAAGCCATTGCATAGGCAGCAGCCTTGCCATTGGGCTGCCGCATCCCAAGCAAGGCGTTTGGAGAGGCATGCTTGGAGGTAGGGCTGCAGCTCTCCTCCCCCGGCGGCTGGGCCCTGGGCAGAGCACGTGCCCTGCTGCTCTTAGCCCCAAGGCTTGGTAGATCTGCCCCCCACATAGCGCAGGTGAAGAGCTGGCCCTGGGCTTTCTCGTGAGGAGGCGTTGTGGCGGCCTACAACTTGCACAGCCAGCTGCTGGCTCCAGAAATTGCTGGGGGCTTGGGAGCAGCTGGGAGACGGGAGTTGTTTTTGATCCTGTACCTGTGAGAGTAGCAAGTGTTCTGGACCGTTGGCTTGTGAGTGAGGGCCTGGGAGATGCTGCAAGTTGCTCCTGAGGTATGCTGCAAACTCGAGTTCAGCTCCACCAGACCCCGTGGCCCCAGGCAGCCCCAGTAACTTGCAGTGTCCAACCGGTCCCAGAAGCCTATGGCTTTCTGGGGCTGCTTTTTCATAGGAAAATCCCACGAACAGTTTCCACCTCGTCTGACTGGCTGCAGCAATCCTGCACCGCTGCAGCGTAAACCTCAGCTCCCTGGGAAGCATCCAGTGTGTCTGGGGCTGCATCTCCCAGTGGCTGTGGAGGTGAAAGAGCTCCAAGCATCTTGAGATGCATTTCTGCGCTGGCTGCTTAGACAATGCTGGGAAACTCGGAAGGGAAAGAAAAGCTGGAGAGGGCGGAGAGATGTCGACCTTTCCAGGACCTTCCCCAGGAAGGAGCGCTGCGTGGGACTCGGCCGCACCCCTGCAACTCAGATGAGCAAGAGGGGCCCTCGAGGGTCTCCCGACTTGCATGCGTTTGAGCCTCAGCAAGAGCGCTGCATTTGTGCGAGGAGTTGTGCTAAACGCTCTGGTTGTAGGGGAGCTGGCTGGAGAATGGCAAATGCCTTCAGCTTTCAGATTCAGCGTGCATTTTCCAAACTGTCTATGGGTGCCACAAGGTAAATCAGAGATCTGGAGGACCCTTCTCTTGCATTTTGACAGCAGAAGACGTGACGTCTGAAACTGGGGGGTGTTCTGGGCTTGCAGAAGCAAATCGTGCTATTTGTCACCTGTCAGTTCCCTTTGCTGTGGATCTTGGTCACTAAGCCACCTGGGAAAGGATTTATCAGAAGCTCTGAAGTAAAGGTCATGTATTGTTGTTTAAGTTTGAATGACAGTATTTCAGGGTCACAGAATTTGCGCCTTCCATTGGCGAGCGGTTTATTGCAAAGCCTTTGAGAGGCAGCAGGCTGCAGACTTTGCCTGGGAGCAGGTTAGTGTCTGTGCTAGAGGAGCAGTGCCCGCCGGCCGCAGGGCACCTGTCCCGTGGCTCGTCCAGGCTGACCGCGGGAGGGCGCGGAGTCCCGGTGGGCAAGGGAGGTAAAACGTCGAGGGCTCAAAATGCAAATTCCTATTTTCCAGGTTGCTAGGAAACAAAGCGAGCTGCGCCTTGGCTTGGCTCCATGCTTGCCGGGAGCTGGAGCAGGCGGTGGAGCAGAGCTCTTCCCTGATGCCAGCCCAGTGGCACTGTCTTCTGTGACACTGTCCAGGGTCCCTGCTCCTGCGGTCGGGAGCGCGCGTTAGACAAGCGTGCTCGGTGCAGCTTGCTCAGGCCCCAGCGGCGCGTGTTGCCTGCAGCGAGGTGTTGCTCTGACTGAGCGTTGCGAAGCGTAGAGTGCGGCTCCTGGCACCGGTACGCCTCAGCCTTTTGTAGAAGCAGTAAGTAACCAGTCATCCTTGGCCTGAAAGGTGCTGGGTGTGATGGCTGTGCAGCTGGGCCTGCCTCTAGGTAGCTCTCCTCCTCGGCTTGTCTGGCTTCCCTGGTGTGCTGCGCTCCCTCCCTCGTGCACCGAGCACGGCCCTCTGTGCTCCAGGCATGGGGCGGTTTCCTGGTGCATCCTTCCTTCCTGGGAGCAAGGGCGGACGTGCCTCGCGCGCTTAGGCAGCAGCATCCCTTCCCTGCCCTGGGCAGGCTCTTTGCCCCCTGCCTGGCTGGAGCTTTCCCCACAGCTCCCTGCCTGAACCCTGCCCTGCTTCCTGCACCAGCAGCTCTACCAGCCCGCAGTCCCCAGCACCCTCCCTTTGCTCCTCGACAGCGCTCCCAGGGCCCCGCTGTTCTGGAGGACTGGTGCATGCTAGTTGCCTCTGTGCCATTTCCTTGGCACCTGCCCTGCTTCCGGGGTGCGAGCTCTTGGGAGAGGGAGGCAGTGTGTGCTGGGTAGGAGCCCCGTTGGCTGTTTGCTGGCCGTGTGCGGGCAGGAGCAAGGAAGGGCTGGAGTCCCGCGGTAGAGCCCCTGCGTGCCTGACAGAGCTGGGAAGGGAATCCTTAACACAAAGCCTTTGGAAGCAGCTTCCACCCTGCCTGAAGTGGCTGAGTCACCCCACCCGCCAGAGCCGAGGGGTGCAGGGTGCTTCGTTTGGGGCATGCACTTCAGTTCTCTTAGCGCCGCTGGAGGAGCCCTGCCCAGCCCAAATGCTCCGGGAGCGGGGTGGCTGAGCTCAGGAGAGGCTGTTGGCACTGGTTCCAGTCCCGTCAAACACGGCAGAGCTGTAACTCATTGGAGGCAGACGCTACCGCGGTGCGGAGGGTGTGCCTGGCCGGGCTCTGGGTTGGGTTGGGTTTGGTTTGGCTGTCAGTCGCGGCACTGCAGCCTGGGCTCGCTTGCAGGCTGCTGCAGGGGCTGTGGGAAGGTGCTGCCCCACAGCCCCCTGACACTGTTTCCCTATTTCAGGATCAGTCCATGATGCCCGAAGTCCGTGACCTTTCGGACGCCTTACCCGACCTGCCAATGGACCCAATCACCGGAGTCGGGGTGGTTGCCTCCCGGAACCGGGCACCCACAGGTTACGACGTTGTAAGTAGCGGCCTTTCCAGCCCCACCCATCATGCTGTTTGCTGGCGTTTGTTGTGCAGAGAAGCATCTCTCTGCCAGCCCCCTATTATGCTCTGCGTCAGGGGGACGTTGGGCATGGGGGTTTGTGCCCTGCCACTCTGCTCAGGGCCTGGGCTTTGGGAGCATTTTGAGCAGCACTTTCCCCCCACCAGAGTTGCTGGGTGTAGGCATGTCACTCCATCCACTCCACTTGAAGGAGGCTAATTGCCTGGAGGAGGGGTTCCAGAAGCAGCTGGCCAACGTGGCATACAAATTTAAGGAATCCTAAATACTTCTCAGATTATACCCGCCATAGAAACACATCCCGCATCAGGTGTCTAACACCTTGCGGGCCAGCCCTGCCCAGCACTTCAGGATGGAACGCAGCCCCCGCGCCCAACGTTGGCTGGAAGCTGGGAGGTGGGCACAAGTGCCAGGGTACTCTGGTGAGTGCCACTGAAGTGTCCAAGTGGGCAGCTCGATGTGGGCTTTCAGCAGCTGCTTAACTCTTGGAGTGCATGGGCAAATGCCTTGTGGTCATTGCGAGGCTTTTTCCTGAGACTAGTGATCCAAACCAGGGAGAGAAGCTGTGAGCCTGCGCTGGAGACCTGGCTGCACTGTCAGCGCAGCCCAGCGCCAAGGCCGGGGGCTTATCCACTCTCCCATCCTCCGCTGTCTTGTCTCCTTCCGTGGGCCCAGATCAGCAGTCCCTTGAGGTCGCCACGAGGAATGAAACCCCGTGAGAGCCCTGGGCAGGACAAGAAGCAGGTCCCTAAGCCAAGCAAATCCTCCCCTTGGCCCAGCCCAGAGTGTAGCTGTCGGGTATGAACATGCAGCTCAGTGCATTTGCTTGGCCTCATGCATCCGGCAGAGTTGAAGAGCTGAGGAAAGCCTGAAGTGCCCAGAGCCAAATGGTGCGTCTGGGGCAGCACATGCTCACCCTGGCTGGGCTCGGAGGAGCCCCCAGCAGGGTGACCCGGGGCCAAGGCGTCTCAGAGGGATCGCTGGTGATCGCGTCTGTTACTGTCACGTGGCGGGGGCGGGAGCAGCTCCCCTTGGCGTGTTGGGGGCCCCTGGAGCCAGTGGGATGTTAACGCTGGCTGCCTTCCACTCTGTGCTGCATTGACTAACGAAGCATAATCCACCCCGTGAGGGCGAGCAGCCTGGGCAGGGAGCAGAAGCCTGCAGGGGGGCAGGTAGATCCTGTACAGATCCACACAAGGCCTGACCTGAACCCCATGCACCTAGGAAAGGGAGCCTTTCCACAGTCTTGAGTGGGCATTGGGCTCTCCACAGTGGGTGGCAGAGCTGAGAACAGATCTGCAGGAGTCGGGCTCCCAGCACTAGCTGGAGCAGCCCCGTGGCAGGGTCAGGGTGCTATTTCTGCCCCGTGGCCACTGGAGCAGGGCCTGCACTTGCTCTGCTTCCCAGCCAGTCAGTGTGGAGGCTGCCCTGCATGACCCCAAAAACAAGGCTGGGCAGGAGGGGCCTGGGTGGGCTGTGGGAGATGCGGCAGTGACGCAAGGGCCCTGCTGGGTCAGAGCCTGGGGGAGCGGGGCCCAAGCTCTCGTGCTGTGGCAGGGCAGCTGTCTCAACGCGCATGGCTTCCCCGTCGGGCGCCAGTGAGAGCCACTGCTGCTAGCAACGGCGAGGCTTCACCTGCACGGAGCAGCCAGGGCCTCTTCTCGCCCACCTGCAGCCAGCTCCACACTGCTGCATGCAGCTGCCGGTAGGGCTCGTGCCTCAGGACTGGCGCTGCGCTCGCAGCCAGCTCCCTGCGCAAGGTCTTGGCACAGGGAGACCATGGGCCACCTTGTGCTGAGGGCAGCCGGGGAGGGGAGGGGCGGGCAGGCAGGGACTCCTGTGGTGTCAGGCTGGGCCCAGTGGCGACTCGGGGCAGGGCTTCCTTTCCAGCATCCCGTGTGGTTTCACCCTTGGTCATGCCCCTGGCTGACACAGCTGTGAAGGATGGGTTGTGGGGAGGTCTTTCCTGCTGGGTCTGTGCTAAGCTGTGCACAGTGTTCCTGCATGGCCTGCCATGGGCTGGGCACTGAAGGAGTGCTGCAGGCCAGCACCCAGGTGGTGAGCGGGGGGGAAGAGAAAGTGCTCAGTTCTGGCAGGAGATTGAAAAGAGCAGGATCCCTGGGGAAGCCTGAAGGTTTACCTTGCATGCGAGAGCTGCCTTTTTAGGAGCTTCCAAGGGCTAACCAAGTCCCCCAAGACTACTTAAAAGCCTCATTTCGTGACTTCCTGGGAAACGAATGCTTGCCTCTGGTAGCAATGTGAATCATTAGATTCATAGCTGTTAGGGGCTGGAAGGGACCTTACAAGATCATCGGGTCCAGCCCCCCTGCACTTGGGCAGGAAAGACCCCAGGAGTCATCTAGCATGGGACTGGCCCCTGCAAGGGGGTTATGCCCCCTTAGCGGTGTAGGGCTCCCTGCTTCGTGAGTCGTTGGCCAGATTGCAGCCTCCCGTCTGGGACGCTGGCTCCCCGGGGCTTGTGCTGGCCAGTCTCACAGGAGTCATGTCAGACTTCACCGTCCCATCTGTGTCTGAAAATGGGCTTGCTGCTCTTTCAAGCGAGGCCCACGTTTCCTATCCCTCCCAGATTAGAGGGAAAACTGTGTTAGGTCCCTCTTCGCATACAGCCACTTCCACTGTTTCCCAGCTGTGACGGTGGTCCCTGCTGTGTGTGAAGAGCTTTCACATGGCAACGAGGAAGAAAAACATCCATCTTGGGAAAAGGCAGCTAAAAGTGTGTGGGTGGGCAGAGGGGCTCGGGTCTGGGGCAGCGCCTCGGTCTGCAGGCACAGACTGAATTTCAAGTTTCCCTTGGTGTCAGCCTTTGCTTCTGTGAACTGTTCAAGGGGGTGGTGGATCCGCTTGCACCAGGACTTATGTGTGTGTGCGAGGGGTCGCAGGTGCTCCATGGATTAGATAATGCCCCCCTACACCACCTCCTTAAAAATACATTTGGGTTGAATTTGGGAAGCTCAGAGAGCTTTTTAAGAAGTCCGAATTTAGTGTGACTTTCTTGCCATGGGCTGTGCTGGGCAATTTGAAAGGCACGTGGATGTCTGTGCCTGGTGTGTCGGGCAGTGAGCGAGGGGTCGCGCAGTGACCTTTGCTCCCCTGGGTGATAGGGTGGTCAGACCTTCCTGCCTCGCGCTTTGGGGCAAGTGAGGGTTTCCCTGTCAGCCCTCAGCTCTCTATCTCTCTGCAGGGTGCCGCTCTGTGCCCAGCCCCTGTGCTCAGAGGTGCGTGGGGAAATGAGCACGTGCATGGTCCTCTGCACTGAGGGAGGCTTCCTCCATTATGGCAAAGCCTTTTCACAGGCTATGCTGTGGCCTGCTGGGGATTCACTGGGGCCGGAGGAAGGGGACCCTGTGGGGCCTGATGCTGCTGCCTGCGCCAGGGAGGCAGGGGCAGGCCCAAACCCATCCAGGGGACAGGCTGTAGGTGCGCTGCCCTGGGCAGGTTCAGCCCCTGTAGCTGCCGATGGGGACAGGGGCTCCTCTCCTTGTGCCAGGAGGCAGGTATTGATTTAGCTGCTGATGTTGTTCTGCCACGGGGCCGTACGAGCCAGCACAGTCTGGGCAGCATCCATGTGCCCGTGTGCCACGCTGGTGCCAGGCTTAGTGCACGTATCTCTGCCTGGGCACTCCTCGGTGCAATGACTGAACATTCCTGCGGCCGGATTTCTGGCCGTGGGCTTGGGCAGTGTGTTTTCCTTGGCACTGGGCCTGCAGCCCTCATGCGATTACACCGGTTATCTGCTCCAGGCGTCGGGACTGGCATTCCTTCGCAACAGGTGCTTGCAGCAGCGTTAACTCTTTGGAGCCCCTGAGGACACTTCATTCCTTGGGGCTCTTGGAGCTGCTGCTGGCTCTTGTTGCACTGATGGCACCAGGCGTCTGAGGGGCCGTTGCTTTGCTCCAGGGTCCAGGCGCTGCCCCCACCAGCTGCGTGGCTGCTGCCGGGGCAGCCGTGCCGAGTTCCTCACAGTGTTATGCCTATCCCTTGCTGGCCTCGCTCGCTCGCTTCAAGAACAAATAAATTGCCTGCCTTCAGAGCGACGCCTGCTAGAACCACAGGCCTTGTCTAGACTTGCCATGGCTCCGTGTTGACTCGGGCGCGCAGAGGAAACAGCGAGCTATTCCCACGCTTTGCCTCTCCTGCAGGCTCGCTCCCTGCCGGGCCCACCTGCCCTGCTGGGGGTCCCTCCCACCTCGTGGCCCAAGCAGCACGTGGCGGCTGACTGGCGCCGGCAGCCAGGCTTGCCCACGCGCTGCCACCGTTTCGGTCTCGAGCACGTGGGAAGGCTGATTCCCAGCCTTTCCCCGGTGCGCGCCGGTCCCCCTTTCCCTCCGGTCTCTGGGAGAAAGCTCTAGCCAGCCGCTTGTCTTGGGCCTTTGTCCAACTGGCAGCTCAGGCAAATGACTTGGCTTTAATTGTGACCGTTCAGCATAGTAAAGGAGATTACAGCTCCCTCCCGACATGCAAGTTTAGCTGAGAGGATTGTTCTTGGCGAGAGCAGATTGTTGCAGGAGACCAGCTTGATTTAAGGTGAGGCTTCAAGGCTTGATTCGTGATGGCATTTTCCAAGGGGGCCCGCAGAGGATGTTTGTCTTCACATTCGCTCCCTTACATGTTGTTCCACCCTCCCCTTGCGTCTTGGGGCCAGCCTGCTTTATGGTGCCCTCTCTCCTGTCTCAGCCTCTACCAAGCCAGGCCGTCCCCCTGGCTGCTTCTGTTCATCTTCCCCTTCCTCTGTCCTCAGCCGCCCCTGGCATGCCTGCCCTCCCTGCTCCAAGTGACCGGCAGATGCACTGCACAGTGACTAGCAGCCGGCGTCCCCTGCAAGCTCGGTCCCAGGATGGCCCCCCACGCTGCTCCGTGGCTGCACCTTCCTCTGCCAGCCGTGTCAGGGACTGACCTGCAGATGGCGGGGTTGGTGTGCTGCACGGGCCAGCGTCACCCAGCCCGAGGCTCAGGGGCTTAGCACGGGACAGTCTGGAGCACAGCGCACCCAGGAGATGCTGGACCGGCACTGTCTTGGGCTGTGACGCTGGGAAGCAGCGTCCTGCCCACTTGTCCTGAAGCCCCTGGGCGCCCTGAGCTGCATAAGCCGTTCGCCTGTGCACGTGCTCCCTTGGCTCTGTGGCTTTGCTTGCAGCCCTCGTGTTCATCAGAGCGGCCTCTCTGCACAGACCCGTCGCGTGGCCACACAAAGGAAACAATGGGCTGCCTCCGTGTGAGTGTCGGCCCAGCACCTGGGTCGTGCGTCTCCCCAGCGGAGCCTGTGGCGGGCTTCTCTGGAGATCCTGGTGATCCGCTCCCCCCCCGGCTGTCAGGTGCCATCTCTTGTCAGGGCCTGAATTTTTGTTTCTCTCCCAAACCTCTTGGGACAATGTCTGTCTGGGTTTGGAAGAGTTCCCCGAGGTGTGGAGCTCTGTGCCTGTTCCCATAGGAAAGCCCCAGCTCCTCTCTCTGCTGGTAAGAGGGCTTCTGGTTTGAACAGAAGTGAAAGGGTGGATCCTTCACCGAGGTGCATTGGGAGTGGGTAAGGCAAGCCAGGTGTGCCCCAGGCTGCGTGACTCGAGGCAGGCAGCAAATGTAGGCCATCTCCTGTGGTGGATGGTGGTTGCCCCAGCTGCAGAGATGAGCCACCTGTGCAGAGCTAGGAGACTTCAAAGGAGAACCAGGAACTCCAGCCTGAAGCAGGCACAGCTGAGCTGCTGGTCTGTTTTTCAGGGTGAAGATGGCTCGGGTGCTAGCACGGCAGGCCTTGCTTTGGGAACAGGGGGCTCCCCTGGGAGCGCTTTGCATTTAGGACCCGTGTTCCCGGCCGCGAGTTCTTGTGCACCTCTAAACGGGTATTTCCTGCTCCAGGGGCATCCAAAGTTCCCATTTGCTTGGCAGCCAGAGTGGCTGGGGCGTGATTTAATGGGGATGCACTTGCTGTAGCGTTGTGGCCCGGCTTCTTGCAGTGTTCCTGCTGGCAGGACAGCGCACCTGCTCAGCCTCCCTGCCTGTTGCTGGGGGCTCCTCACCTTGGAGAGGACAATTTCATGTCTCATTAAAACAGCCCGGTGCCCCTGTCTTGCAGGACCGGGCCCCCTGCATGCAAGAGTGGAAATGAGCGCCCGGAGGTGCTGACTCCAAACTGCTGCCTGGTCGCGCTCACCAGAGTTGCTGTGCCCTCGTTAGAATAGCTTTTGTCAGGGTGTCTTTAATCAGTCTCCTCCTCAGAGACCATGTGTTGAGAAAGGCGGTGTTTTGTTTGGGTCTGCTCTTCCTCTTGGAAGTGCCCAGCATTGCACCTTATGAAACAAGCTAATGAGATGTCCAGGGCAGCATTAATTAGGAGGGGCCTGAGGAACCTGTGCCGCACACACCAGCGGTATCCTGCTCACATGTCCCCTCTCTCCCTCTGTCCAGGTCTCACAGACGGCAGATGGCCTGGATGCCGACCTCTGGAAAGACGGCTTGTTTAAATCCAAGGTCACACGATACCTGTGCTTCACCAGAGCATTTTCAAAAGAGAACGTAAGTGTTTGCCGAGTGCCAGCGTGCAAAGCGTCTGGCTTGGCATGTTCCTTGCCCTCCGATGATTCACTTCATGGAGCTCGTGTGGTTGAGGCAGGTGTTTTGCCAAGTCGGGTTGAGTCAGTAGGAAAGCCCAAAGATCTAATCTCTGGTTTAAGTTATTCCACCTCCTCACCTGCCACTTATCCTTATGGAAGACAAATCCCAGCCAGTTTTGCTGCAGTAGGAGCGCACAGAAATCCCTGGGCCTGTTTCGTGGTTTGCCACCCGGCTGGCACTGCTGCCCTGCATGGCATCGCAGCAGGCAGTGCTGCCAGCATCGGTCAGCCACTGGCTTGGCAGGGACAGCAGGGCACAAGGCTCTCGGGCTGACCAGGCTCCAGGCCTGGGCCCTGCCCCGTTCCCCAACAGGATTCCCTCACCTTTGCTGCTTCATGCATGTTCTCGGAACATTTGCCCACATCTCCTGGCAGCTTTTGCATGCATCCACCCTATGATTGCATCCTCCACCACCAGTGTGGAGACTCAGCTTGCACCTATAGGCAGCAGCTGCCTGCCTGCCTGCTTCTCCTGTGAGGAAGAGGAGCCCACGTCCCACCAGTGTGTCCTGTGGAGGGTGTCCCTGGGACAGGGTGCTTTTGGGAGGGGAAGGCATGTGATTTGATGCCTCGTGTTGGCTTGGGATGTTTGTCGGCTGAGTATAATACAAACACTTAGCATTTCCAGGAGAAGATGCTTAATTCTGCCTCCAGTCCTAAAGCCCTGTGGCAACAATAGCCATAGACCAGGTCGGGAGGATATTAAACAGGAGGATTTATGATCACTTGAATATTCAGTTTATCTATGGCTACCTTAAACACGAGGCTGTCAGAAGTAATTACAGGACAGTAGCAGGCGCTGGCTACCAGGGACGATATAAATGCCCCGAGTCGGTGCCTGTTGGGCTCTGGTCATGAATCATTTGCTCAACGAGGTTTGGGAATACGTTCCTCCTGTTTATGAGGTGCAGGTTAAAGGGAGTGTGAGGCAGGGAGGGTTGATGGGGTCTTCCTGCCGGCACCGCCAGCTCTGCAGCCAACAGCTGACTGACGTGGGGCTTGGCCCCGGGTAGCTGCCCACAGCCCCCTTCCCGGTGCGCTGGTTTGTCTTCAGGCCATTCGAGCGGTGCGATCAGGGCCACGTGCCAGCATCCGGCCCTCCTCCATGCTTGCGGGCCACTGGATAAAACTGCCCCGGTGTTAATCATCCTCACCGTTCCCCGGGTGCCGAGGAGTTGCCTCTGTCCCTTCTGACAGCGCATCTCACAAGTGCTTGTCAGCCTCTGTCACAAGCCCCTGTGGACCCCGCAGGCTGTGCTGAGTGGGACCGTCGCTGCCACCGTGCAGGGCTGCGTACTCGGTGCTTGGCAAGGCAGCGCTGTGCTGCTAGTACTCGCTGGCGCTTCCACTAAGCACACTCAGCATTAATCCCCTTCCTGCTGCTTTGGCTGCGGGGCTGGCTGGCAGCACCGGGGCAGGAAGCGCGGGAGAACCACTCCCTCTCTGCTGGGAACTCCCCTTTCCCCCCTGCTCCCAGGCTAATGCTGTGGGAGCCCCTCTCCCCCTCCTCCTTCCCCCCGGAGCGGCTGGCGGGATGCCACGGACTCGGCACAGACTTGGAACCTTTGAGGCTTAAAAGTGCTCAGAGCTGCCAGCAGCACGTTGCATCCTGCCGCGGAGAGATTGGCCTCCGCGGCGCTGGCCGTCGGGCTGCCGCGTTTGATCAGCCTTTCCCATGCCTTGCTCTCTAAAACCGGGGTCTTCTTAAGTTCAGCTCAGGCAGTGTGCGCTGCTGGGCCCTCTCTCAAACCCATCCCACAGACTCTGCGCCAGCCCTGGCCTTGCTCTGCTTAACACGCTCCGTGCAGTCTGTTCTGCTGCCTCTCTGCTGCTGGTGGGGAAAAAGCCGTCGGTTCAGCTGGAAGTCCCATTTTAGCGTGACACGGATGGGCAGCGCAGGTAAATGAAAGATGCGCCAGCAGTCATGCGCGATCTGCCCGTCACCGCATCCATATGGGACACCGGCTTGCACTCAGACATTAGGAAGCTGGCACTGCTTGCTTTCGCAGAGAGGCACGGCGCTGTGTGTAAACTGTAGTGATTGAAAAGAAAACATCTACTTTCACTGCTCGGGAGGTATAACCAGCCCAAACGGCCCTGCCCTCTTCTTTATGTGCTTAATGGTTCCAGCATAATAACCAGAAGGCAGTGTTTGGTCTGCAGTATTTTGCCTGCCCAGATGAAAGCTGTGCATGTCACTTAGCAGCAAGTAAGGATAAAATATACTGACTGAGTTTGATAGCTCAGAATGATCTTTTAATTGTGCTTTGTATTGCACTTATGTTTATAATGGCCCATGTAGTAACTAAAGAGTGTTTTTCTTCCATATCAGAATACTGGCAGCAATATTAGCTTTAATGGGAACTGCAAAGAAAATCCAGTCTCTAGACAATTGTGGAGGCTGTCGTTCTAAATTGTGTTTTTAGCTCTTCAAACCTTGATTAATAGGACACGGCACTGGTTCAGGATTCATATGGATTCCAAATGGAGTTTATCATTCCAAATGGCGCGCTACTTTGGAGTGGGCTTGCCTGCTTTTGGAGCTAGCGCCACATGTATTCAGCGCTAATTATCAGATGCACACAGTAACTTTGGCTGTGCCCACGTTAACATTTCCTGCCACTACTACCATGTAAACATCCTGTGGTTGTTGCCATGTGGAGTGCTCAGGCCATGGCCAGCTTAGCCGCAGCTTTTTGCTTTAGTGGTTGAGAAGGACTGTGGCCTGTCTCCCCACAATGTCCGGCAGGGCTTACAGTGAGAGGAGATGGTGCACATGGAGAAAGCTGCTATAATTGCTCAGTGCGTGGACCGTACGGTGCCCAGTTGCTAGCTGATTGTAGGGCCCCTGCTTGCCCTGTCTCCAGTACATGTGGTCTGGTGAACCACTCAGTTCACCTGGCAGTTCGACGTCCCACTGGAAAGGGGGAGGCTGCGCCTGGATGCATAACGTTGTCACAGCCCACTGTTTCTCCTCTCTCTGCAGAGCCACTTGGGCAATGTCCTGGTTGATATGAAGCTCATCGATATCAAGGACACGTTGCCTGTGGGCTTCATCCCCATCCAGGAGACAGTTGACACACGTAAGTGTCTTGGTGCTGTCACCATTCCCCGTCGGTCAGCAGCTGGCTCTGCCCAGGCACCTGCCGCTTGTGCCTGTTTGTGACCGGGGCCAGGGTGGAGTTCAACACCTGCCTCTGGCCCTGGGAAGGGGCTCAGGCTGCCTTAACAAGCAGGAAATGACGACATGGTGTCTTCTCTGGCATTTTAATGCAGCTGCCCTGGCCACACTCTGCAGTGGGGGCAGCACTCGGCTAGCATGGGGGCAGAGCAGACGAAGGCAGCGCTAGGTGATGCCTGCCAGGGCACGGCTGCAGGCTGTGCTCGCATCGTGAGCGAAGCTGTGACCGGGGATTTCACTCAAGACCTCCCATGTCCCAGGCACAGACTGCACCCTCTGCTCCAGCTCTGGAGGTAACAGGGCAGGCGGGTGCGGTGACCAGCTGGGCACCAGCACTGTGGTGCTGGCTCCTGCCGTTTCATGGAGCCATTTGCCTGAACAAAAGGCCCTTGGTGCCTCATGTCCCTGCCCTGTCAAAGCCAGGCGGTGCCCGGGAATGGCAGGCCCCTGAGAGCAGTGCAGTAGAGAAGCTTTTACGGATGAGTCAAAATTCAACATTAGAAGCTGCGTGAGTCACTGCGGAAGTGCTGCTCTGGTTATCCCCCAGCACCTGCGTGGCTGGGCATGGCCTGCGGTCGCTTCTGTGAACCATTCACAGCCTGCTAGCCTTGGGGAGAGGAGGGGTGCCTGAGGGTCCCACCAGGCACTGCTCCTTTCCCCCAAGCCTCTGCTCCCCGTGGCAAAGGGGAGCATTCCTCCAGAGCTGGCTCTTGTTGCCAGATAGACTCAGGCCTTGGCTCCAGCCAAAGGAAACCCCATGTTCAGGTGATCCAGGAGCAAAATGCGTGTCTGGCCAGGTCCTCTGCCCTCCCCCCATCCCTGTGCTGTCCCCCCTTGCCCCCAGCCCGCTCCACAGTGGGTCTTTGCAGCATCTCTGCTAGCTCCCCCAGGGCCAGAGAGGAGCTGGCCAGGCCGTGGCTGCAGGACTCAGTGGTGTTGCCAAGGGGGCTCCCTGGCCCTTTCTTGAATTCACAGGTCCTTCCAGATAACCAGTGATAAAGGAATCCAGCCCAGCACGTACGTGTGTGTGTGTGTGAGAGTGAGAGAAGGGCTGAATGGAGTCAGAGGGGGGTGGCATTTCAGTCGCAGCCAGCTTAGGTCCAGTAGGAGCCAGTGTCCTACAAGCAGAAGGCCCTACAACCCTTCATGGACTGCTTCCCCAGCAGAGTCCTCACCACATGCACAGCCAGGGAAACCACTGGCTTCTC
Source organism: Alligator sinensis (assembly GCF_000455745.1). NCBI lineage: Eukaryota > Metazoa > Chordata > Crocodylia > Alligatoridae > Alligator > Alligator sinensis. The sequence continues at coordinate 4,075,375 of NW_005841869.1, forward strand.
ACGCTAATGCTGTGGGAGTAACCTCCTCATACCTTGGTGGTGTTAAGCCCATGGTGGAGGGGGAGAAGAGACTAATTAATTCTACGTGTACTGGATTGCAACCCGTGCAGCCCTTGAAAGCGGAGGCACTAGTTGTGTTAATGAAGTGGTGCATTTCCGTGCTTCCATTAGCATGACTGAACGCATTTCTATTGACTGTTTATAATATGTTTACTTAAAATTAGTTCTGCTTAAGCCTGTGTAATTAATGGCTTGAGCTCCTAAACCGGGTCTGCAGCAAATGCTGCACAGTGCAGAAGACAAAAACAAATACCGCTAACTGCGTGATGTCGGGGCAGCGAGAGAACACATGCTGCTAATTTTGTCCCAGGTGGAGTTTGTGGCAGTGCATTTCCCTGTGTTCTCTCTTCTTTCCCTGTCGTCTGGGCTAATCACAGAAGGTGCTAAGTCTGGTGCTGCTCAGCAGGTCCAGGCAGTCCACACTTCGGTTATAGCATCCACACTTGGTCCCGAGAAGAGAGGGGCCAGACACTTGGAGGAAAGTGGTGGGGCAAATTTACACGTTCCATAAAAGCAGGTTGCAAAACAGCAGGAGCAGGGCTGTTTGCCTTTAGACGGTTCAGGTTTGAAAGTGCCTGAAGGATGAGCATTTCCCACTGCGGGGTGGTACTTTGCAGGCTTGCCTTCAGTGTCTGAACTCCTGCCTTCCTGCTTATGTATCAATGTCTGTGATGTTTCGAGGGCCCCCATACAGGTCTTGCATGGCAGGTCTGGCCTGAGGTGGAGCGCCAGCCTCGGAGCGCAGCACACCTGCATCCGCATGCTGGTTTCTCAGTGTCCTTGTCTGGGCCTGCACAAGAATGTGCGTTGCATCCCCAGGCAGAGGGGAATGCCGCCGGTCTACGTGGGGACTGGGGCCTGCTCCAGCACAGCCCTACTCAGTGCCCACATCTGGGCTCATTTTTTTTGCTTTTGTTTCAAATTGCCCCCCACCCCAGATACTGCTTTCTGGGACACTTGGAGGCTTCTGCCTTCACCCACTGCAGCCTGACCTGCATTTGCAGCTCTGGTGCTGAGCAGCCTGTGCTGTGCTGCGCTGCGCTGTGCTGTGCCAGTGCAGGAGTGACATTGCCCTGGGGATGAAAAGCAGGGTGCGCCTGTGCAGGGGCTTGCCAGGCCCCGGCAGCCCTGGCAGGCACAAAGGTCCTTGAGGGATCTGGCAGTTATTGCCTTGCAAATCTCATTTTAATCCCTGGGAAGATAATGGAACAAATGGTGAGAGAGAATCCCTCTGCTCAGTGGTTGAGCCAGGAGTTGATCAGCCCTGGGGACCCATAAGGAAGTGACCCTGCCAGAGGAAGTGTGTTGGTCTCTTCATACAGCAGGGGAGGGTAACGGGAGTGTTGGGTTTAGTAAGGCACTCGGCACTACGTCTCCCGAAATCTGAATTTAGAACTGAGTTTGTGCCGACTTGGGTAGTGAGGGGCTGGCAGCAGGCCACGGGAGTGTTAAATGAAGAGGAGAAAAGCCAGAAGTATTGAACTGGGTGAAAAGTGCTGAGCGAGGTGTGCGAGGGCTTGGCCTTATTTAAGATCTCTGCTGCTCGTCTGTGATGCAGCATAGGACGCTAATGAGGTTCTGCCGTGGTACCACAGAGGGAGGAGAGCGAGAGCAGCGAGGGCAGAGCAAAACAAAGGAGCGCCCACGATCAGAGGTTTCAGCAGACGGCAGCGAAGTGGAGCCCATCTGGGAGGGCGTGTGCAGAGCCCTCGGAAAGCTGCACCTCTGCTGCAGCTAGTTCCCTCGTACAGCGTGGCCTGGCAGGAGGGGTTTGTATGAAGGAAGCGGCCCCGGGTGAACCTCCCGCACAGCCACACTGTGCCACACTGACGTGGCCAACCCTGGTGACTTGCACTGGGGCTTCTCCTACTACAGCAGCAGCTGTGCTGGTTTCACCCCCCAGCAGAGGCAGGGCCTTGGAGCCCCCTGGATGGGGGCTGCCTCAGGGGACTGGAGTCGGGTGACCCCCACAGATTTCTCTCCTGTTCCCTGGCTGCACAAGGTGGGAGCACATTGCCGAGTGCTCCCCTCAGCGTGGCGGCTGGGGCTGTGTGGGAGGCACTGTACACTCATGCTGCCTCTGCTTGTTACCTATTAAGAATGGCCAAGTGGAAACCCCCGCGGTCCGGGGCAGACCTGGCCCGGTGGCAGCTCCAAACATGGGTTGTTGCAGGAGGCCCAAGAGGCTGGTATCCACTGCTCAGTGACAGGAATGCTCCTGGGGGAGAGACGACAGGAAGAAGATGACATAGGAAGTGTAAAAAATAGCTTGACAAATTCTGTGCAGAGGCTCAAGCTCTGCAGGGTGCGTGGCATCTAACCTTCTCTGTAGATGCTGGTGTGGAGAGAAGCAGTGCTTTACTGCAGTGCTTAACAGCAAACCTCCTGTGCTGTACAGAAGGCCGCACATTAGCAAACCGCCCTGCAGTCCCTGGCGAGCACTGTGCAGCGGTCAGGGCTCTTAGGACACATCTGGTGTCTGCCTCCTCTCCCTGCCGTACCTACCTGCATAAAACCTGAAGAGGTGATAAATAACGCTTATACTCTGATTTGGCGTAAAAACCAACCTCCATCCTGGGTTGCTTTTGCAGAGGAAATGGCTTTCAGGAAGAAGAGGCTGTGCATTAAATTTATCCCTCGAGACTCCACAGAGGCTGCGATTTGTGATATCCGAATCCTGGGCAGGTCTAAGCAAGCTCCTCCGCAGTACACTTTTATAGGGTGAGTACCTCTTCATCCAGACTCCACTGCCACGTTTGCCATCGGGGAGCGGGTACCAAAGCCAGGCACTGTCACTTCCTGCAGGACTTCAGTGAGGGTTTTATAAGTGTTAATTAATGTTTGTAAATGGGATGGTGCTGTATAAGTGCAAAGGATTATCAAGCTCGGTGTAAGAATTAATTGATCCTCTGTAGCAATTAGCTTGGTTCTGATTACACATGTTTGATAGCCGTGTGCATACGCTGCATTTACTAGTAGCCTTAATGGCTTTTCTCTTTTAATTACAAAGGGAACTGAACAATATGGGCATTTGGTACCGAATGGGCAGGGTGCCACGAAACCACGAATCTTCACAGCCCACGACTCCCTCTTCCCAAGCACCGGCTTTGACACCAGCTCCCAACCTCCCTAGGTAGGTTCTGCTGCTTTTGCCTTTGCTTGCTTGTTCTGTCCTGCCTGGTGGAGCGGCACAGCTCCCTGTTGCTGGTACCCATCCCAGTGGGGCTAGGATCACAGGCAGCGTCCGAAAATAAATCATTACACAGCCTGCCCTTTTGTGTTGGGGAAGGGGCAGTTGTCCCCAACATTGGCTTCCTGGGAAGTGGCATGGGTGTTATATAGGGAGGACGCACAGATGTGGCTGTGGGGTGAGCTGGTGGTAAACCAGACAGAACGGAAAAAGAAACGCGCCAAGGAAAAGAGCTCTTCCTTCCCCCGGGGCTTCCAAGCAGGTCTCAGCCAGCCTAGTTCAGACCGCACACAGTTCTGTGCTTGGAGCGGCCTGTATCGTGTGCCTCGTACAGCCAAGAGCACACTCTCAGCCCTCGGCAGACAGCAGCAGTATTGTAATGCTGCTTCCAGCTGCTCCTCTTCCTGTGCCTCGAGCTGTGTGCAGAGGATCACTGGGTCTTAGCCCGGTGCAAGCAGGTCTGCCAGTCACGGGCTGGCCGGCAGTCCAGCTACCTGGACCTCCCACCTCCCCCATCACAGCTGGGTAGGTAGAGGCAGGTGGGTTTGCAGAGTGGCTTTTGCACAGTGAAGTTGATTGTATGAAGAGAAAGGACCACTGTTTCCTGAGCCCCACAATTAATCGTCCTGCACTGTGAGGCACAAGGCTTGCTTCCTTCTGCCGTGGCCCCATGGTCCCTGGGCTGTACCAGACAAATGGCAGGGACTGCTGCCTGCCCTCACCCCACGCGTAGCGGTGCCAGGGCCCCACTTGGGCTGCTGATGCACTCCTTGTCCTTGCAGTCGGCTGTGCCAGGTGTGTGCCTGTTCGTGCATGTGTGCGTGTAATCCCTCTGTAGAACAACGGGAGCACAGTTGTAGCTTATCGTTACTTCCTGGCATCTCTTGGGCAAAGCACAGCAGTCTCAAAAGCCAGGCAGGCAAGCCATCTCATGCTACAAATCATTTGGAAACAGCCCTGCACCCCAGGGGAGAGGGGTCCTGCAACCGAGGAGTCTCCCCCGGACTCTTGCCCCGTGCAGCTGCCACTAGGCCACAGGTCCTTCCAAGAGCCCTCTGGGCAGTGCTTTTATAGAGTACATGCCTTCTGTCGTGCCAGGGTTTCTGGATGCACAGCCGGTATTGCAGATAGGTTTACGGTGCTAAAGTAAATGTTTAGCGCTCTTATTTCTAAGGAGGTGGGGGAATTCCTTTGAGACAGTGTAGCGTACGAACCCCAAGGTATTGCATGAATAGAAAATACTGCCCAGACCCTCATATATTTTGCTCAGCTGGATGTTTCGAGAGCGGCAGTCTCGGAATGACCCGTAGAAGGTTTCTGGATGGTAAGCTATGGTAACTTCCTCCTCGTTAAGGCTGCTGCATGCAGCTCTTGACCCTTCATACTGTTGCAAGCCAGTATATCGCAGAGACTTCTCGCCCATCTTCAGTGGCTTGCGTCTGACCGGTTATTTCACAGAGAGTTTTGCTCTGTCTTGAAGGGACTGGTGTTGCCTGTCGCAGTCTGGCACCCAAGGTGCAGCTGGGCCTTTGGCTTAGTAGGCAGTGGTGTAAGAAGTGGGCGTGTGCCCAGAGCCCTTGGTCTGTCCACGTGGAGGTGCAGTGTTGTTTCACAGTGCTGCTGGGTGCAAGCTGTGTAGCAGCAGGCCAAAGGGAGACGTCTCCCCTTCACAGCAGAGAACAGCGTTTTCTGTCTGTGAGAACAAGACGGCAAGTTTCCATGGTAAAGAGAGAACGTATCTGAGCAAGGCAACGTCCGGGGCTGTCCTTAATCGCTAAGTGTGAAAGGGTCGCTTTATGGCTGAGCAGGGAGGGATGCAGAACAGCTCCAGAGCCATTGGGAACAGGGCCAGGATTGGAGCTCAGAGCATCAGCGACAGTCTGAAAAGAAGAGTTTACAAGGCTTATATATTTTATAACCTCTTGTTGTACAGTTTATGGTTTACAATGGCTGCAAGGAAATTGGATCAGTTTTGTTTTACTTGCCAAATAAACCAAATGTCAAAATAGTCAATATAAAATGTATTCTAATTTGGCTGAGTTAAAACAGCCGGTATGTGGTGGAATAATTGAATGTTACATTAATGCCTCCTAGTAAAAACCACCTGTCTGTAGCCAGCTCTACTCTCGTGCCCCACATGTGATTTACAGGTAACTTTCACACCAACAGCTAATCACTCAAGGCGTCTCGCGTGTCTGTTTTTACACCAATTATTTATTATCCAATATATTTTTTTTTAGAAATAGAAATGTATATAAAGATGCATCCTGCAAATATTTCTTTATTAGAGGAAACATATGTTACCTGAAAAGCTGCTTTAACACTTTATCCACAGAGTAGTAAGTTATTCAAGCTTAATGTCCATGGAAGATTGCAGTCAGAAGTAACCTCTTATTTTTACATGACCATAGAGATAAGAGATTATGCTTGTAGCCAGTTGCCATTTTATTCCTCATGGATATATGCCAACAGCAGCAGCAGAAGATTGCTGCGAGCTGTGCGGTGAATACCCAGACTGAACCAGCGCACGGAAGAGAATATTGCCCCAGTGGGATTTTCCTGTGAGGATGGTCAGACATTTAAAACCACTCTCTTATTTCCGGCTAGCTGTGTAGAATACTGTGCCTTTAAATCACAACAGCCGGCAGGAAGCCTTGGTGCTTCACAATCATTGCGAGTGCTACGAATATAAACCAGAGCAGTAAAACACCCAGGTAGATGCCGTGTGGCTGAGCCCTTCCATATGGGAGGACTCTTTACAGCATGCAGTTGTCCGCTCTGTGCCAGGCGTCCTCCTCCGATTCAGGAGACGTGTCTGTGGCTGATGGCGAGCGATGCTGGAGCATTCAGACTCCGTCCCGGGACGCTGCTGCTCTGCTGAAAGCTTGGCCTCCAGGCCCCGCTTGCCTCAGGCCCTCCGTGCTATGCAGGGAGGGTGCAGCCCCGGGCTTATCTTAGTGCTGCCCCAGCATTTCACTCTTCCTCCCAGTGATGGGGGCAAGGTCAAGGAGTCCTTAACCTCTGCCCCAGGGTTTGTTGGGAGCAGGGAAGTAGGTCCCTGGGACTTTGTCTGACCTGGTTTCTGTGTCCAGCAGCTCAGCTGTGTGCTTCATCTAACGGTTGCAACAGCCCTTTCCAGGGACAGAGTCGTGAAGGGCTCGCGGTCTCATTCCCTCCACGCCCCAAGAGGCTGCGGAGGAATCGTTGCGTTCCCTGAGCTCCAGGGCCCGCCTGGCGCTGTCCTCCGGGAGCGGTGCCTGCGGTAGAAACACACCTCTACCCCTCACCTTCACACACCGAGTCACCAGGAGGAAGCTGCATCTGCCGGGCCCCTTACTGCAGGTGTCTGAGTTTATGGTCCCAAACTCCAGGCCCCACAGGCACCCATGAGGATGACGCGTGGTGCTCTCGGGTGACCTGGTGAGCTGCCATTGTGCTTCCCAGGATGACACAGCGTCAGGTCTTCCCCCCAGACTGTGTCAGGCTCTTGGCATCGATGGCAGCCTGAAGAAATGCTCTTGCAGTTTCCTGCCCCAGAGGCTGCTGCTGAAGCATCCATTCTCTTGCTTTGAGTTGCTGTTAACAGTAATCCTGCATGCAGCTGCCGCTCGCTTTCCTCCGTGCCGTTGCTCTGCGCTCCCGACTTGGGGAGCTTGGTAGGCGGTGTTCCACGAGCAGGTGCTCATGACAGATATTTTAGCCTTGCCTTTTGAGCGCTGCTCCTTAATTGCCCGGTGTGAACAGCATGTGGATGGGTGGGCACCACCTGTATGTGTCAGAGACCTTGCTCCATGTTGACGGCGTAAGGGCCCCATTACCAGCGTGATGAGGGCCCTGTGCAGCCTGCGTTCAGGTTTGCCCAGTGCTCAGCGCCCCCCATAACCTGAACCCCGGTGCTGTGGGCTGGGGCCCTGACCTCTGGCACCCTCAGCGGAGCGAGCCCACCTGCTCTCTCCGCTGGCCTCCTTGGCTCGTGCGGATGCTCCGGGTTCCTTCCCAGGGTGCCGCTGGAGCCGGCGCCAGAATCATTCAAACAATCTTCGAACGATTTGTCAGCTTCAAGGAAGATGTCACTCACCGCTGCCGAGTGTGTTTTACAGTGACAGACATAATTGCACTTAACTTTTTGCGTGGATGTTATCAATCTGTGACAGATACTTTGGGAAATGGAACGCTTTGATTGCAAAAGATGTGTCACATGCGTTAAATCTTCCTCTCGGCGAGACTGGGATTCAGTCACAACTTTTGCTTGTTGATGTCAGGTTTTGAGAATGTAGCTCAGCACTGACCCTGGAACCGCTCCGTCATTCAGCTCGCGGGGCTGTCATCCAAAGGTTAATGGCTTGTGGGGGGCGGGCAGGCGGGCGGGGGGGAATTGTGCTGGATTTCCCTTCCCCCAGGCAGCCTGGATTCACGCGTGCCGTGCCAGGCTGGGCTCACGGTGCATGGGACTGGGGCAGCGGGAGCCCCTCTCTGCCCTTGCAGAGCTCACCCTCCCCACGGGCCCCGTGGGCTGGGTGGCACAGCTCTATGCCTTTTCCTCTTCCTTTTTTTACACGACCACAGAGAAGCGAGAGCAGTGGGTGGGAGGGGATCAGGTACCAGCCTGGACTCCCCTTTGAGATCCAGGAGTCCAGAAGCTGGCCCGCCCGGCAGAGCCCCCTTGAAAACAGGGCCTGGCAGAGGGCACGGTCGGACCCCGCTGGGCAGGGCACTGGTGGTGGAAAGGCTCAAGGTGGAGGAAAGCTGCTGAAAACAAAGTGTTTGGGCCTGCAGCAGAGACCAGAGGAAAGGCCTGCGTGCCCGGCACCTGGGGGGAGCGCCGGGTGTGTGGGGTCAGCGGGCCCCCGAGGAGGTGCCTGGTCAGATTTCCAGCTGGGCGCCCGTCCCGCCTGGCCTGCCGAGCCGGACAAGCCTTTCACCCCTGTGGGGGATGGCGCAGCACTCGCGAGCTGTTCCCCGCTCACTCCGGTCTGGCGCACGATGCTGCTGTGACGTACCCGTCCGGCTGGATCGTGTACCCGGGAGCGCCGATCTGGTGTGATGGGTAGCGGTCCGGAGTCGGAGCAGGCAGGTGTGTTTTCCTCCTGTGCGCCTGGTTATCTTTTGAGCGGCCAAGTTGCTGCTGCTTAGTAGAAGGAAGTGCTTTGTTCCTGTTCCTCTGCTCCCAACTGCAGTTGGTACAGGGGGATGAGGACTTCCAGAGGGGTCTGATTTTTAACTGATTTGCTTTCCCGATCGTGTGAGAGCTACGTCACGCGGCCTGGAAGATGGTTAATGCTTGGATTTAGGTAGGAAAATGATTGTGTGCAATAGTTAGCCGTCGATGATATGTTACCAATACATGCGTGAGAGAGCTAAGGCTTATTGTAATAACGAAACGGTGCGTCTCCTGGAGAGATTAATTGTATGGAAAAGGAAAACCTTGAAGCATTTTTAATCTTTTCTTGTAAAGTATCAACACAGATTATCTCGAGGTAGCGCTCTCCAATTCGTCCTTTTTCCAGATGTTTACGACGGGGCTAGCTGGAAAGCCAGGAACTGTTTCATGGAAAATTTCCAGGTTTCAACATTTTTTTCTGTTCTGAGAAGGAGGAGTCAAACCAAGCTCTTTCAGAAGTGGTTTGAGAGAGAGAGCGAGCCGGCAGCTGGGGGATCGGGATCCTTAACGTAGGTTGTGGGTGACCAGGTCTCAAGTCACTGGTCTGAATCCTGCCGAGGAGGGGTTTCGACCTGGGTCTCCCCCAGCCCAGACAAGCGCCTTAGCCCCAAGGCTGTTGCCTGCCTCTGGGTAGGGGTCTCTTCCTCTCTGATTCGGCCAGAAGTTGCATCCTGGAGCTGAAAAACCTCTGAAAGTCTAAGCAAACCTGATGCTTTTCTCTCCAGGACCCTGGATTTTCCAGTGGATGTTTTGTCAAAGCTCCGGATGTGCTCTCTGTTGAAACCACTTTTCTGACACGCTTCCAACAACGCCCCGGGTCCACATACTCTTTGATGGGAAGATGGAGCAGGCAGTGCTTAGTCCCTCTTCAGTTTGGAAACCAGGCAAGAGGGGAAAAGTGTTGTCTAGTAGGTATGTCCAGAAGATGAAATCCTTCGGGATCGATAAGGCAACGTCCGCTGTTGGAAGGGCCGGTCGTCCCCCACCATGGGTAGCGGGTGCGGGTCTGCGTGCACTCTGCTGCGCAGCACGTAGGATCCCGGCGGTGGGAAGATGTGCTGCTGCGTCCTTATCCAGAGGCTGCTTCCCATACGGAGGTAGTTAGGGAGCTGCACCGACCTTGCTGGGCAATGTGAAGTGTGAGACTTGATCCTCATCCAGCATGTTTTAGTGGTAGAAGATGGTGATTAGGAAAACATGTGATGCGAGCGGTTTCCAACCTCAAGGAGCCCCCCCTCAGCCGAGAGATAAAGACATTAGCTCCAGCGAGGAGAAGTTTGATTTATTGAGCTGATTTTGCGGGTGGATTGAGAGATGGGAGGGAGCGCACGGCCTGCCAGAGCGCCGTTTGTCTTGCAGAGCCCCTGTCCTGGAGTAACGGTATTCCTAACGGCACGTTCCCATTAGGGCGTAGCTTGAGATCGTTAAGTGCAGACTGCAGGCCTTTGTTCAAACGAGCGACATGCTTGGCTATTAAATAGCCCTGTAGGGGAGTTGGGAAGCTTTTTTCCTAAAACTTCTGTGTTGTCTGCTATTTAATATGATCTCTGCCACTCTTGATTTGTAATCGGTGATTTCACCCTGAAGTGTATGTGGCCGTGTTCAGATGTTTGCTGCGTTAAATCAATCACTTTCCCGGTGTTTAATGTTTTTCCAGGCTTTCCTGGAGTCTGTTGCTCTGGGTGAAAGGGGGCTGGTGATGAGTTCTGCGTGGTGATGTGCTCTTCCCGGGACTCCTTGGGCAGGCGGCATTGGGAGGTGCTGTTCCCGCTGCTGGGGCCTGATCTGGGAATGCCCCGTAGCATCGCTGCATTGGCGTGAGTGGCTTTGCATGGAGCCCCCAGCTGTGTCCGCAGAGACCCCTGGCATTTGCTGCAAGCAAAGTGTTCAAGCGCCAGGAGCTGGTTTTCGGTGAGATTTCCAGACCTGGGCATAGTTGTGTTAGGATTCATTTGTCAGGATTTGAAATTTCCCATGGCAGCCTGCACGCTGCAGCTGATCTTCTTGGAGTCTTTCTGCTGCGCGGTGGCCCCCGCCCCCCCTTCATTATCTGCGAGCGGCTGACTCGAGAGATGCACCGGCGAAGGCTGCGCAACGCCCCGCTCCCTGTGGCAGCCTCCAGAGACCCCGGGCTCTTCGTCGGCGACAACCACTTCATAAGCACTTCGTACTTTGGGTGAAGTCTGAGCTCTTTGATGCAGCGCTCAGCTTATAATAGTTTAATGGGCTGCAGCTCAGACTTTCAAGTTGGGGAAATTAAACTTGCAGGGTTTTCTTCCTCTGCTGTTGGCAGCTGTTCCATTCTGGCTGCTTAGATGTCTCTGAGCCATGCTAGCGTGCAGGATAGGGGAGGCGGGCCGCAGGAGCACGCCCTGGGCTTGGCCCTGCGCGTGGGTGGCGGTGTCTGCTCTGCGCCAGGCCCTGCCAGGGCTGCAGCTGGCGGTTTCTGCTCAATTTACTCATTTTCAGAAGTGCTTCTTTCAATTTTAGGAGATCGGGACCTGGGGCATGGGCATGTGGGAGAGGGGGCCTCGTCCCACCCGGGGAGCGAAGCCAGTGGAAGGAGTCGCTCGGTCCCTCCCTTTGTTCTCGCACGCGCTGCACTTTTAGAAATGAGAATCGTGGATTTCGGAGACACAGGCTAGATTAATAGTGTGGAAGGGGATGAAGTATGGGCCCAGCAAGTACGTTGCTTGCTTTAGGCAAAGGGACCGTGAGGTTTGAGAAGATATTTAAATATTTGGGTTTACGCGATCAGGGTAGGTAGGAGTGAAGTCCACTACCCCACGTCGTGCTGCGCTCCCTGCTTGTGTCTCGCGGCGGTCGTTCTGGACGCGAGAGGTGCGGTGCGGTGGCATCGCCCCGCTCGAGTGCACCAGAAGTGAGGGGCTGCACATAAAGTGCGTGGTGGCGATTTGGGTCTGAAAGCTGCCGTGGCGTTTTCCATAAACTTTACCGTGAGACAGGGTTGTGGCGAAACGAGCGACTCTCGAGAAGCTCTCGGGGGGTGGGGAAACGCACGCTTCAAAAACCAACCGTCTGTGCTTCCCTGGTGGGAGCCAGAGTCTTTCCGTGGGCGCTGGGTGTCCTGGTGTCGTCTCGTCCCCGTGCCCTGCAGCAGGAACCAGGCATGAGCAGGGAAGACGGCCGGTTTGGTATTCCTGCCCGGCCCTAGTCCTGTGCAGGGCTCCGCCGTTTCTGCTCGTTAGCAGCCTGAGGCGGTGTGCTGCGTACTGCCTGATCTCTGCCACGTTCATCCGGTGCAGTTGGAAGCTAAAAAGTCGCTCTTGTTTCCTGTGCCGAGCATTGTTGATATTTTGGAGTGAATTATGAAGCTTCCTTTGATATCTGGCATTTCCCCTCATGATCCTTTGTTACTTTTTATAAGTATTTGCTCCCTAACTTCAGAAGCAATTCATCACGACTGGCACAGACGGTCATTAATAACTGTTGTTTGGAGCTGTCGGGCATCCCTGGACCCGTTCTGTGCAAGTCTCTGTAAAATAAGCAACCCAAATTGGCCGTAATGCATGCGCATCGCCCCCGTTTCCTGACAGGCTGCTCGGGACGTCTCCTAGTACGTGCCACGTCCGTGGCTGCTCTTCGTAGGACTGTTCCGGGCGTTTAATGAGACAAGGAGCAGCTACAATTGAGAGCGAGATGAGCGCTCTCTCTGCACTGAATTTAGTTGCTGTACCTCCTTGGATTGTTCTGGAAACATGAATATTTAATTGTTTGGGAAAATATCTTTCTAAAACCTGTGCGGCTTGGTGCCTGCATCAAAGCGATTTGTGCTGTGTGCGTCTTGGGAGAATTGTTCCAAACCCCTGATTACCGTCTCAGCGGAGCAGGCATTCCTCGCTCTCCAAAGGCCATAAAACTCCAAGTCCACCTTGTCGCTTCAGTGCCGTAGGGAGGGGAAAAAACCCTTGTGCGTGTGACAATTCAGAAGGAAAATAATTGGCATTTGTGTATGTTAATGTGAGTTGCCATTCCTTAACATTAGAGATTCCAGCAAAGTACTAATAATTACTGTTAATATCTTTCGGTGGAAACTTTCAGAGTGAACGAGCAATGGTTGAAACAGTATTTAACGGCATGCTGCTGGCATGATAAGAATGCAAATAAGCGTTATTAGCCTAATCATTTTGCTGTCGCCATGGCTGTGCAGCAACAGTGTTGTGAATATGTCATGCAGCACCCGTGAATTTGGAAAGTGTGTCAAAACACAACTTCAATTAGTTTGCTCTAATTATGGCTCTAGAGAGTTTGTAACTATATCACTCCTCATTAAAAGAGATTTTCTTATATGGATTAATGTAACGCAGAAAGGAAGGGCTCCGAATTCCAGCGCGGAGCTGGCTTCCGCAGAGAGGAAGCCCGCAGACAGCATGGCATGGCTTGGGGAGGGCTGGCGGTGCGCGGGTCCCTGTGCGCTTGGCCTTGGGCCACAGGAGCGAGCAGCACCTGAAACCCAGTCCCTCGTGCCCCAATTTGTGGAGTGCCTCCGACTAGGCGTCTGCTCCGCTGGGGCGGGGAGCAGCCGCGTCCCTGCCTGCCCTGGGGACACGGCATGGTTGGCAGCAAAGGTGAGCTGCGCGTAGGCCGGGTGCCTGCTGTTCAGCAGCGATGCACCAGCAGTCTCGGCTCACGCTCAGCCCGGCAGCCCCTCTCCTTTGCAGCTGGAGGGATGCCCCCCACCTCTGCAGCGTCTGATAAACCTGCCTCAGCTGCCTCAGCCAGCCGCCTTCATTTCCCGAGGGTGAGCGGTGGCGCTGACTGGGCTGCGAGCCATGCAGGAGGTCTCCGGGACGGGTCGCCAGGCTGCAAAGTGATGCTGATAGGAAGGAGCAAACAGCAGAGGCGCTGAGCAGAGAAATGCCTGCTCCATCCCTGCCCACGCTCCCGGGAGAGCGAGGCCTGTGGGTAGGCAGTTGGTTTGTCCATTGCCAGTGGCAACCGCAGCAAGAAGCCCCTGCTAACCCCACCTTGCTATACCGCTTTGGCAGCGCCCCCCGTGTACCCTGCAGCTGTCCCGACAGCTTGACAGCCCAAGCTGTGCACGTCCTAACCTGGCCGTGCCCAGAGGTCTTGCTCCCTAGGCAGGCTTGGCATGGGAGAAGTTCTTGCCGGCTAATTAAAGACCTTGTGCTAAGGGTTAATGTTAAGTAGTCCCAGGTGTGCAGAGCATCAGAAACCACATTCGGACTGACTTCTTCTGAGTAGAAACCACACAGCGGTAAGTGTCAGCGCCGTTCCCTTGCTCAGGTCAAGTCCGTGGGTTATCAAGAATTCCCTTCTTTCTGTGCAAACGTCTTCCTCCCTCGCAGCACGGGTATGCACGCTCGTGAGCTCACAGGTAAGCAGTTGGTAATGGGTTAAAGTAGTAATTGTTTAAATCTTCCAGGCTTTCCTCCCAGTTCTGTGATAATTTGATGAAGAACTTCACCCTAATTAAATATTCAAATTAGGAATAAGTGTCAATATGGCTTCCCATTGCCTGGAATGATGATTAATTGTATTCAAAACTCTAGTGGCCACTGTAATCTAAACCAAACCGTTGTTCTTGATTATTTCTGCAGCACATTTACCATGTTTTTGTTTTAAAATTTCAACCAGTAATTGATTTGCCATATGCCGCAGAGCTGTGCATACTTTCGCGATATGTGTTTAGGAACTTGGGGACTTTGTAATTGGGATTTTCTTGCTTTCAGTGGCAGCCTATTTTTTTTCTTTCTACCATGCAAAATGGTTTGGCTTTTACAGGCCATAAGGAAAAGGCATTATGCAATCAAGTTAGTAGGTATAAGTTTTATATTGATCCTGGCCAAACCCTTGCATTAATTCAAAATAAATTAGGCTTTGTTTCCTGGTTTTTCCCAATGTGACACTTAAAAAAAAAAAAAACCGCAACAAAAAACCCCCCAAAAACACATTAGACTGAAAGGCTCTAATCTATTGCTCTCGGTGTTACCCTGCCTTGTGGTCTTGCAGCTGCATTTCCCTCTCAGAGAAGCCATTATGTGCTCCCACTCCTGCAAGCGCGAGCCCCGTGTGTCGCGCTGTAGAGAGTGGGTGCTGGCAGTGGGTTAGGTGAACGGGGAGGGAGCATCCAAGCACATCTGTTCTTCTTTGTGAACATGCCCCGTCAGGTGGTGCGCAGGGCCCTACAGCATTAGGTTAGTGATACCACTTGCGCTGGAGCAGCTCTTTGTGGCATGTGGTCTCATGAGAAGCAAATCGGGCTCCTGAATGGTCACCAAAGGCAAAATCAAATGATAAGTTCATGTTTAATGTCCATACGTCGCTCAAAAATCTGACCATGCCAGATCCGATTTATGTTTCATTTTAAATGCACCAAAGTCATCATGGATGTGGTGCTGAGCTAGCAGGCAAGATGGCAAGACAGGGATGACCATGCCTCGGTCAGGCGGTTGGACAAGAAGGGCCCTTCCGGGCCTCATTCTGTGGGACCTGAACACACGACCTACCACTGCTCCGCTGCGCGTGGTCAGAGCCTGTGAGACTGCGAACAGTTCCTTTCCAGTACGTCCATGGAGCGTACGTGCCGCTTGCACATACGTGTCATTTGCATGATCTGCTGGAAGGACGTGGTCCTGATCAGGGACTTCACTCCTAGGGCATGTCCCAAGTCAAGGATTCAGTGAAATTCCTCTTGGAGGGCCACAGGCTTTATGGACAGTTGCACTCCCAGCAGTGTCAGCTGTACGATTGCCTACAGAGGAGTTGGTTTATTGCTTGCATAGACCCGTGATTTCCAGACCCGCAGCTTGGTCCCAGAGCAGGCAGGTCTGCCATTGTCTGAGACCGTTTCCTGAGGAGCGTGGTTCACACGGAGCAGACCCAAAGCTGGCACTCCCTGGTGAATTCCCTGCACCGTGGATGCCTGATTTAATCAGGTGGCAGCAAACACCTGAAACGCCTTGTTGAGAAACGTGCTCTTTGTTTGGTGGGGGTCTGCTGTGTGCAGTTCCTGCGGCCCTCCCCGGTACGACTATGCACGCAGAGGGACGATGAGGACAGGCCCCACCAGAAGCAGGAGACATTCAGAAAGCACTGTTAGCCATCTGGAGGTCTCAGAAGTACATTTCTGGGTGATTTCATTTAAAACCGAATGAAAAGTGCATAATTCATAGAAGTGGTAGGCTTCATATCCGAAGAGTGTTCATGACAAACCTGCCTTTACTGGCAAAGGCAGCCCCATATGGATTGTGTTTGGAAAGGAAACCTGTTGGCCAAATTTGAAGATGTTTTCACTTGGTCGTTCTCGTTTGATTTTTAATTTGAAGGAGGTCTGGAAGTACAAACACATTCAGAGTGGCGTTTTACCTCTTACATTCTGGAGCACTCATCGTCACCAACATCATGTTTTTAGGCTTTCTCTGTTCTTTACAAATGTGTCCAATTTCGAAGGTACAAGTTTCCAGCTGATTTGTGTAATAATGCTCCGTGCTGGCCGGTTCAGGGTGCTCTTTGTTGCGAGTATGGCAGCTACCGCAATAAAAGGGTAACCTGCTTTTCTGGTAAAAGAGCCTCTCAAAATTCCTGCTCTTGTTTGCGTCACTCCAAAATGCGGGGCGCCGACAGCTGCCGCCTCGTTCCTGCGTGCTCCCAAGTCACTGTTTTGAAGAGGGCCACACATCTTTGTCACAAGTGACAGGGGGTCCATAAAGGTTATGGTGCATAATAAAAGCTTGCACAGACCTGGAATCAGCACTAGAAAGTACAGATTTAAGTTACAAAGGAAAAGCTGGACTCCCCCATCCAGGCCTATAAATCTGGACGCAGCCAGTATTGGCTCCAGTAACTGAAGGCTTCTGTCTGGCGCTGTCTCTGGTTCAGCTTAGCAGCCACTTTGAGTCAAGTACCAAAGGCTGACGTAGGAGGGACGCGTTGCTCCTACGTTCACGTGGCTGGAGCAGGCGGCAGGAGAAACGTGAGGCTGGCGTTCCCGTGCCCTGCCCGTAGCACAGAGCGTGGGAGGCGGGTTGGTTTGCTGCCCCTGCGAGAGGCCTGGGCGTTGAGTGGGACACGGTGTCCCACGACAGCAAGTCTGAGCCTGGCTCCCTGGACGGGGCTTACCCTCACGGCTCCGTGGCTCTCAAATGGGTGATTTGGGTCTTCTTTTTCCCCCTGCTGCCAAACAGCCGGTGTGAATAAACCTGTCGACTCCAGGTTTTGAAACTCATCTGCGTGCCAGCAGCCACCAGAAAGGACCTGCTTCTCTGGCCCCCAGGCCAGAGGGGTTCAGGTTTCGGCTCCGTGGGTTCTGGGGAGATCGCTGCCTTCTCCAGCCCAATCTGGGCATTGCCTCCCACGCGGAGAGGTTTCCTCTCGGCACTCGGGGCATCGTCCTGAGGCCGGGGCTGGCCGGGCTTGCAAGTGCTGCATGGCGGAGGCCCCGGGTCGGTGAAGAGGAGTCGGATGGCTTCCAAGCTCCGAAAGCAGGAGAAAAGCAACCCTGCCCAAGCCTGCGTGTGCTTGTAGCAGGGGAGCTGCGCTCCACATGACTGCTGACTCTGAACCACTCTCACGCAGGCCTCCCCGGCCCGACCCAAGGACTCCCGGTTAGGTCGGGAGCACCTGTCCCTGGGGCGGGCTGCTGGCAGGGCCTGCATCCTCGCAGGCAGCGCTCCTGACGGGCTGCAGCGTGCAGTCTCCCAGGCACCCGGCACTCGTTGTAGGTGCTGCAGTGCTGGACTGAGCGGGCAGCTCCTCGCATGCGTCCCCTGACGAGCTGGCTGGTCAGGAGTGAGGAGCGTGTCCCCACCTCTGTCTTACCCATCGTGGGCCCATCTTGCCCTTCGCAGGCTCCGAGTCGCCGTTCGCCATGTCGCGTGACTGGAGTCGTGCAGGGGCGGGAGGCTGAGTGAAGGCTGCGGCTCCTCCTGCTCTGCAGTAACGTCCCCTCGTTTCTCCCCTCTTGCTCCCACAGGCACATATCCCTGACGCTCCCTGCCAGCTTCCGAGGCAAAGGCCACAGCACACGACTCGACCTGGAGCACCAGCACTCGAACTTGTATGCCATCTCAGGTGAGCTCGCGGATTCTGTCAGGGCCGGGCCAGGCACGCAGCATCCATGGACCAGCCTTCCAGGATGTCTGCCGCTGTCGCTCCACCATCAGAAACGTGTGGCCTGAGGAGTCGCCGCGGAGGAGGAGCAGGAGGGCGTAGTTGACGGGGAGCCTTGCTGCTCCCGGTGCGGTGCAGTCCGGGAGTGAGGGCGCGGGGAGGGGAATTGCTAGAAAGTTTTCGTTAAGCCTCGTACTACTTCTGCTTCGCCCCCTGTCCCCACTCTCCTTTCCCATGGTCCTCACAGGTAAGTCATCAAAGCCACATCTTCTCTCCAAGCCAGGCAGACGTTATTCACAGATGCTCTGCTCGTGTCCCAGCCCCCTCCAGCACCGCCATCGAATTGAAACAGCTCCTCCCAGACCCAAGCGCTGTGTAGCGGGTGCAGATCGAGTCCCCGCCACATGTTGGGGTAGATCGGAAAACACCAGGTTGCTTGGGGGGTTTCTCTTTTTAAGGGCTTTGTCTTCCTGAATTTCTCTCTCTCCTCTTGTGGCTTGTTCTGTCTCGCTCCCTTCGTTCTTTCCACTCTCCTGGACTTGTCTCATAACCCACAGCAACTATGACAGTCCAAAGCAGTGCCGTGATTCAGAAATCCTTCTCGGTTGGGTTTAGCACGACTGCCATCAGGTGTGATTAGCCGTCGCTTTCTCTGCAGTGCCTCATGTTTGCATGCAGAGGAAGGCGTGTCGTTTAAACTCAGCCTGGCCAAATTGGAGGTCGCCCCCCGCTCCCCGCCGGCTGTGGTTGGTCTGCAGGGGTGTGCAGAGCACCAGCCGGGCTGTGCAGGAGGTAGTGCCTGTGCATAATAAGGGAGGAGAAGGTGGCAAAGCTCAGCCATTCAGAAGCTCTTTCTGTTAACAGTGAGTGACACTTCTAACATGGGAACATGGCACTAATTCATGTACCCTAATCAAATGGTTATTTAAAAGGTAATCTCTCACTAAAACTGCAGCTTCAGGTTCCTAAATAGATGGAATATAACAATGGCATAATTCTTGTCAGTATTAGTTTTTCTCGTTACTTTTCTACCCTAATAGATTTGGAAATGTAGGGGAAGTGTGTTCTTGTGTTCCCACAAGACAGTCCTGGAGGGGGGAGGGAAGGGAAGGCCATGAGTTCCCACTTGATGAAGCCCCAAGCGCACATGTGAGCAGGGAGGAAATATCTCTGCCTGAGCGCTGCTTAAGAGACCCTTTGCTGCAGGAATTCCTGTGGACTGCTGCTTCCTGCAGTATAACAAGCTTGGAAAGATGACCTATTTTACACAGATCCTGAATATTTTACCAGATGTTTACAGGCAAAATGCAAATCAAGCCTATAAAACCAGGCAAGGTAATAGATCTCAACGTTTGCACAAGTAACTTTCAATCAAAGTGTGTGCCTCTCTCTTCCAACTGCAAATCCTCCTCCAGGCACATGGTTATACAAGTTGTTGTGCTTACGTATGTTGTAATGGCTATTGCAGCTGTGGAACATTTCCACAGAAAAGGTCTCATAATGCGAAACATCCTGTGCATTGGCAGGACTCTTCTCGCATACCTTCTGACCACGGCTGCCTTTTCAGCCCTCGTGATGAGGTGCCGTCTGTGACAATTCCCTCTGTGTGCTTTAACATTATAAAGGTAAGTTAACCTCAGGACTCGCAGTGGTAGCCATTCCAAAATTTCCTGTTACGTCTGTGTAATTTTGAGTTGATCGAGTTTATCTACAGCACAGCGTTAACATCTTGCCGTGGTAACAGGAACCTTATGAGTGCTTTTCCGCCGGACTCGCCTAATTGCTCTGTTCTGATCGAGATTTGCTGAGGCAAGGTGCTGGTTGTGACACACTCCAGGGCTTGCTGTCCCGCCTTGCAGTCTTGGAGCTCACCCTGGAGGAAAGGCAGCGGTAGATACTGGTGATGAAACACAGCCCTGCAGAGGACGCTGGCTACAGTTGTTGGGTGGGAACTCCACCGTCAGCAGAGAGCAATTGAAAGCCAATGCTGGCGGGTAATCTTGAAGGTACCAGGAGCAAGCGCAAAGAGTCTGGATGTCCGAAGGGGCCGCCGTGCCATGAACCGTCCAAGAGAGCTGCTCCTCAGGCCCCAGAAGCGCTCATCCCACCCGGTCCAGACCCCCTGCTGCTGCTTAGCAGCTGGTGTGAGCCAGTGTTTCTCATCAGTTCTGTTGCTCTGGAAGGACAAGAGTATTTTCAGGTGCTAGAGAAGTGACTGGCTCTCTGGTCACCGTGTAGTTGCACACGTGCGCAGGTTGGACTCGGTTGCAATTGAAATGCAGTTCTGTTCGCAGATATGCATTGTTTCATTAAGCCTCAGGACCAGCTGAGCGATAGGTGTATGGAAACGAAGCGAGTCTGAAACCTGTTCTTCCTCTGGAGCGAATGGTGGAGTGGCAGCCAGGTGTCCGTGAAATATGCATGTCCTAGGTTAGCTCAGCTGTGCGCTCGGCGCTGTCCAGTGAGACAATAGCAGGGTCTCTCCTGGTCGCAGGGTCAAGGAAGCTCTGCACTACCAAATTCCCTCCTGTTTGCACCGGGCCGTGGCTCTGGTGTGCGATACCCTCCCAGCCTGCGGGCAGTGGTCAGGTGCAGCGCAAGGTGGCTCTCCGTATACCTGGTTGGGTAAACTATGCGTTTCTTTGCCAGTCCCCTTGCATGGCATCCTGGTTGTTGGCTGGTTGGACTCGCCTAGCTGTGTTCAGGAGTCTGTAGATGGCTTGCTTGCTCTGCTGGTAGAGGAGGCCCGGCTCGCTGCCGTGGCTGTCATGGACTTGGGAGCTTTCCTGACCAAGTGATTCTGACAGCATCGTAGGAAAGCACCAGCAAGTGCAAATAATTGATGATGTTTGAATATCTGCTTCCCCCCCCCCCCCCCCAGCTTTAATCTAGTCCTCATGTAAATGGCAGATGGGCAGTTCATTATGAATATCCTGGGTCTCTCTCTTTCTCCTTCCCCCTCCCCCCGTATTGAGAGCTTCAAGCACTTGGTCTGGACTTTTTTTTTTGTTTAATTTTAAAGGCAGATCTCATCTCGCGCACAGGGCAGTGCAATTCCCGAATGTGTGCAATGCTTGTCCCGCTCTGAGCACACAAGGCCGGGCCCCATCCCCTGCCGGTGTAAACCAGCACAACCCACTCGAGTCTGGGCTGTGTCCCTTTCTGCTGCAGTTGAATGACTCCGAGCCAAGCATTAAAGGGAAAACAGACGTGGAAATTTTAATGATTGATTTAGTTCCTCCTTGGGTATTTTCTGTCTTGGCAGTTGAGTGTGGATGACCAGTGCATTAGAGGGACTCTGACTGCAAGATAGTTCAGCAAGTAAGTTCCTCTGCAGGTCTTGCTGTACATAGGGACAGCCCAGAGAGCACCACTGCTCGGGGCGGGAGGAGCGGCTGTGCTCAGCACGCGGCCGCTGGGCCTCGGCTGGAATTAGGGCTGGGTTGGTCTGCTCCGCTTTGAAGATTTCCGCCCCCTCCTCCCCGCCATCGCGCCTCTGAGACCAGCACGCCACTGTTTATAACTTGGATTAGTGACTGCTACATCTGCCAAGGGTCTCTGCCTGCAGCTGGGGATGCTGCCCTGAATCCTGAACCCGGGTTTCCGTGCGTGTTCAAACGTCCACCTGATTAGGGAAGGGAAGGCCTCGTTCCCGACCGAGCCATCAGCAAACACTGCTCGGTATTTTACAACTCAGTCCTTTTTCGTGGCCTTCAGCTTAATTAAGATGTTGTTGTGACTACATACTGCCTTCATTTCAGACCTCAGCATCCTCTAGCTACATATTGCTTTGCTTATCAAAGCCACAAGGACAGAGAGAGAGAGAGCCCTCTCAGGCAGCTACAGATAATAACATACGGGGAAAATTCCTGAACGAAGTGAAAAATTATTTATAATAATGGTACTCAAATAGAGAGGAAATAAGTCACTTTAAGGGTATATAAATTTTTATGATAGTGTATAAACAGCCATAGCTCGTCTTGTCTCTCCATCTCTCCCTGCAAAGGATGAGGACAACATCCAGCATAAAGAAAAATATAATAAGAAAACTAAGAAATGAATGGGAAAGGCTGGAGGATTGATCGCCCGGCGTATTTGTATATCCTGATGTAAAAGGTGCTGGTGACAGGTGGCCAGGCTTCTTCTGTATAAAACCATGTGTGTGCTGTCAGGGCCATGCAAGCAGCCTTGTTGCGATTGATGAATTGCCTGCTTTCTTGATTAAACCTTCCGTCACTTAAGAAACAAAAAGCCTGTGTTTGGATGGCAGAGTGGGACATGTCAAAAAAATCTGTCTGCTTTACCTTTGTGCAGATGTTGGGCACAGACTGTAACATGTATTATTAAAATGAATGTGGCATTTACTGTGCATTATTTCTTTCCTGGGAGAAAGGACCTGTAAATTATATGCTAATAATAAGCTTTAACCCTTTCAGAAAGGGGGAGATTTAAGAGTGCAAATATTCCTGTAGGCTTCGCTAATTGGATGTGGTCTAATACCACTGTAGCTATCTCCCTGAAGTTAATAAACAGCGCGTTTCAGGCCAGTGCCGATGCCCCTGGGGGAACTTGCTTCCAATAAGTTTTCTGCTGTGTAAGTGCCATCGAAACATAAACCTTTTGAATTGCAGGATCCTCTGCCAAATTCTGATTAGAGGCAGAAACCAGCTGCCTGTTCAGGGCAGAGATCTGTCATGGGCAGCCACGGAGGCCTCGCACCTTCGGCTCGGAGCTCAGCATCTCTCCGCACAGACTGGGCAGCTCTGCCAAGTCCTTCCAGCCCCCTTTTGGGGTGTCACGTTCCCCCGCTCTGCGAGGAGGCCGCGATAGGGGGACGTGCGGCACCCTTTCCAGAGAGTCTGGCAGGGCATTGCACTAGTTAGCCAGCAGCTGAATTGGCAAAGCAAACCCCTCTACTTGTGTGCGACATCAGAGCAGTAGCTAGCTGTGTGTCTGGGCAGTTGGAGAGGACTTGCACAGCCAGAGCACGAGTGCAGCTGTGCCAGCTTCAGCGATGGCAATGACCACATCGGATTAGCAGTTAGTCTTGCGTGCGTTCTTCTATCGGCAGGCTTGACGTTGCAGTTTGGACGTGTGCTGGAGTTAGTACGTCACTCTCTACCCCAAGCCCAGGTCTGCTTAGCAATGCGTTTAACTGTTGAGGTTTGAACGCTTGCTCCTCTGGTGCAGCAGCTGTACCTTGTGAAACGTGCGGCATCCTTTCCACAGACGGGACGTGCCAAATAGCCAGGGTTCTTGTGTCGCAC
Source organism: Alligator sinensis (assembly GCF_000455745.1). Taxonomy (NCBI): domain Eukaryota; kingdom Metazoa; phylum Chordata; order Crocodylia; family Alligatoridae; genus Alligator; species Alligator sinensis. Next base: position 4,098,146 of record NW_005841869.1, read on the forward strand.
TCTTTACGTTTTCAGACATTGGTACTGCTGACTGACCGATCGATCGCTACTGCTGCCTTAACCAAGCATCTCACCTCCCTGAGTATACTCTGAGTATATGCCCGCCTCTGTGGAGTTTTGCTTTGATTTTGTCTGAAGGTACCGAGTTGATTGGGTTTATCTTGGGTGCAACTGAGTTTGATGTTCTTGGGCTATAAAATATGTGAACTAGTGGCTGGGAAAGAGAACAAAGCTCAGAAATACTATGTTGCTTACAGGGAAGCAGGTTGTGGCTGTGTTAGTCTACAGGTGAAAGGAATCAGAACTCGTGGGAGAGGGGATATCTTTTATTAAACCAACTAGATATTTGCAAAAAAAATCTTTATTTGCAAGCTTTCAGACACACTTACCCTCCCTCAGGCATAGGAGAATGCAAAGACTGAAAAAATTCTCCTAGTGAAAATGAACATTCATCTTTCACAGGAGAGCTGAAGGTGCTATAAGATCTCCCAGTTGGAGTAGTTCATTTTCTGCAAATTAGGCTCAGATGAAAGTTTGAACAGGCTTACAGAATTGGAGATAGCTCTTGCCAGCTGTGAACCCCAGCCACTCCGGTATTTTGGTGCAAGGGCCTTACAACGGGTGAAGCCGACATAATTGTGACATGTGGATGTGGCAGCCGTGCAAGTGAGATTTCTGGGGTGTTGGGTCCCTGAAGTCTGTTGCTGGTTCGCTGTAAAAGTAAAAAAAAAAGAGTGAAGAAATTTAAAAATTGGTTTAAGAGACCAATACCGTTGCAAAATCCTACGTATGTGAGGAGGGCTCCATCTAGTTTAAAGATCCTTCAAAAGAAATTCATGGAGCCAACATTTAAATAATATTTTAGAGATATCAATTATTTGTTGCCTGAACCAAAGCTTATGGTTGGAATGTTTTTTTGCAGACCCATATGTTAAACTTGCCACAGCTGCGTACCAGTCACACGCATTTTCTGCTTTTAATGAAACCTGCCTTTTCTTTCACTCTGACTTTTTCTTCCTTGATTTAGTTACGTTTTTCTGCAAATGCCCATTGCTGTTCCTGAATTCCGAAAGTTTTGATTTTATTAAACTGAAGATGAAGGTTTCAACCTCCCTTAAAATAAAGAGCAGTAGGTCCCGTAGATGGGAGTCGAGATGGAATAGATCTGTCACGTCCCTGAAAAGAGGCTCATTATTCCGCAGATTTGTCTTACAGTTGTCTCTAAGAAAATGAATGATGCTAGGCTCTCGCAGAGCTGGGATCCTTTGTTAGGCAGCGAGCTGTTTTCTGCATGCCTGGCTTGTTCTTACAGCATAAAAGATCTAGCGATCTACTGATAAAGCAACATTCATAATTTGAACGAGGCTGCCATTCTTGCCATTTTTTGCTCTGTGCATCACTTGTAAAGACATGTTTTGCAAGGAGTCTCTGGAGCAAGTGGCTCTGGACAGTGAATAAGTCCTTTATCTTTACATCCTTTTTGTGCCTCTCTGCAGAGATGTCGATGCAATGATTTTACTCGGAGCAAACGGACAGTGCATAAGAGAATGGCGAACTCTAGCCAGCATCTGTTTCAACTGGCATTTATTGTGTTATGGAGACTTTAAAAAATAAAGAAATACAATAGGAGAGGAGGCAGGTTCCTCTGGGCTGCTCTGAGAGGTGGCATGTATTCCTCCCGTGTCTAGCTTTGGTGACTTCTGGCGTTGTAAAGCTGATTTTTCTGTCATCGGTGTACTCATTCTGGAGACTTTGGGTTTTCTGAAATGAGCAAAGCAATTTCTGCCTGAAGAATTCATGAGTCTTCATTCCAGTAAAGCCAGATACTCTCACCTGCCCCAGCACTGCTGGCACCCCTGACCTTTGGATGAGCGAGTCTGGGGTGCGCTCCAGCAGATACGCAGCAGCATGCCGGCTCGGACCGGCAGGGACGGTGCAGCCATCTCGCAAGTTCTCTGTGGACCTGCAGGTCACGCAGTCGTGTAGTGCGTGCAGCTCCGTGTCACTTGGGTGGCCACCCCCTTAAGGTAGTAGCCACTTCCCATTAGCAAACGGGGCAGCTGGCCAGCACCCCGTGTGCCAAACCTTCCTGCAAAGCACTCGTCGAATCGCTCGGGTAAGAGCTGCTACAGTGCGTGAGCCGGGTTCACCGGTCTAAGGCTGCTGCAGACGCTACAGAGCAGTCCAGTGGGAGCTTCCTCTGTGCAGCAGGGATCTTGTCTTGCGCTGGGCCGTGGCAGGCGGGGGACTCCTGCAGCTGGGGTGCAGAGCAGGAAGGACGGGGCAGGGCCGGATCTTCTGCTGGCAGAAAGGATTTTGCACAAGCCGCGCAAGTTAGAGGAGCCCCTTGCTCCCCTAGTGCATGGCTTTGCCCGGTGGCCTCGACTCCTGGGCTCCAGCTGCCTCTCCCAGTACATCAGCATTGCGGGGAACCAGGCCCTTAAGCTTTGTAGCCCGGGTAGGTAGTGTGCTGCGAACGATGCTTCCAACACTGCCGGGCATAAGGGCGCCCAGTGGAGCATTGACCAGCTCATCCAGGCTTCATCTTTCTCACTCAGGCTGCCGTTAGCCACGAGGAAAGCCAGAGATCTCCCCAGAGAGGTGGTGGAGGTGTTTAAGGCCTGGCGTGACAAAGCCTTGGCTGGGATGATGTAGTTGGGGCTGGACCTGCTTGGAGCAGGGGTTTGGACCAGACGTGACCCCGTGAGGTCCCTTCCAGCCCTCGCTGTCTGTGATTCTAGGACCCTGCTCAGAGCACAGCACCCTTTTCTTCCCCCACAAAAAACCCACAACCCCTCTTGAAAGAATTTGCCAGCGCAGGGCCACAAGCCCTGTCCTGAATATCGTACCGTGATCGGTTTGTAGAATAGCATCTCGGTCAGCGCGGCCCTCGGGATGCTTTGCTGTCGCCTCGGCGGGCTCCGTTGCTTGCTGTGTATGCCACAAAAAAGCTTCCTTTTCTCGTCGGTTCCCCCAGATTAAGGACGGGAGAAAAGGGGCAATTCTGTTACGTTTCAGTACCGACCTGTCAGCTTCTTCCCTGTGTCAAAACGTCAGGTAATCCGTACCACAGTACTGCCACTTGCTTCCCCCCGATATACATTTTCTTAAAAGATATTGTATCTTTTATCCGCATGTAATGAGGACAGACATTTTAATCAGAGGTTAGTCATTTATTTTTGCAAACTATTGTTTTGCTTCATCATTTTTGCAGATAATTAAATGGATCGCTTGGCACAGTGTGTCTGCTTTATTAAAACAGGTAATTTTGAAAAAAGAAAGATGCTATTTTTTGGATCACTGCACAAGAATTGCTTTTATCTTCATCTTTCAACACGGTTTCTGGTGGTTTTGCAATGCGCTCTCATGTTCAAGTACTCCAGTGCACTCCACCCTCCGGAGGGGGAGGTCCTGCGCTGCATTCGATCTGTCGCTTCAGATCCTGGCATCTGCATTCCCTGCCTCTCTTCAAGAGACGCAGCATTAAATATCATGTTTGCGAGACTGAATTATCACCAGGAAAGGCCAAAATAACGGGCAGTTTTTTATGTCAGCTGCAGAGCTTGTTTCCAGTGTGGAAACTTCCTCGCAGGGCGAGAGTCAAGTCGGCTCTGCTCTTGCCTTATTGCAGTTCCTGCTCCGTGGGTACCGGAGCTGGATAGTCTTCAGATGTCTGCCCCAGCAGCGGCAGCCCAAAGATGGGTCTTGTGCAAAGGGCTGCAATGGAGTAAAATTACTTGTGATTTCACCGGGAAAGTGCTTGCGTGTGCTTGTGTGCCTGAGTGAGGGCGCCTTCCAATGGGCACCGTGCTCCTGGGTGGATTTCCCTCTCTTCTTTCCAAGCAGCGAGTTAGGGCCGTAGGCCAGGAGGTGAACGGTGCAGTTGTGAGGTCTGCTGGGAACATTGTCCCTGAAGCAGGTAGACTTCCTGGCAAAATCATCCAAAGTGCCTTTTGGGCACCACGCTGCTGAGCTTGATTTCTTCTGCTTGGTGCTGCAGCATCCGGGCCTGGGCTGCTGCACGGCTGCTCCCAGAGGCAGGTCTGCCAGGACGGCTGTAGGCATGCGCCTCGGGCTCCCCGCACACCGCCAGTCTGCAGGCCTTGCTCCACGGCTCAAGTGCCTTTCAGGGGCCTGCTGGTTTCTTTCTGTCCAGGGTTATATGTGGGCTTCCTCAGACTCTGAGCACCCCCCACATCTGTACTAACAGAAATAATATACTCTCTTCATCCCCAGCTGCGCAGAGTGGGCAGAGAAGCGGGTTTCTAAAGCTGAAGGGGAGGGTGTCTGTGTTTCTGAGGGACGGAGAGCTCGAGCAGATGCAATTCTCTCTCTGCTTCCAAACTGGGGGGTCCTTGGTCATTCCAGTTTCTCACGGGTGTGAGGCTCAGTCCAGTTCCAGCTCCTGCAGTCGCACGGGATCTCCCTCGGTGGACTGCCGGGTTCCTTATTCCAGCACCACAGAGCGATGCAGAGAGCATCCCAGTGCTTGTGAGGGCAGAGGCCTTGAACCGGTCTCTGCGCTCGGGCGAGCACCTGGGCAAAGTGCTGTTATCAATTTCTGTGCAGCTGAGCGGGCAGGCTGCGGTGCCTGTACCAGTTGCACGAGGAGTGCAACCTTACAGAGGGGCTGCACTGTATTTGTTTTGCTTGTATGAGTACCATAGTTTAATTTTTCTTAATAGGAAGCTGCTGTGTAGTTGGGATATTTAAACAGTTATTAACCGAATGACAATTAACAGATTGCACAGACAGATTTTCTTTTGAAAACCTCTGAAATTGAGTACAGTTTGCAAAACTATCACGGCATAGTAATGACAATGAATTTTGATTTCCCGGAACTGATATTAGACTCCTTATTAAACTATGTGCATCTGCTTTTAATTTACTCCAAATAATTGGAAAATGCAATGAAGCTTTCCAATTAAAGCACGGCTTTATGCTGTTTAATAATACCCCCATAATATTATAGCTTATGAAGTGACAGGTGAGTTGGTGTATGAATAAAACATAAAGGCAGCAATAAGGGACAGAAAACCGGAGACAGTTGTTGGGGATTTTAAATGCTGGATGTAATTTGCATATATTAATCTCTTCTTTTCAGCCTTATCAGGCATTCTTCAGTATTTGAAGTTAAAATAGCGTTGACAGGCGGGAGTACGCTTAGTTTTTTCAAGGATTTATTACTTGTATAATTTCTGATCTTTAATAAGCAGATATGACTGATCCTCATAGTTCTATAGAAATCGGTTAATTGTTCCAGATGGCGTGTACTGATTATGCAAAATTACTTTTCACACCATTTTTTTTTTGTGATGGAGTTTGGAGTAAAATTAAATTTTTTATAGCCTTCTTATCATGCTGTTTTACAGTGGTTTTTGCACAGAAGTTGAATTTAATCTACTATATTACATTGACCAGCACAGTTATTCTAATGTAGCATTTTGTGATTTGACAAAGAATAATAGAACACATTGCTCATTGTTCGTTACTGTGCGCTAATAAAAAGGAGTTCTAGTGTAAAGAACCAGGCTGTTATTTATGAAGAATGCATAATTCACGCAGTTAAAAATGCAAAATTGTTACAATGAGATGCTCTCTCTTTTGGATAGAATATCTGAGCAGAACAAATGAAAATAGTCTTGTTGCTGCAGCTTCCACCTAATAAAGAAGGGTATTTTTAAATGCGTGGTGTGGTTAAGTGGTATTTTCTTTATTAGGAGGAGCAGTCATCCAAGCAGCATGTGCCTGGCCCTATCGAGAGGTGTCGGTGGTGGTGTTTTCCCTGATTAACGTAATCCAGATATCTCAGTGGCATAATTTCATAATTGAAAAGCATTTATAAAGGTTGTTGGGTTTCATTTATCTAATGAAAAGCTGTTTATACCAAATAAACCACACACGCAATAACCCCTTGTTAATAAGGTTATTGTGATGCATTTTTAATGTTGACTAAATTGTCAGATTATTAGGGAGCCTGCTGCACCGGTTCCCCTCCAGGTCTGCGGTGCCGGCTTGCCCAGCGCCGTCACGGCCCTGCCCGGCGTCCCCGTCGGCGAGCTCCTCGCAGCGCGGGCGGGTGGGAAGGAAGGGGGCAGCCGACGGCCCCCGCCGGAGCTGCCAGACTCTGCTGTCAGTCCAGCCGCGCCGGCGGCCCTCTCGCCGCGGTGGAAGTCAGACTGCGGGCGGGAAGCGCTGTTTACCTTTGCAGCCTTGACAGTTGTATAAAGTATCAGGTATCGTGGCAGTTGTTCCAAAGCACATAGTCCTCGTTTATGCTCATTGTCTGCTACAGCAGGTTTGTCAAAGAACAATGTCAGAGTCTGTTTAATTTTCTTGTTACTTTTCAGTATTTGTCATACTCTCTCGCAGGCATGACGTGAACTTTTTTCGCTGACAGCTCTGACACCATCTCTCGCCGCCATGATTTATATGAATCGCGCAGACGTGGGAGGTTGCTAGGTTTGGGGGGCTTTTGTTGTTGCTGTTTTCCCCCTCCGTTTGACAAGTTCTGGATTTGGGGGGGTGAAGTCATGCCTTCTACCAAAGCAGCCTCGGCGGCAGCGTTTTCACAGCTCGAAGGAAGCGTCTGCTTGTTCGTTGCTGGTGTGGGCAGCAGAGGGAGCATGTAATACTGTTTGTTGTGTGGCGTGAAAAACGGCGGCGTTTTATAAGCCCGAACTGCCACTTTTCAGTCATTTATAAAAGGGCTGAAGGTATAGTAGGCTGGGATTGAATCAACGTTATTAATACGTGAGAAGCAAAACAGCACACGTTTGAAAAAAAATGACCTTGTAGGTAATGGAATTAATTTCCCCAATTAAATTAGAAAATTGGGGACGCAGTAAATGGACTTTATAAAGAGTGCTTATGTTTAACTCGGTAAGAGACAAGTAATTAACTCATCCATTACGAAGCTTAACATTTCCAAAATTGTTTTGTGTGTTGCTACTCCGTATTATATATAGGAGTCATACTATAAATCAGAAAAAATTAGAAAATATTTGTTCTAATGAAGTAATAATTTGGTAGTAATGCTTTTCATCAGCACAGCTTAAGGCTACATTAAGTGGACAGTCTTTATCTGGATTCTCTAATTTTAATCTTCAAAATGCTATCTAATGTCTCATTAAGACTTGCATATAATGTATCTTAAGTACAGTCATTAAATATAGTTTAGGGAGATTTATGTTCAGATATTGCTTAAAGATGTTTTAATAGGCCCATTTACTCTGATGATATTAATGAGCTCTTAACACATATTAGGCTCCTAAAACTAGTGGTATTATGACTCTCGGTGAGCAAAACACCTCGGAGTCTGTAAACGGATTGGATGCTCCAGCAAGGTTGTTCCTAAATGGGTTCCTCGCGCGCTCTCCTGGACCCGTTTAACTCCTTCAGGCTCTGGCGGTGTCGTCGTGTCGAAGGTGTTGGTGCTACTTGCTGTGAACGTCGGTGACGAGCTCGCTCAGACGTTGTGTGTCGAGTCGGTTGTGCCTCCTGGACGTGCGAGGGGTTAACAGAGATGGCTGTTTCTCATAGAGCCATATGTACGACAGGGGACTGCACGTTCCCACCTCATTATGCGAATATCTTAGACCTGCTGTAAATGAACTGTAAAATGCTACGCACATTTGTTCAGTTCGTAGCAATGAGAACATATTTACAGAACTAAATTAGGGGCTAGGAAAAAATGGCCCAACCTGCGGTCCTTTTCTTGGAAATTCTAGCTTTTAATAATTTACAGTTGCAACGTAAAAATAATATTTTATCTTCAGAAGGAACAAAATTGTCTCGTTTCAGGAATGTTGCTTTACTTTCCAGCTCACGGCTAGAACGAGCAAAATGCTCTTATTTCGGTTTCTATGCTCTCCTTTAAAAAAATACCAAAAACCCCTTCTGAGTCCAGAGACTCTTATAGTGACTAAATTGGTTTGTTAGAAGACGATAATAGCAAATTTCTTCTTTTCATAATTGGACGTTTCTTCCCTGTGGGCTAATGTATGCGCTGCCCTTGCATACACAATAAGCTGTGCTTTTGAAAAGCCATAACTAGCTAATAAGTGCTGTGGTGTCATCAGAGAGTAATGGTTTGCTGATTAGCATAATTAATGACAAATGGTGGTGTGGAACTGGTGGATTGGTTTAGTGGATGATGAATGCATCGCGGCCCGAGTTGGATCCTGCCAAGTAGGCCTTGCTGGCTGTCAGCCTTCTGTTCCTGCACAGGTAGACCTCATTAGTCACCGCGCGAGTGTGCCAGCTCACATTCACTGCTGTTCTGAGCACAGAAAACTTAATAACACGAGCCACGGTGCTGTCCCTTGTTTTGGGGAAGCAGCATCCCGAAATCTCTGCTTCCTTTCTGGCCAGTCGCTGGTTCCTGTCTCCGCGCGAAGCAGTTAGCGCACGCTTGTTTCCAGACTGCCCACGTACACGCTGCCCGAGCGCGGCGAGGTAGCCGCCACGCGGTTGCGGGGAGATGAATGGCTGCGTCTGGCTGAAATATTTTTGCGGGCTGCGGATGTGCTCTTCCCTGCGAGGCGAGGGCAGGAGAGATGCGGCAGGCGCCCCTCCATGCTAGGAGACTGGCGTGCTTATCTGTGGCTTGATTAATCAAAGCTAATTTGCATTCGCAAATGAGACTGATAAAAATGGAGTTACCTTTTCACCTTTAAAGTGGGGGGGAGGGGAGGGGGATTATTTCTGGGGTGTCTTTCCTTTAAGTGATAAGCAACTCCTTTACCAATAAGGATGAAAATCCTTAATTTGTGTTAGCGAAAGGGGCTAATTATTGTATAGTTAATTAGCATCTGGAAATGAGGATTATCTTAATTACAAAGCACAATTTCCCTAATAGCTACAAAACTGTAAGTTTGATCTGTGTGGAGATTGGTGACTATTATTATGTAATTAGTGATCATATTAATGGTGTGGAGTATTTAGATATAATTTGCATATGCAAATGAAATTTACCTGATAGAAATATGTGGCTCAGCTAATGACTCTGAGCACTTAAAAATCAGAATACGTAATGAGCTCCAGCACCTTCTTTGCAGTTTTCTGATAGTTTGGGGAGCTCTTCCTCCTGTAGCGAGCATTGGTGCCGTGGAGGCTCTGGCGCCGGCGTGGGGCCTCCGGGCCTGGAGCAGGCGATGCGAGCCGAGGGGGGCATCGCGCGCCCTCGCTCTCGGGGCCGAGGGGGTCATCGCGCGCACTCGCTCGCTCGCTCGCCGTTGAGAGTGCCCCCGGGCACCCCGCGCAACGCCTCCCTGGCCCGCCTCAGTCTCCCTGTCTGCAGCCCTGGGCAGGCGCTCGCGGGTCGTGCGCGCGGTGCTCCCGGGCTGCAGGCTCTGGGTGCTGGTCGCGACCCCTCCGGTCCCAGGTTGCAAGCCCCGACCCTTTGCCACGCGGCTCCTTCACGCGGTGGCTGCCCCAGCTCCGGCGTGGTAGGACCTGCCCGGCAGGGCGGGTGACGGTCGTTCTTTCCGAGTGCCCGGCCTTCGCAGCTTGCAAGCGTCTCGGCTTTATTTCTTGTGCGTTTCGTACAGCTCTGGGCACGGAGGCGGCTCGGCAGGGGGGGCCCCGGCCAGGGGTTGGCCTGGGTGGG
>NW_005841869.1:4107812-4129205 GCF_000455745.1 Alligator sinensis
CCGCGGTCTGTCGTGTCCCTGCTCTTGGCTCGAAACTTCACCTTACGTACTTCGACATCCACGTCCTGTGGGAGAGCAGCCAGCGGCAAGCCCGCGACCTGCGGCGCCTCGCCTTCCAGATTTAGCCGTTGGGCTAATGAGGCACTCCGGAGTCAAGGGGAAGCCCCAAATATTTCTCTGCGGCCTTTGCTTCACGCAGCATCTCCCTCCAAGACAGGCAGTTGTACGTACCCCAGAGACTGAGCAAATTACAACCCGAGCAGCATCTCGGCAAAGGAAAACAAAGCCTCCATGGCGAGAGAGTGTAACACGGGGTAACACGCTCCCTGAACACGCCTGTGTTCGAAGCTGTGGGGCTCAGAGCAACTCGCATGTAAAAGCTGCGAGCGCTGGCAGGCAGCAGCCACTGCTGAGCAGTGTTTCTCTCGGCTCAGAAATTCAGCCTCGAGTCTTGAAATACCAGCTCTGTTGTGGCACTTCTGGATATTTTTCTCTTCAGACCAAGTCGTGCATGCCTGTCTCTTATGCTTCTCCGAGGCAGACTAATTTTTACAAGTTTAACGAGGTCCTGGAATCTATCATCTAATTGAGAGGTCGGAGCAGTTGAAAGACAGCCGTGTTTTGTTCCGGCGCGGAGACCAGGATATCACGACTGCCGAAACGCCTGCAACTTCTTCCCCTTCAGAAGTTCATTGGGCTTCCCTGGTCTCAAGTAAGATACCAGCTCTCTGTCTCGACTCTGCAAAAGTCCAGGACCGCTGGCCTGTTTTGTATCTGGTCTGGTCTAATTAATTAAGGATTGCTGCTTGGAAGTGGCACATGGCTAGGTGTGATCTTTGAAGTTTAGTATGGCGGGAAGACTTCAAAGGAGACGTTTTATTAAAAAATAATAAAATCAAGAGCTTAGCTCCTAAACACTTGCAATTTGAAGGACCTGTTTGAAGTCTCTCCACATACCTCGGATGCTAATGCAGCCACAGCTCTGAAGAACCACTTAGCTGTTGCCACCCGGCACTTAACCTTAGCTTTTTCATTTAAAAAAATCAAAACCAGGAGTACTTTCTGTAGTCTTTTCCTGGCTTGATCCAGCCATAAAGAGCTGCCCATGTCGTTGCAGCAAGTTAGTGGCAGAGCCCAGTCGAGGTGCAGAGGAATTCGGAGGGTGGAGAGCCAATTAACAAATGGGAACGTTAAAAGTTGTTATGCAGTCATCTGGGGGCAAAGCACCTGTCTTCTGCTCTTTATGTATTGCCATTGCAAGCAAAACAGAGAGCCTGACAAATGATTTCTCCACCTCGAGCTAGTGCCAAAGCTGGGCAGCATCCATTGCTCCCAGTGCCCGGGCTGGGCCCAGCGCAGTTCTGCGCTGCCCACTGGTACCTGCGTGTGCGCGGTAGCCTCGTGGGAGGTGCGACGTGGCCTGTCTGCTCCTGTGCCTGGGCGCTGCTAACACCCAAGGACAGAGGCGCACAGGGATTTCTGGCTTCTGGGACCTGGAAATGGCAGGAGACACGTTTTAGCAATGTAGAAGAGCAGAATCGTTGAGCGTGGGCTTGCCGGGATTCTCCGCCCTCCTCCGGAGGTGTCTGGGAAGAGCAGGCTCCCGTCACGCTTGCAGGTGTCTTGTTGGCACTGTTCCTTGCCTGGGCGCAGTGCACGCCCCGGCGGGCTGCCTCCAGTGAAGTGTAACCCTGCCGCAGGGTCACATCTGTCCTGAGCCTGCACCTTCGTTCCAGATGCTGCTCTGCCCCTCGGGCTCCACAGCGTGAGCATCAGGTGAACTGGCGGGACAGGTGCCATGCTCAGGGGTTGCATGGTGATTCAGACCTTTATTTCACGCGGGCGCAGCCAGGACGGTTACAGAGGACCTCGGCGCGTGGAGCACGATGGGCAGGCTGACCCCGGGGCAGCCCAGCTATGGGTTCGGTATCAAGGGGCTTGAAGCACGGCTGTGTCTGGGCTGGCACCTTTCCCAGCCTCGTGTGGACTCGGGCAGCTCTGGGCTACTGCCCAGTCGCCTTCCTCTCCAGGGGGATCGTGTCCTGCAGTGCCTCGTCCCCGGTCTGGGAGCTGCCCTGGTCTGCGCCTCTCACCCCGGTTGCCTTGCCACTCAGCGCCGCGTGAGGATGCTCCCAAAAGGCTCACCTTGCGGGCTGGGACCCAAGGCTGTGTCTGACTTTCCTCTCCCAGGCCCCTGGGCTCTGTGGGGCTGTAGTGCCTGATGCTGGAGCCGGTCTCCTCGACACCCCAGCTCAATGGTGACGCCCCAAGAGAGGAGCTTGGCCCTGCTCTACATAGTCTCCCGGCATACCAGTGACCCCAGGCTGCCTCGGGGGGGGTACCTTTCCCGGCCCAAAAGCTGCCATCAGCCCTGCCATGGGGCAAGGCATGGGGCTGTCCTGGTTCGAGGGCAGGCTGTAGGTTGTGCCTCTCCCAAAATGCTCCTTGCAGTCAGGGCTGCTTTTGTTTCCTCTCATTAGACTGTTTGACTAATGACTGGCTGAGTCTGCCGAGCTATTCGGGGACTGGTGGACTCTGGCTAATCCTCTCTGAGCAGCCTGCGAAGGAAGCCTCTGTTGGAATGGCACAGATGGCAAGCCCAAACGACAAAGTAAACTACAATATGTCTTGGAGACACTGTCAGGCTGCAGCTTATTTGTCATGTCATGGCAGCCTGTTGGGTTGGGGAGTGCCTGTGCCCCCCCCACACTCCATGGTTTGAGAAATTATTTACAGTAGGGCTGCTCTGCGGCTGCAGAAGAAACTGGAGAGAGGCCAGGAACGCAGTGGTCAGCGTCCTAATGCTCTGGGGACTCTTCTTGGGGGGTTTCAGTTTTTGAAAAGATGAAAGCAGGGCGTGGGGCCTCGAGCCCACAAATAAATGAGCATGGGCTCCAAGGAGGGCAGCATCCCGGGGGCAGCAGTGTTTGTCTGGCTTGTCCCTTGAGGTTGCGCTATCATTAGTGGCGCGGAAACGTGTTGGTGGCGCTCCATCTGGGACAGAGCGCACAGTAGCGCAGAAGGAGCCCGCACATGTTTACTATTCAGGCTTGATATTTAAATTAGCATGTAGAGAAGTACAGAAGTTTGGGGGCCTAACTGCACATTATGGAAAATGTGGCTTATTCTGGAAAGACCCATGTCCTCTGCTTAATGCATGGCAGACTGTCATAAAACATTTCTCCATGTTATGAATAGCTCTCCTCTGTACAGAGATCTCACGACGTTACCTCCTGTTACATCTGGGTGCTTTGCAGAATCTTCCACGTGTTAGTAAAGCATTTCTTAGGAAAAAAAGCAAACTTAGCTAAGCTTGATTTGAGGTTTTCAAAAGAAAGCAACAGTGCAGTAATGAGAAGCAAAGCGTCGGGTGCTTGAGGTGATATCAGCCGCCCAGCTCAGCAATGCCACACGTTGTTCCAGAAGACGGAGATCATGGAGAATTCCCGAGGGAAAAAGAATGAAGTTCAAAAGTTTCTAACCTTTCTTTGTTAGATTTCTTGACAGAGTCTCTATGGCTTTAGCTCGCTGGGCTTTGCTGGACAATCGTCTAAAAAGGATTTGAAGGAAATCTGTATAAATAAGACTTTTCAATTCACTTTAAGTCTCAGGAGCAGCTCCTGCCAAGCTGGATGCTGAGCTTTGCAGCCGCCTGCGCTGCCGCACACTATCCGCGTGGGGAGAGGTGTGCTGGTGAAACCTGCCAGGGCCGGAGGGCTCTGTCATGAGGAGAAGGATTAAATACTCGTGTGCTGGAGTGGCACCTGTGGCAGGCTTCCTCCCAGCGCGGGCTAATGTAACCGGAGCGCTCCCTGACCCGTGTGTGCTGCCCCGCGGGGCTGGGGAACCCCTTGCCCTGCCAGCTACAGGAAGGCGATGTTTCTCTGGAGGCCCCGGCCTGTTGGTGCTGAGCCACCCTTGTGAGCGTGGCTCCGGACTTAGGACCTGCAAGACCTGGTGGGTGCTGGAGGGGAAGGACCGGGTGGGTTTGTTATGCCAGGGCAACAGCACATGAAGGAAACGAATGCAGGGGGCGAGAATCGCTGACAAAGAAAGCCTCGGCAGGGCATGCACTTCTCACCCGCAGGCCTGCTCGCAAGGGTGGCCAGGGCCTGGGGTCCTGCCCAGCCACGTGGGAGCAGCCTGTCAAATAATGGTGCCAGCACGCGTCCCCCTGGGCTGGATCATGAGCACTGGAGTCAGCAGAGGATGCTTGATGGAAAGCTGCTGGAAGGGCCCTTCCTGATGGGGCCGTCGCACCTCTTGCTGTTGAGCCTCTCGAGCTCCCAGCTGCTTGCCATGTGTCATACGCTTACTTGCATCTCTCCGGCCAGTCCTGCCATACCTGCTTCTCCTCTGTGCTAAATAATGCCGTGGAATATGTGTTTTCTGCGGGAGAAGACATCTCCGTGGCAACCCCTGATTGCAAGATGGCAGCATGCTTGAAACGCTGTGTGAGACAGCAAGGTTGGGATCTGCACCGAAGATGAAGGGAGTCGGGTGCTAGCTCCTGTGTGAAGTTCAGTAGGATCTGCGTGCAAGTTCCCTTCCCCTGGGGTCGAATTTCCATTGGAGCCCCAAACCCTGAACGGCCAGTATCGTGTGATTACATGCCTTGGTTTTCGGAGGTGGCAGTAACACCTGGAGGCCTCCGCGCTGGGTGCTGTACACGTGCACGAGTCACTGCCCCTAGACCTTGGATGCTGCTTTGGCCCTGTGCTATCTCGGGGTAGCAGGACACTTGTCCTTGGCGCCGGCAAAGCAGTGCAGTGTCTTTGTGCCGTACGTTATGGGACTGCACAGTGGATTGTGATTGCTGGCTGGAGAGCCGCCAGATTGGAACGCCTCTCGTGCCAGCTTTCTGTGCCCGCCATTAACTTGTCTCCCATGTTCCCGAGGTCTAGCTGAAAACAATGGAGACGTTATTTCCCTCTGGTAGTTGTGTCCCCGACCAGGTAAGCTCGGCAGTGTCAATGAGCCAGTTTTCAGCTGTCTGTACGAGATGCTCGTCTTTGCCCAGCATCAACAGGGCACTCTTGTCTCGAGGCTTGAGAGAGGCGGCAGAGGTTTGCACGATTACAGCAAGCTATTTCTGGGATCTAAGATCATTTAAATGTTAAAGGTGGCAGCGATATATTCGGTGTTTTTTCTGTTGGATTAATAATGTTTACTTTTCAAAGCAATAAAGAGGAATGTTTTTGTAAGGGCTTTTTTTAATATCAGCAGTTGAAAATTCAAGTGTAAAAGGCCGTGCAAGAAATAGCAATAAAAGAAATTCAAAGCTATAAAATCTTATGGTGAGAATTTAAATGCAAAAGTGGTTGTTATTTCCTTGGGACTCTAGGTATGTAAACTCTTCCGTGTCTGCATATCCCCACAATAGTCGTGTGAAGGATTAGTGCTCACTGCAGTGTGCAAACTGAACCCTCCGAGCACTGAAGCAGCTATTCATCTATACCCAGGAGCTAAATATGACAATGTTAGCATTTTTCATTTCCCTGACGTTACCATTAATAAAGCAATGATCCAAAAGAAGCTTTGCTGAGTCTGTTCTTTATGCTTCCATCACTCACGACTAGATAATTTCACACAGGATCGTTTTTAAATTAAATGACGATAAAAGCGCTCTGCTGTTCTGTGTTCACTAGTTCATAGAAGTCTATCAAGTCATTAATGTGTCATGACAAACTGCTAGATGGATACAAGAGTAATTAATTATTTGCATAAATAACAGGTTGAACTTGGTGCTTTGAACCACAATGACATAAACATCGGTTCGGGGGCATCTTCAAACCTCTTGCAGAGAGCTCATAGAAAGGGTTAACTTATCCCAGTATATCAGAAACCGTATCTTCCTCGTTCCTAAAAGGCTCAAAAGCTTGGCTTGAGTTTTGATGCTTTTTGTGTTCTAAAGTTCGTCATTAATGGCCATTTTAAGGAAGCATCTGATCATTGGAGATTTCAATGAACAATTATACAGATTTTCATAATCACCATTAATCGCCACATATTTTTCAAGATAATTACAGCAATTATTATTTAGATTCCTCTTTTATTGTAAAAAAAGAACAAGTGCTTATTATACTGGGTAGCATAGCGAACTACAGCCTTAAGTTCTTTGTCATCTAGAAACTCATTATGTTAGCGGATGCTGCCTATGAAAGTTCGTCAGCATGTGTAAATTAGGGTAGCATTGGCAGGTCTGATTATTTAAATCTGGTAGCTTTGCTAAAAATATAGTTATTCTAGAAAGATGAATTACTAATTTGACAACTGAGGTTTAGTTGGGATCTACAGCATAAGAAGGAGGCGGTGTCTATCTCGAAGAGCGGGGTGACTTTCTCTTTAATATAGTGAGACAATTTCTAAGTGCGCTAACAAGTTGTATTTATAGAATAGAGTTTTGTGACATGCCCTTTAAAGGTTAATAATAAATCTTGGTAATTTGCAGCAAATTGCACTTGGAGACAGAAATCATTTAAAAACGGACACACTATTCAGTGTTTCCTCATCAAAGAAGAGATTGTTGTTTGGCTCTTGGTTCTCTTGCCTGCCACTTCCTGTTGGGGAATTCTCCGTTTGAGTCTATCCATCATGATTTGAGTTTTGGAGGAGTGCAATTCTCACTGCTGGCTCCTCGTGAGCCTTTTATCTAATTCCAGTGAATGAACTAATTGAATGTGACCCTCGGGGAGGAGCTGCTCCTTGGAGACAGTAAACAGTGGTTGAAAACGGTTTTCTCTCTGAAATTCCTTTCTGTTTTTTCAGTTCTGATCTGAGGATGGTGCGTGCAGCTCGCTAATCTGATGCAGATGCAGTAGGCTCCCTTCTGTGGAGGGGAGGAAACTGCCGTCTTTGCTTCCCCGCTTTCTGTTCAGACAGCAGGAGCCTGGTTCTTTTCTCGCTCTGGTCTTGCACTCGGAGTGACTCCTGATGCGCGCTGACATAATCTCTTGTATCAGAAGGAAAGGCCCTTAGCTTAGCTTAGCTAGGGTTTTTTTTCTCCTTTCCCTTGCTTAAAGATAACAGTGCAGATCCGTTCTGGGCAGAGACTTGGTAGCTTTGTGGGGTGGGGGCAATGCCTGGACGCGGAGTACAGATTCCTGTTCCCAATCCACAGGTGGTCAGGAGCGAGCGAAAGTCCTTGCGGCTAGTTGCACACCTGCTTGGAGGCCACCAGTGTGTGAACAGCCTTGGGTTCAGTCCAGGACAGGAGAGCCACGAGATGTTGGTGAAATAACCGTCCCAGTCTGGGGACCTTTTCCCAGCATGAACGGAAAGATCTGCAGGGACCAGGGATGCTGCACGACCAGTGTCACAGCCAGGCCCGGGGGAGCTGCACTGCTGCAGCCCGTGCGGCGGTTCTTTGTGGGTAGACGAGAACGCTCCAGGTGCTTTGCACACTGATATGTGCGGGATCATTGTCAGATCTCGGCACTGAGGCGCTCTTACCGTGCCGTTCAAATGCACAGGGTTGCTGTGGATTTCACACCTCTGCTGAGAGCGCTGCAGGATTTCAAAGAGCGATCTCCATTCTGTGCGCTCTGTCGTCATGCGTTTCGTGGTGGAGGAACTCGACAGGGCGGTTCTGGAGATCCCCAGGAAGAACAGCCCTCCTGGCTAGAGCTTATCGATCGCAGAACTGGCTTCTGCAGGCCCACGTTGGTTCTTCGAGAGGTGCTTCTGGTGTGCAGGATCCATCGCTGCATTTGTTTGCTTTTCCTAGCTCGCTGGGTGCATCTGGTGTCTTTCTTGGGAGCTTTCCCCATGGACTTAACATGCCATGACGGAAGGGGAAAAGCTGGTGCAATGAATGAGAGGTCTCCAGAGAAACACAGGAAGGCATCTCCTGTAAAAGTTAAGTTTCTATTCTAGTCTCTGGAGACCCACTTCCGTGTCGTGCTTGCAATGGTCGCGATATCGCCTGTCGCCCACCAACCACCGTGTGAGGCCCCTGCAGCAGCTGTATTCGTGCGAGTGGAACCCCAGGGATTCCCACCGTTTATGCCGGAGCAAGACTGGCATCTCCATAGTAAATCGTTTGGCCTGACACTTAGTATATTTAATGTGAAGACTTGGAGATGTGTGTGAGGAGTCTTATTTTTAAATATTGCTGGTTACTTATCATAGATCTGATTCCAGTGGATAGCTGGTCCCTGCATCAGCTGTTTATAACGTAGGCCTCCATTAGTCTCGGACAAGGCTACCTTACCTGTACCTTCTTGCTTCAATGTCATCTCAAAGGCGATGAATTTTTTTCCTTGGTAGACTTAGGATGAAGAGCTGAAAGTAGAAATACCCAAGCATAAGCTCTATTTAAGGTCTGTCTGTCTGTATTTGAAATACTCAACATTATATATAGTAGTAATTATCCAGGAGTCCTGGACATTAATTCATTCTTAGGGTTTTGCTGACACTTATAATTTGTTAGATCTTTTCTTCCATTGTTTATGAGTTGAGATGAGCCCTTCAGCAGAAGGCTGGTTGGGAACGGACTCCAGCAGCTGATATCTGACTTTTTTAGGTGAATTCTGACAAGAGTGAGCCAAAGAAGTGTGTAAGATCTGGGTCAGCCCTGTCAGAGTGGACAGTGCTCTGGGAGACTAAGAGGAGAGCAAAGGAAAATTAATTGTTCAAGAAATTTGAAGAACTTTGCAAATAAGCAGGATTGTCAAGGGCTTCGCCCGTGCGATGCTGGAAAAAGACGGTTTCCAAAGACGGGGTTCCCGCGACAACGTTGCACGGATGCACGGGGGGAGATTCCGGTCCGTGCGAGGCTGGAGCCCAGCCGTTCGCCTGAGGGGTGGACATCACTTGTCAAGTGCCCATATGTTGATTGAGCAAACATTTAACAGAAGAAGCCAGAAGTGAAGTCGCCGCGTCTCCCATGTGCAGCAGGGCAGGATTTGTGGGGACCTTCCTTTTCCTCTCTACTAGTTGCTCTTGCTTTTAGATGCCCAACCTCACACCATCCAGATGCGTGTAGGAACAGGGTTATGCAATGTGGGCATTACGGTATTCTTTACTTTGAACCTGTATCCCTTAAAACGATGGGGATGCTGCTGAGTGTGAGGCAGGGTTGCACCGCAGGCACAGTGTGGACGGAAGCTGGCCCTTGTCCCCTCTGGATTATGGGGTAAGGACCTGTAGTGTCAAAGAGAGGCTTTCCCCGTTTGTCATGGCATGCGTCTACTCCCATATGTAGCCCAGCTTGGTTCTGAGGAGCACTGAGCCTTTCCTGGGACAATGGAAGCAGCTACCGCAGGATGCGGCACCAGGCGCGGGCAGCGGACTTTGCAAGCAGGGTCAGGATGCTAATGCTGGGCAGAGCCTGCACGCAGCACTTCTCCCGCCAGAGACTGCCGAGAGCTGCAAGAAGCAGCAGGAGAAGAAAACCAAAGGCAGCTGACGATGCAAAGCAGGGGACTGAAAGCCTCCTCTGGTTCTGGTTTCATTTGACTTGATTGTGCCAGTAGCTGGCTTCCTGTGCATCGTTGCTGAGCACGGTTTCCCCAAGATGCTCTCGGCATGACTGCCCCCAAACCAGACACCACCACAGCAGAGAGGCTGCCGGTCTCCCAACTCTTCCGCACGTGCTGTGCAGCGATTACTGCTCGAGTGACCCATACTGCGCTGCACTGGCAGGGGTGGGCGCTCCCCTGGTCACTCAGCTTGCTGGCAGTCAGTTGGATTCATGCTCCAAAAAGGAGATGCGGTCTCCTCCGCCCCAGAACTGCCAAGCACTCGTGATGCTGGTTTGGTGAAGATGTCTTGGAAAGCCCTGGCATTTGGAGCCCCTCTGTCCTGGTGCCCTGCAGTGGAGGGTGCCAGCCTTGACATGTCTGCAACCAGCTGCAGCAGTGGGGCTGGGGCTGGGGCTGGGGCTGAGGCAGGTGGGAGCTCTGGGGATGTCCACTGCAGCGTTTGCGTTGGCAGGGCCCAGGTTTACTCAGAAGCAAGGAGAAGGGCCTGAGCAGTCGCCCTTCCACGTCCCACAGACTGCCTGCCTGCCTCGGCAAGGCTTCGTTCGGCGTCTGAGCGGGTTTCGTTACACAGCCCGGCCGGGGCCCCTCCAGGCATCTGCACTTGGCAGCGAGCGCAGGTAGTGGGGCTGGCAGGAAAAAGCCTTTTCCTTTCTCCTGTCCCTGCCGGAGCAGGGCTGGTGGAGGGAGCTGGCGGTGACAGCTCAGTGCTTTATTTGTTTAAAGTTCCCTGAATCAGTAAGTATTTAAAATCCTCTTGACTTCTAGTGCCTGGCTATAAAAAGAACAGTTGAATGAGCTCATTGTTTTCTGATTTTTCCCTTTAATGTATTTTACAAACAGTCTGGTGACGGGCCTGACATGCTGATTCCTATGTACGTTCCCTTCACTTTGGGATTACAGCATTAATAACACACTTCCATGCATCATGCCATTTTTAAGCATGATCGTTATGATAAAGGGCATATACTTAATTACAGGCCTGCTTAATTACAGCTCTGTTGAAGCTCGTTTGTTTAGGAGAATGCTAATTGCGCTACTGAGCCTTTGGCACATCCTTGCTTTCATCCACCGTGTGTTGTTCTGCGCTGTGTATCAGCGTTGTGTTAGCACTGCCGGCCACAAAGGCTGACGGAGCCCGATGGTGGTTCTGTGCGTGTTTTGCTGGTGCCAGAGAGAGAGCCTGCCCCCGTTTGGATTTCCTTCTCTGACTCTTTACAAAAGCCAGCGTGCAAGCGATCGGAGCGGCCGTCGGCGGTGGGAAGCCGGTCTGGTTTTACAGGTTCCGGAGCTGCCTTCGCTGCGTGGCGCGGCTGCGCCCGGTGCCTTGTCGTGCTGCCGTGCTGGCTGACACGCAGCACTCTCCTTGGGAAGGGGAGGCGCCCGCGCACCATGAGCCACGGGCCCTCGGCATGAAATGTGCAAATTCGTGAATGAGCCTAAGTCCCACGAGATCCGTGACCTGAACTCCTCGGCGGGACTGGAAGCAGAGGTGCAGGGATGTTCAAAAGGCATCGCCAGGCACAATGACCTGTTTGGGGATTAAGGGGAGAACAGTTTAAAGGGTTAAAAATGCACTGGAGGGGATTATTTCTCCCAAGGGTGGAATCTGGAGAGATTGGGTGCAGCAGGCTGGCAGGCGTGGAGTAGCCACAAAGCCTGTCCCAGATGCGTGCGCTGGCCAGGGCCTGGGCATTTCCAGGCAGCTCTGCAGAAGGTGCTGAAAGCTGCAGGTTTCGAAATCAGCCAGTTCACGTGTGCTGGGGCACTTTGGGAAGCACACGGGATGCCACGGGTAGGCCGGGTCTGCTGCGTGTCAGCTGGGTGATGCCAGGCGTCTGGGGCTCGGGGCTGGCCCAGTCCTTGGGTCTCTGTTGCTTCGCTGTCGTGAGTAGCTGTCTCCAGCTGCCTGTCTCGTACGTGTGCGTTATTGCTTGCTCTCTCTTGTCCTCATCAGTAGGAGGCTGGCAAAGAGAGGTCATTTCTCCATCATTTCCTCCCTAGTGCTGCACTGTGCTGTGCTCTGGGTGTGTCTGTGCTGGGTGTGTTTTTAAGGAACTCCCAAAAGTTTCTGACCCTCGTACCGGACCCCTCCCTGTGTCAGCTGGTCTGTGCAAAGACTGGTGCTTTGTTCTGGGGAGACAAGAGCCATCTTGTCCTCGAACCCAGCGATTGCTTACCCTCTCAGTAGGGAAACAGATCGGCTGAGGGGGGTTCCTGCTACAGAGCAGTTCACATGCAGGCCGTTATTACGCAGCGAGTGGCAAAGGGAAGTCTGTCCTTTTGAAGAAGCCTTTGCATTTGTTCTCGGCTCTAAACACTGCCACACTTGAGGCTGGTTCTGTATGAAGACCAGCTGGATTGGGAACGGCTTCACAAAACTTGCTCTATACACTTGCACATGTGGACAAATAGATTGGGGGTATTACCTCTATTCCTGGCACCTGGGTGAAATGGTGGCGCGTGCCGTCATTGGACTGGCAGTGCAGTTAGGGGAGTTTGCAGACAGGCCTGCCCCAGCTGGGAGTACCTTACCGGGACACTTGTCAGAAGCTGGTGTCACTAATCCTTGGACTGTTTATGGAGCCTCCCTCCTGTAGTGCTCACAGCCTCTCTCCCTGTGCTCTCTTCCAGCCATGGACGGCGTGCCTTTCATGATTTCCGAGAAGTTTGCCTGCGCTCCGGAAGCGGTAGGTTACCTGCACTGTCACCCTCGCGGGCGTGGGGGTCCTCACAAGGTGCAGGCACTCGTCACGCCTGTGCAGTGGGCTGCGACGGGTGCGTAGCACTCGTGCATACCCTCCATGTCTGCAGTGCGCCCGGGAGCGCTCTTCTCTGGCACACAGGTGGCTTCATCTGAACCTTGCCAAAAGCACGTTCCTCCGTTAGGCGAGCCCCAGCCTCAGCTGCCTGACAAGGGTGGTCATGTGGCTCTTGGAGGAGAGCACCAGCTGCAGTCATACTTTCTTCCTGTATATTTAAACAAAACAGCGAGTGTCTGGTTCCCAAGTCCAGGCATCCAGATCTTTTGTTCCTCCCTGCCGTAGCGGTGGCACTGTGCCCACCAGACTATTGCTTTCTTTCCAGACCCCAGAAGTTCAGAGCAGTACAAAGGACAGACCGGTGCTTGCTGCTCTGTGGTCACTCACTCCCTGGAAGTTAGCTAGTGCCGTGCTGCTCGTCCCTCCTGTCCCTGACGCTGCTGAGGGTGGCGAGCCCTTGTTCCAGCTGCACAGGCATCTGCAACCACGTCCCCGTTGCATCGGTCTCTGTGGCACCATTAGCATGTCGGTGTGGTCAGACCAGCACAAAAAGGAGGCCTCTTTGGCGGCCTTCCACGGTCTTCTGGGCCTGGCCTCATGCTGCCCCAGCAGCAGTGTGAAGCGGTTTCCAGTTTCCATCCGTATCTTCATTACAATTGACAACCAGCGCCTCGTGCCTCTTGGATGCCCCAGAAGCGCAGATCCGGTCCTGCCTCTGAAGAGGAGCCCTGCCTGGTGTCTCCGTCCTAACGAAATGTAGCCTGCATTGCTCCAGTCTTTCTGGAAGCTGCTTCCTGTTGAAAAACATGCGTGATCTTGCACGTGGAGCACAAGTAACTTTAGCCAACCCAACTTAGCAGGGTTGCCATGGCTTTGCTGTCTGGCTTCCCACCCCCATCTAGAAAGGTAGAGGGGAAGTTGTGTCCTAATGATACAACAGCTGGACTCCGCGGGGCTCCAGCCAACACGAGCAGGGCTAGGAAAGTGTTCGGAGTCCTGTGCCCTCTGGCTGGAGGGGGTGCACGCTGCCAGGCTGTGCTTCCCTGTCCGGAAGATGGTCAGATAGTTTGTGTGAGGAACTGAGTGCGGGTAAAGGGTCTGCAGGGCAGCCCTCGAGACAGCCCAGCCCAGCCCAGCCCAGCTGCAGCACGGAGAATGGCCGTGCGATGCTCTTCCCCAGCTTCCTAAACAGCAGCTGGATCTGTTTCGAAAGGTAGATTGCCTGTGTCCTGCTCAGCCTGGGGTCATGGCTGTAGGGGGGCTTCTGGGTCCCTTGTGCCAGAACAACCTTTGTGGACACCTCGTCAGGGACCTGATTCGTGGTCCAGCTGACAGACTTGAGGCAGCGCTCAAGTTTGCAACCGCAGCACAGAGATGGGAAGCTCCACACCCATCCCCTGTCCTCTTGTCCATCAAACTGTTCAGCCAAGGTCTCTTTACATCTGGGCTGCGCTGCATCCTTGTCTTCATATCCTGCCCCTCAGCTTCGCACCTTGTTACTTTTCTCTGTAATCGTAGAGAAAACAAACCAGAAGTTTTGGAAAATCGGGTGCTGCTTTTTCTGGCCTGGCTGTCTGGCCGAGAGGGACCGCTGGTGCTGTGATGCCAGGCCCAGGAAGCTGCTAGGACACGTGCAGAGTACGATTAGTTCAGGTGGATCCTTCCTTCACATTCTTTAGACACCATTGCCACCGTATGGTCAATGTGGTCAGGGTTTTCCACCGCTCACTGCTCGTGCCTGTAGCCCCACCAGTGGTTACGGCGGCTGCAGCCCTGTGCAAGGAAACAAACACTTGCCTTTTTCAAAAGCCCTGTGCCAAATGGCAGGTGACCCCAGCGAGTGAGCAGGGCAGGCACCGAGGGCCTTGTCCACGTGCTTCTGCCTGGTCTCGGTGCATCAGGAAGCGGGACTGCGTGTGGGATGGGGTCTCTCCGCCCCCGGGGAGACAGAATCCGTTTGCTGAATTATTCTAACATCTGAACGGCTGTTTCTGGGGTTTTTTCAGATGCAGCAAGTCGATCTCCTGGGCATCACGATCAAATCCCTGACCGAAATCGAGAAGGAGGTAAGTTTCCCTCCTCAGCAGGGAAAATAAGCCCTAGGCCGGGCTCTTCAGCTGTGCGATTCTCTCGCTGGGGGGAGGTTTCAGGCTTGCTTCCCCATGTCACCGGTGATGGAGAAAGTCGACATTAAGGGAAGGCCGAGAGTAAGCTCAAAATTACAAACGTCCTCTGTGATTTGTGCCAGCTGAAGAAGCTTTAAGCTCCGGTTCTCGTAGCAGAATCTGTTGCCCTCCATCCACCTCCAGACGTCTCTTTTATTTAACCTCTCTTTCTCACTTATTAACCGACCAGGTGCTTGCTCCAAACAGGGCACAGTTTGCATTAGGCTGCCTCTTAGATTTCAGGAAGCAATTGAACTTGATTAAGCAGCGCAAGGGAAACTGCTTCATAATTTTCAGCTTGATGGTGAAGGTAGCTTGTCATCAGGACAGATTGGCTGGGATTGTAGTGAACAGACGCTTCCAGGAGAGAGACGGGACCCCGGGAGCCACCGGAGCGTTGTGCCTGGGCTGTCTCTGGAGGCCACGTTTTAGGGCACGCGGGCTCTGCCCCAGAGGTGCGAAATAGCCTGACGCACAAGGCAGCTCCCTTTTGAGACCAGCGTTCGTCTCCAAGCTGAACGTGGTAGGGCCACATCAGTGCCGCCACTTCCCGTGAGAGTTTCCCCTCGAGTGGTGCCAAGTGCCTTTCGCTCTGACCCCGCGCGCGCTGGGTGAGCTCCCTGGTGCGGTCGTCCCAGGGGAGCGGGCGTCTTGCATCCCATCAGAAGGCAGGCACTATGTGGCAGAGGCCAGAGGCTTCAACCCAGCTCTGCCCTGTGGGGCCGTGGGCCTTCTCCTGCTGGCGTCCATGGTCACGGTGACCCCGTTTCCAAGTAGAAAGATCCTCAGGCAAAGCAGGTCATGGTGCAGCCAGCCTAAGCGCCTGCCTGCCCCAGGGATGCAGCAGGGGGTGAGCCCCGAGACCTGGCTGGGGGGTTTCCTAGCTCCTCCCGTCCCTTGGAGACTTGACGGGCAGTGCGAGCCTGGAGGCCTGTTCTGTCCCAGGCACTCGTCTGGGCGCTCGCAGGTGGGTGGCATTCAAGAGCGTGTGTTCAGGCCCTTTCCACAACAGCTCCGTGCAAGATTCCCGGTGCAAGGGGAATAGGGCTGGGCCCAAGCCTTGTGCTTGGGCCTCCACAATGAGGCGAATCTGCGCCGGGACGGAAAGCAGGAAGCATCGAACCATGCAGCAAACCCCCAGGCTTCTGGTGCTGATGGTGGTGTGGCTGCTCCCCCGGCCCCGTGCCCGAGCCCCTGCGGTAGCTTCTTGCCAGAGAGAAAGGTTAAGGAGGTGTTCGGTGCCCTGCCCTGTGCGGTCTCCTGCCAGAAGCGCTGTCCCAAAGCCGGGACCTCGGTAGCCGCTTGTCAGCAGTCGCTGCCCGGGTCCAGGCGGAGCGAGGGGGCACAGGCTCGTCCCTCCCTTGCGCTGCAAGGATTGTGAGCAGCGAGTGCCGCCTGGCTCGCCCCGCACCCCCTCGCCCCATCACAGGCTGCGCATGACAGAGCCATGAGAAGTTTAATTAGGCAGCCTGTATTCCTTGATGAAGCATCGTGTCTGCGTACAGAGATGCATATAAATATTGTGAATTTCTGTGTAGCTTTATTTCCCTTGCAAGCAATAGCTCCATTAAAGCAAATGTGCTGGATTTCCAGGGTAGGGAGAGATGGGTGTCCCTGGGGCTGCCTGCCATGCAGGCGCGCTCCCAGACAATTCCAGGCTCCATCGTTTTATGTCCTGGCATTTGCCAACTGTCCCAGCCGTGCTTCAGGCGGGGACGGCGGAGCCGCCTCTCCTCGGTCCCTTGGGAAAGCCAGCGGAAGCGGGGCTGTTGTGATGGCAGCGTCGGTCGCCGGTGCCGGGTGCTGCACGGACGCTTGGCGGGCGGCCATGCAAGCCACGCGGAGCTCGCACTCAGTGGCAGCCAAGGGCGGCGGGAAGCAGAGCTCAGGTCGGGAGTGGGGTCTGTGCCCGGGAGCGTCCCTGCACGGCGTGCCCCGTCACGCGGAGGTCCCAGCTGGCACGCTGCCGGAGGGGGTGCCCGTCGGTGCGGAGCCGGTTTCTGGCAGGTCCCAGCTCCGTTCAGCCGCTCGGTTCACGGCGCGCTACGGCTGTCGGCCTGCCGCCGCCCCTGCCCGAGCCTACCCAGAGCGCCTCAGCCTCGGCTTTGACATGGCGTTCAGAGGAGAGCCTAATGAGTGAAGTGAGCAACTAATATTAATCACTCTTAAAATTGACACAGGAGGCAGTTCATTTAACCATTTAATTGCTGCCAGTTTGCAGAGGCTGCTCTTTGCAAACCAGTCGAATGAAGAAGTTGTAAATCTAGAAGAGCTTAAAATTTTAATTTTATACAGAAATATTTTTCCTTGTTCTCATGTTTGTAGTCAATTCTCCAGAGTGTAGTCACATGAAATGTTCTTTAAATGAACATATTTGCTAACTGGCATGATTTCAGTTTTTAAAACATTGGTTCCAGCAATTAGGCATTTTTTTCAGTTCCCAAATGACTAGAGAAATTCGTCTTGATTATAATTGCTCTTAGCCACGCATATCTAATTTGTGTCTTTTTAAGTGTTAATTAGTAAACAGTTTGAGCTGACATCTTTATGTGTTTGTGTGTTGAAAAATGAGGCTTATTGGTTATTTAGCTCGGGGCTGGCATTGCTAGCTGCGACATCCCGACATTGAGGTAAAATTAATGAAGACACGTTTGCCAATTAAAAAGCATTCTTGAAGACGGTGACTTCTTGACACATCCTCCTTTGCACGGGGCACGGTTTTACACGCGTGCTCTGCGCCATGCCTCGCTTTTCCCGAAATGTCAAAAGACAGAAGAACCTTCTGGATTTGGCAGCAGCCGGCCCGTTTCCCGGTTGCCTCGGCAGCAAACGTCCCCGTCCTCAGTCCCGTCGTTTCGTGCATTCGCTCGTCTCTTTTCCCAACTGTTTTTGTAACCGTTAACTTCGGAGAAGAGCAGGTTTTGTCGCGGCGCAACGTGTGGGCGCGCAGCGCCCTCTCGTGCCGTGAGGCTTTATTGCACCCAGAAAACCAGGTGCTTTGCATTGGTGGAAGCACTCGTGATGCAGCCCCGAAGTCTTCTCTGAACCACAGAAGTGTAGGTCCCCTGCCCGAGGTGCAACCAGGTTCATTATTAGGGTCGTTGTTGATGATGCTTCATGGTAGAAAGGGCACGGGGAGCTGCACAGAAAGCCCAGGAGGGGAAATCTCCTGCCCAGCAGAGCTCGGAGCTGAGATCAGGCTCCGGATGGAGAGGGGCAAACGTGGGGGATTGTTGCATGCAGTCAGATGCCTCGGGTGGGGGTCAGGAGAGCCAGGTCCCCGTCCTGGCAGGGCCCAGCCCTCCGCGTCCCCCTTCGGTGTGGCAGTGCCCCTCTCTCTGCCTTGCAAGTAAAGTGGGGTGATGCTATCAACCCCCTTTGCAAACGGTCCCGGTTCTCTGAGCGCAGGGGAGGGGGCATGGGCAGAGTTACCGTCCTGCTGCCGTGGGCTTTTGGCTGTGCCGTGTGGTGCGTGGGCAGCCGCAGCGAGGACCTGCTGTTCGGTGTCAGGCTGCAGAGCAAAGCTGGCGTGTGGCCTGGGGCAGCCTCCCCCTGGGAGCAAGGCAAAGAGCGCCAGGTCCAGGCCGAATGGTGCAGGGGTCATGTCAGAGGGAAGTACAGAGATCCCTGATATCCCCCAGCCCACGGGAGGCTCCCCCCTGCCCCTTCTGTGGAGGTGCCAGGCTGGGCCCCTGGCCACATGCCGGTCTGCATCATGGCCCCAGCAAAGCACCCTGGGCTTGGCACAGTGCTGGAGTGCATCGCCCAGGAAGCACGTTGCTGCTCGGTGGGCTCTGCAGCGCAGTTACCCTGGAAGTGCTGCTGCCAGCAGAGCCGGCACAAACCACCCTGCTTCGCAACCAGGGAAATGGGCAGGGAGGGGACGAGCCCTCTGGCCAGGCTCCGTGAGCATCTCGCTCTGGGTGGCTGGTGCTTGCCGTAGGGTAGTGTGCCCACGTGCCCAGAGCCGGCCCCGTCGCACCTCGGTCTCCTGCCGCAGCCGGGGCTGGCTCCAGCTGGGGCACAAGGCCGGTGCCTGGCGCGGCCCAGACGCAGTGCCCAGATTGCCAGGGACCGAGGGCTCCCCCAGGCTCTGTCTGACCAGGGACCCACCGGTCAGGTCTCCATCTAACCCGGTTCCCCCGGGCAGCGATGTCCAACCGGGGCCTTGTGACCACA
The DNA here is from genome assembly GCF_000455745.1 of Alligator sinensis. Taxonomy (NCBI): domain Eukaryota; kingdom Metazoa; phylum Chordata; order Crocodylia; family Alligatoridae; genus Alligator; species Alligator sinensis. The sequence goes on from NW_005841869.1 coordinate 4,126,401, forward strand.
GTGATCTCTCCGCTGGTGGGACGGCCAGCCGCTCCACTGCCCTAGGTGCCCATGAGCCCCGTGGCCAGAGCTGAGGCCCGGGCAGCGCCCTCCTGCCACTTTCTGGAAGCCTTTCCCCCCCCAAGCAGCTCTGCTTGTTCGTGTGCGCTTGGCCCTCGGTGCCGCAAAGGCTCTGGTGCCTTTGCACGGGGCATTTGAAGTGTGCATTGGTCGGTTTTCTCCTGCGGTGGCAGGGCCGGGACCTCCCGCGTGGGGCGGCCGCGCTGGGCTCGGTGCTGTGTCCGCGCAGAGCAGGCGAGAGTCCCTGCCTCGGGCCTGCAGCCTGGCAGCGTCTGCTCGCCCCAGCCAGCGGCTGTGGGACGAGGCCGTGGGGCAGAGGAGTAATGCCGGCCACGGTGGAGCTGGGGCCATGCTGCCGGGTTGCGGGGGCACAGGTGGGAGGTCTCGGGTTGGTGTCTGTGCTCAGATGCAAGTAATCGGGGTCCCGCTCCAGGACAGGCCTCTGCCCTGCACCTCCGCACGCGGGAGTCGGGGTGACCCTGTGCCAGGGCGAACAACGTGCCGCGGGCTCACGGTACAGCCGGGCCAGCGTGCACCGCTGGAGATCACGTCTTGTCCCAGCCCCACCTGAGGCAGGGTCAGTCCTGGGCCGATCCTTGTCTGACCTCTGCCAAACTGCACGGTCAGCCCTGTCCCACGACCTGCCCTGCTGCAGGTAGAGCAGGGGGATGCGGGCGGTCGGGGTCCTGCTGCAGTGAGGGGTGTTAAAATGCGCTAGAGACCAAGCCACACTGCAGAGGAAAGCCAAACCGCCCCCCACCCCCCAATGTGACGGGTGTAAAGGTAAAGTTCCTTCCTGCCCCCGGTGCAGCATCGGTTGGACGCAGAGCAGAGGGGCGAGACCCTCCAGCCAGGACCCTCTGGGCATTTAGTCCCTGCAGGAGCGTGGGCTCGCCCCAGTCGCAGCCTCCAGCCTGGGCTGAGCCGACGTCGGCGCTCCTGAGAGAAGCTCCCCTGGACTGCCAGGCTGCCAGGGCGTGGGATGTCCAGAGAGGCTCTTCAGGGCCAGGGCAGTGCCTTTCCTGCAGGGTACCTGCCGCTCTCCGGAGCTGGGGCAGGAAGGGCTGGGCTGCGCTGCCGGGATGGTTGCAGCGACAGCCATGCATCTCCCCATCGGCCGCGTGCCGTGACAGTGCGTGTTGGCTGAACACCGCTGGCTCCCTCCGTGGCAAACCAGCAGCAAGCAGCGCTCGTGATGCCCACGTCTCCTGACTGGGGTGTGTTGGCTTGTGCCAAGCAGCCAAGGGGTCCAGCAGCATGGCGTGCCCCCTGCCAGCGTCCCGTGGGGCAGGCACTCCTCCCTGCCTCAGCTGAGTGGCCACGGGCCAGGGCAGCAGCTGCACCAGGGTGCCGGCTCTGGGGCGGCTTGCCCTGGGTGCTTTGGAGGGGTGCTGTCCTCCTCCGTGACCAGAGCTAGGACTTGAGGGGGGCAAAGGCCAGGAGGTTGGGATCCTGCTGTGACTGGAGTGACTAGGGTTTACCCGTCTGCAAAACCTTCTTTGCAATTTGCGGGCAACCTCTGCAGTTGTCATAGCCAGGGCCCAGAGACGCGGAAGAAAAGCTGAACTTCCAGCATTCACACAGGGTTTGCCCGGCCTTCGGAAGTGCACGCCCGGGGCTGGGCCGCAAGATGGCAGTGTTGCCACGCGCTTGTGCTCGCTTGCACCGTCGCGGGCGGACACGGGTGGGCGCTCGCTCCGGGCTCTGGCTGGTTCCAGGAGCCGCTGGCCTGAGGGTCTGGTGGGAGATGCTTTTTCTTCTGCCAGATTAGAGCAGATTTATTCCCAGGGGGAGATTACCCTTTCTTCCACCAGAAGAGCCCCGCCAGGCTGCAGGTCCTTGCCAGTTAGAGATGACTTTTACTCCTTTTTCAGTTCATGCACATGGGGTGGGGTGGGAGGCACGGTCTGGTTTGTGCTGGGGTGTTCACCCGGGGGCTGTCTGGACCGGTCTAATCACACCGGTGCGATCTCGTGTGCAGACAGGGCCAGAGAAGGGAAACATTTACCCCCGTGCACAGCGGTAATCTGGTGGCTACGCCAGAGCACCTTGCAGACAGTAATCTTGTGGCCACGCCAGACAAGGAAGCTGATGTTTTTAACAGTTTCCTTGCCTCTGTTTTCTTGAGCAGGGACCGGGACATCCCACCTACCAGAGGGAGGGACAGTCTCGGGGATAGCTCTGTCAGGCCTTCAGTCAGTGCAGATGTAGTTCGGGATCTTCTGAAAGGCTGGACATTTTTAAATCTGCAGGTCCAGATGCCCTCCACCCAAGGGTGTTGAGGGAGCTGGCAAGAGTCATCGCGGAGCCCTTGGCCCAGCTGGATGAGCATTCGTGGTCATCTGGCCAGGTGCCGGGGGATTGGAAACTGGCTAATGTGGTCCCTGTTTTCAAGAAAGAGAGGAAGCAGGACCCAAATAACTATAGGCCCATAAGCCTCACCTCGGCACTCGGGAAGCTCTTGGAGAGGATCATCAAGGAGCACATGTGTGGGGGGCTGCAGGGGAGATCATGCTCAGGGGCAACCAGCATGGGTTCAGCAAAGGCAGGTCCTGCCTCACCAACCTGATCGCCTTTTATGACCAAGTAACTAAATCCTTGGATGATGGTGTCGCGGTGGACATAGTCTTTCTAGACTTTAAGAAGGCCTTTGACACTGTCTCTCACCCCATCCTCATCAATAAATTAAGCGACTGAGGCATTGATGCTTACACAGTTGGATGGGTAAGAAATTGGCTGCTGGGG
>NW_005841869.1:4129437-4136751 GCF_000455745.1 Alligator sinensis
GGAGTCATTATTGACTCCAAGATGAACATGAGCCGCCAATGCCAGACCGCAGCCAGCAAGGCCAGCCAGACCTTGTCATGCATCCCAAGGTGCATCTCAAGCCGGTCCAGAGAGGTGATACTCCCCCTCTATGCAACACTGGTCAGGCCGCAGTTGGAGTACTGCGTCCAGTACTGGGCGCCGCACTTCAGGAGGGATGTGGCCAGCATGGAGAGGGTCCAGAGGAGGCCACCCACTTGGTGAGAGGGCAGCAGGGCAGGCCCTACGAGGAGAGACTGAGGGACCTGAACCTGTTCAGCCTCAGCAAGAGGAGGCTGAGGGGGGACCTGGCGGCTGCCTACAAGCTCATCAGGGGAGATCAACAGCAAACAGGCAGAGCCCTTTTCTCCCCAGCACCACCTGGCGTGACGAGGAACAATGGTCATAAGCTGACGGAGAACAGGTTTAGGTTGGAGATCAGAAGGCAATTTACCAGTTACGGTGGCCAAAATCTGGAACCAGCTTCCCAGGGAAGTGGTCCTCGCCCCTCTACCTTGGGCAAATTCAAGAGGAGGTTGGACGATCACCTGTCTGGGGTCTTGTGAACCCAGCATCCATTCCTGCCTGTGGCAGGGGGTCAGGCGAGATGATCTGTTCAGCTCCCTCCTGACCCGAGCTACTAGGAAACTATGAAACTGTCTGTCCAGCCCCTCCGGAGATGCGGAGGGGGAGCTGCGGACGCTGGAGCTGCTCTGGGCTACCCGTCCTCTCGAGGAGGAGGAGGAGGAGCGCTGGGGAAGAGAGGCAGCAGGCTGGCACTGCCCTCCTGGTAGGGGCTGGCAGGGCCGTGGACCAACACGGCTGTTCTTGCACAAGAATAGTGCATGGCACGTGGCACCAGTCTGCTGCTCTCGTGGCAGCCCGGCCCAGGTCTCCGGGAGCACAAGTCTCCAGGGGCCAGCACGTTCTGCAGCCCTGCCGACGGTGAGGGATCTGGGAGGCGAGGGGAGCTCCATGCATGGGGGAAGGGGGGCCGTGAGGATGGGACTCTCGGGGAGATGAGGGGGCACCCCGCCTGGGTATAACTGTGCCAGCTGCTCCCCCACGGCCGGGGCTGGGCTCCTGGGCTGCTCTGGGAGTCGCGGACCCAGTGCCGTGGCCTGCGCCACTGGCTCACCCCCATCCCCATCACGGCATGTTTGCTCTGTTTTTTTGCCCTGCAGTACGACTACAGCTTCAGGACCGAGCAGAGCGCGGCGGCCCGGCTGCCCCCCAGCCCCACGCGGGGCCCCCGCTCCCCCCCAGCCCCACGCGGTGCCAGCAGCTGCCGCAGTCCTGAGGGCGCGCGGCGGCCGGCTCTGCGGAGAAGCGGTGTGTGCGCGAGGATACTACTGAGCGGGCGGCCAGCCCCAGCACCCAGCGCTACCGGACCCCTTCTCAGCAGAGGACACGTCGCGAACGCTTGCCGCCCCTCCGCTGCGTTCCCCCCTCTCCCGTACATGCTGTTTCTGCCACCCGGACCGTGGATCCCTGCCAGCCGCCCTCGCCCGTCACCCTGCCTGGACTCTTCCTCGCTGCCAGCTGTGCATGTCTGAGCCAACAGCTCTCGAGCCCTCCCTGCTCCGTGCGTCCTGCTGCCCCGTCGCACCCGGCGGCAGTGACGTGCCGAGCACTGGAGAGCCCCGGCGGGACCCCGCTGGCAACACCCGCAAGGAGCACGGCTAACCACGCAGCCGGTCACTCAGCAAACGGCATCGTGCGCCAGCTTGCATTGGGCCTGCCCAGCTGCCCTCCTCGGGCAGGATCGTCCGTGCCCTAGAGTCAGGAGCGTGGTGGCCTTCCCAGCCAAGCCCCCGGGAGCGGTCAACCTCCGTTTGCTGTTTCCAAGCCAGGCCACGCAGCAGCTTGCACCTGGCTCAGATCCACTTGGAGCCTGCTTTATTTCTGGCTCGTGCAGCGCATTCCCCGAGGCCCGGTCCTCAGCAAAGCAGAGTGGGTCAGGGGCTTCACATCATTGCACGAGGAGGTGGCGTGCCTGCTGTGTGCAGGGGCGCTGGCACTCCGGGACTCGGTGCCAGCAGCACACCAGCTGGACACGGGAATGCCACCCTGAGTCCTCCGCTGCCCAGAAGCTTTGCTGTGGCACCTGCCGCTGAAGGGGCGTTGGGACCTGCTGGGTTCTCTGGGCAGTGTTCAAGCGTTTGCTCCTGCTGGCTGCTAAGAGGAGGAGCGGTGTGAGTCCCCTCGTGATCGCTGCGGCCCTCCCAGAGGAACACGCTACAGTCAGACGCGTTGCGTGACGAGGCTGGCGTGTGCCGCTGGTCAGGAGCACGGTGCATGGAGCCCTGACCTCCGCAGGCTGATGGTCAGCATCCCTAGCTCGTGTCTCAGTGAAATGCATGTCTTGGTGAAGTCTGTTGGTGTCGTAAGTTATTTAGAAATGTTCACCTGGTCTCCATGCTGCTTTTCCAGTCTGCTGTAGAACAGAGCTACGTTACGACGGCAAAAAAGGCATTTTTTAAAAGTAAGTGTTAAAATGTGCAACTTTTTGTATGATAGACTATTGGTTGTCTAACCCTATTCAAATGCAATTGCCATAGTAACAAATACCGGTGTTGTAGCTCTCGGTTTGGGTTATTTGGATGCACTGACCTGCTTTGCACTGCTCTCGACTGTTCCCGCGTTTTCTAGTGTAACGCAATGGTGACTAACGGTAGGTTTTGTACTGTCGGTTTGTACTTCTCATTTGTACATATGTAAAAATATTTCTTGTCCAAAGATCCATTTCTGGTCTTAAGGCACCGTACCATATCGCTGTAACAACAAGCACAAAACTTCACAGCCTTCTGGGGAGCCATGCTCCCCCTTGGACTCTTTCCAAACAAGTAGCCATTGTACAAGCTGCCTCGACGCTGGGCTGTGGAGGGGGAATGGGCACACGTGGGTGTGGAAGGGTCACTTGGGCACAAGCATTAAGGCCGTGTGATGCTTTGCATCAGCTGTGTGGAGGCCCAGTGACCCCCCACAACAGCTGTGCCTGCCTTTAGGGCTCCGCGGCAGCTTACAGGTCTTATTTTATCCTCTAGGAAAGCCAAGCCAGGCCAGGCCAGGCCAAGCCTTGCTGCCCAGCTGCCCAAAGGCTAATTGGTGATGCTGACCTCAGCAAACGAGCGTGCGGTGGGAGCTGGCCCAGCCAGCCCGGGGGCTCTGCCCACGTTTGCTTGAAATTCAGGTTCACTCCATGCTGCAGCCAGAGGCCCGGCTCATCCTGTCCTCTCTCGCTTTCTTCCCTTCTGCTGTCCGGAGTTCCTCCCGTCGCACCCACTCGTAACTCCTTCGCTGGCCGAGTCTCGCATCTTTGGAGCAGCTTTGACATCCCATTGGCGAAGTTTAGCCCCAAGTGCATCAGGAGTCGCTCACGCCCAAAGCCAAAATCAGAAATCTGAATTTCTGTCTCTCAGCAGCGACGGTGGCTTGCGCCCCTCCAGGAGAAACCGAACCCAGCTTTTACCTCCGTGCCCCATCAGGAACACTGGATGTCCCCAGGCACTGGTAGGGCCAGGTCTCTGTGGCCGGTTGTACAGATAGGTTTTGTCTTCTGTCTCCCTCCCCAGCCCTCCCCAGGTTGGTTCTGTGATGCCTCTGCGAAGAAACGCAGGCGGCGACGTCTCACCCGGGTGCTGCTCCCGAGCCGTGCTGCAGCAGAGCTGTCTTGCTGCCAGCGTGGGCAGCACGGGTGCAGCTGCCCACAAGCCTGTGTTGGGCCGAGAGGGTGTGTTGGACCACGGGCTCTGTCTGGTCAGAGCCAGCCAGGCTCGCTCGGACTTACCGAGCCTCTGCTTGACCCCCGTCAGTGTTGCTGTGACGTGACGTGACGTGACGTGACGTGACGTGACGTGACGTGACGTGACGGCAGAGTTTGGCTGCGTAGTTCTGCAGCGCGCGATCCTACTTGGCACGGGGCAAGCTGACGGTAGTGCAAGAGATGTTCCAAGGATGCGTTCCCTCGGGATCCCGAATACCGAGGCCTGTGGGCATCGTGTCAGTATTTCAGAGAGGAAGTCTTAATTGTTGTGCAGTAGTTGTCATCCTGGCCCCACGGACAGCTGGCAGTGCTCTCCGTTGGTGCCTACAAGGCACAGGCAGTGGGGTCTCCAGTAAGTGTCTTCGTTTCAGCTCACGGTGTGGGTGGGTGCGCCGGCGGGGTCCCGGCAGACCCCCGAGGACACGGCACGTCCTCTGCTCAGCAGGCCGCCGAGATGGCACTGGCTGGCTCTGGAGGAGTCCCTGTCCAGTCCACCTCAGTCCGGTTGCGAGGGGACGAGTAGATGTAACGCTCAGAGGAAGCGGTTCCTCAGAGCTGTCATGGCCCCGCTTGGTCCCTGGAACAAAATCAAGGAGAGCAGCGGTTGGTCGTGTGGATAAAAGAGAATTCGCCAAAATACGCGTGAAGTGTCCTGGCCCGTCTGCGGAGACGGGTCAGGACATCGAGGGCGTTGCTGACACCAGGCTGTATCCTTTGATTCCTAGCTGTCGGCGGTGCTCGGCCTCCGGGGTTTCCCGCAGCAAAGAGCGGCGCCGGGGCCCGGGCCCGAGGCAGCTCGGAGACCGGCCGGCAAAGGGACGGGGCCGCCAGGCTGGAGCCCAGCGCGGTCGCAGTAGGGCAGGGAGCTCGCCTCAGAGTGACGTAGGCTGTCTGTGTCTTGAGGTCCCTGCGGGCCACGGCGTGGCTGACGCCCCCGGTACGGGACCAGTGTGGAGCTGTAGTTAGGTAGGATTTGACTTCTCCGATCTCTCTCTCTCTCTCTCTCTCCCTTCCGCTGCCATCGCGCTGAGCGTGCCCTGAGCACGTGCGCTGTAGGAGGGACCTGTTGTGAGCCCGTGTGCTAGTGAGGTGTCAGTGGTAGTCTGTGGTGTTGGGTTTGTTTGGTTTTTCCCCACCGGTTTCTCAGAAGAGCTCGAGCAGGTTCGGCTGGACACGGGTCGCTTTGCCATTCGCGCGCTCGCGGCAGGGCCTTGGAGATCCCAGTGCCCCGTTCACGACCCGATAGCCCCTCTTGGCCCGGGACGGGGTGGACACGGGCATGCCATGCCCAGACCGGGCAGATGCCATCCCCATTGTCCTGCCTCACCCAGGGCAGCCCCTTCCTCCCTGTTGTTTGCCCATTAAACATCCCTGCGACGTCCGGAGGAACCGGATTGTCCGGGTGATCCCAGGAAGGATCGTCACCCCGTGGCAGGCCCCTTTGGTCCAGCCCCGGCGCCCGACAGACTCGGTCTGGGGCTGCGTCTCATCGGGACGGCGACGCAGGCCACGACCGGCGCGTCTCCGCCGGGTGCCAGGGCAGCCTCTCGCCAAAGAGCTGCGGGGCGGCTGGTGCTCGGGCGCCTCGGAGCCATCTAGCAGTGGGGTCCTGGAGCAAGAGGAGCTCTGCCGACGGACAAGCTCCGGGTGTCCCCTGGACCGGGGCATCCCCCCAGGACACAGCCGTTTCTTTAGGGTCTGCCGTCCCCGTTGCAGGTGGGGTAGAGCGACCCCCGGGCCGAGGGGCTGCACTAGGCCCCGTGTCCGCAACAAGGGCTCAAGCGGGACTGACGCGGTGCCTGAGCCTCGCGTCGGCCCCTGCACGGGCGCGTTTCTCTCGTAGCGAAGGGTATCGTGTATCGCTGCGTTCAAATATTACCTCAGCCTTCGAGCCTTGAAGAACTAACGTAGAGCAGAGCTCTCCGAGCAGCAGCGGAGAGAGCCGGAAAGAGAACAAATGTCGATATTAGTTGTTCTGAGCCATAAAATTAGGAAAAGATTGCGGCTAGGGAAACTCGACCCTCTGCTAATTAAAAACTCAGTGCGGTGCTGCTCAGTTCCTTCTGTTCATTGGATACAGGGAAACCAAACTGCTTGAATATTTCTGGGTCGTTCATTGTGAAATGAATTCCTGACAGCAGCGGTTTAACTGTCGTATCATGAAAATGGAAAAGAGAAACCTTTTATGCAGTTGCAAAATGTTTTTTAAGATGCTATGCATTTTTGTTGGGCTATTGAAAGTGAATTTACTGTGCATTAATCTTATGAATGTTATTACCTTTTATATTTATTTTAGATGGCCCTCCTGTATTTTACAAAGGGAAGTTTCATTGTGTGATAACTTAGTCTGTATTCTTAATATAATTTGTTAAATAAAAGTTTGTTTTAACCAGTTTTCTCTCCCTGATATTTGTTCAGGGTTTGGTTGGTTGGCGGAAGGGGCTTTTTTGTAGTTTCGTTTGAAGCTAAGAGTTCAACAGTCTCCCTGGGAAATAGAGGTGCGTGCTCCACAGCTCTGCCCCAAAGGCAGGGCTCGGCGCGAGAGCGGTCGTTGGGAGCCGTGACCGTCCCTTGGGCCAGTCTGTCATACGGTGGTGCGGGCCGGGGCGTCGAGTCTCGGATGTGATATGGACTGAGCTGAGCCCACGTAGCTATTCTCAACCTTGGAAATTTATGTTAAAAGTGTCCAGGGTGAAGAGATGGTCAAAGAGTCCATTCCACAGCTGGAAAAACCCCTCCCAAAATTAGGTTTTCTGCAGGGGAAAAAAAGTGAGTCATACATGGCATGTACGTGCCCCGGTCAGTGGCCACGTCCCAGCCGTACGTGTCGGGAGTCCCGCGGCTGTTTGTTAATAGCGGATTGGCAAATGCAGCGATACACTTGGGATCCTGCAGTGTCCTTAGGCGTGCGGGAGCCGAGTTCAGGTTGCGTGGACGACTGCCACCGTTTGGAAAGAAAGAGCGGATTGTAAGGCCCGACTCTGCAACCTAAACGTTTGCCTCAGTGCCGGTGTCCAGGGGCGTGTGCACGCGCACGTATTACAGGTACGTCTGTCCGTCCAGCACCCTGGTGTGTTCCAGGAGCCCCGGGGTCACCGCCGAGGCCGCTCGCCGTGCGGACAGCCTACCAGGAAGCTCTGGCCTTGCAGTGCCGCAGACGTCTGTCAGCTCGCGGGCACGGCGCGCCCTCCCGTACGGGCGCGAGGTGCGCAGGATCAAGAGCTGCGGCGCTCGCAAGCGCTCCGCGCGGCTGGGAGCAGACTCCTGTCACCGTTCCAAAAAGTTCAGTCAACAAGAATCGAGGAAGGCCAAACTTTCAGCCTCCCTGGTCACTGTTTCCTCCCCGCATCGAGTGACTTGGCAGCGTGCGGGGCTTTCATCACCCCGTGGCCACCCATGGAGCTCCTCTCCCCACCAATGTTTCCTGTTTGAAGCTGGATGGATGCGGCGGGTCCAGGTGGGTCCCTGCCAGAACGAGAGAGCGCGCGGCCGGCCAAGAGCCTCCCGGATCAACTCGGGGCTCTAAAACC
>NW_005841869.1:4136770-4144090 GCF_000455745.1 Alligator sinensis
GGGGCCTCTAAAACCTCTCTTGTACCAATATTATAAACTGGGATTCTGCAGAAATAAACAGGGCTTTATAATTAACTCTGAACTACAGCCCCGTTTTAAGAGAGGCTGTTAAAGGGGAGGTGTGAGTTACAGGGAAGGTGCCCTGTTTTACGGTCCAGAGCCTCCTCCCCCGAGCAGAGTGGAGCTGCCCTGCTCTGGCTGTTGGCAGCCGCCGGCGAGAAACGTTTTAACGGCACCGGAGGGACGTGGCTGGCGTGGGCCTGAGCCGGAGCGGGAGGTGCTGGCGCCTGGCGATCGGCAACGCCGGTGGGCGCCCGTGGACGTTGCCGGCTGTGGGGGCCGGGGAAGCCCCGTCGCAGAGCCCTGCTGGGCCGCGTCCGGAGAAACGTGCGTGGCATGGGCTAGCGCCCTGGTCCCGTCTCGAGCTCGTCCTTAACCGTGACCAGAGCTCGCTCGGTTTTCCTCTGCTGGAAACGTGACGAGGGCGAGCTGCCTCGCGTGAGGCCACGGGCCCGCCGGCGCTAGCGAGCTGGCAGCGGGAGCTCCTGCTCGGGGAGGAGAAGCAGCGTGGCCCGGCGGTGGCTGGAGGGGCAGCCCTGGTGCTGGACGGCGCGGTCCTGGGCCCGTCAGCACGGGGGTCCCAGCACCACCCGCAGAGGAGGGCCAAGCAGGTGAAGCCGGACAGCGGGTGAGTGCTTGCGCCCAGCCCCTGGCCCGCAGGAGCGGGGGCTCGGCGGGGAGCATGCCCGGGCTGTGGCGTCCCCGTGGGCATGGGCATGGGCACAGGCCGGCGGGCTGGCGTGAGCCGGCTCCTCTGACAGCCAAGAGAAAAGCCCCGGTGCTCTGTGTCCCCCTCCCTGGCCAAGGGCAGCAAGGCCGGCCAGCCTAGTCTGGGGGTCCTGTGGCTCCCAGGGAAGCCCCGTGCCCCGCGGCTGCGCTTTGCCCAGTCCGTGCCCCGGCGAGGAGCAGCTGAGACACCGGGTCTCTGCCTGCCCGCACGGACCAGCTCAGCAGGACGGGCCACCTCTGTGCCGTGCCTGATGCAGGACGGGGCGGCTCGTGGGCCGGCTGTGACTGCCCCGCGCTGTTCACGTAGCCAATACCACAGGTCGCTTCGTTAAGAAACCCGGCCTCCACGGGTTTCCACGGAGGAGGAAGCCACAGGTGGGAGCGCGGTGCCCGGTGCCGCCCTGCTACTTGCCAGCAGGAGCCACGGGCAAGCTTTTGTTGCCGGCCCAGGAGCCATTTTCCCGCGTAAATCTCTGCTCGCCGAACGCTGTCCCCTCCCCGCGTGGGGGTGGCTGTCTCCGCTCGTCCAGCGCGGAGGGACCGGGGCAGGAGTCATTGAAACAACCAGCTGCCGGCTCCGCCACGGGATGACCGGAGCAGAGCGTGGGCTCCGACGCGTGGGTCAGACGTGACTTCCCCCGAACCGTCGGGGAAGGTTTTGGTCTGTTCTTGTTTAAGGGGCTCAGGCTGGAGGGAAGTGGCTGGCTCTCCTCCATGCACATTGCACCGCGGGGATCTGAGTCTTGGCAGTCCCAGACACGCGCATGCACACACGCAACTGCACAATTTGCTCTGCCGTGAACGGCACAAACGTGCCACAAACCCAATCGGTACGTACGAACCAAGCGCTGCACGCGCTCGGGTCAGTCGCCTTCCACGTTGTCACCAGCTTTCTGACGCGCTCCTTCGCAGGCCGCTTGCAGAGACCCTGCCTGGAGCAGGTGCTACGAGGTGAGACCCCCCGGCCGGCGGAGTTCGCCCGTCCTTCGAGGGTTTGATGTTTTCTAACCACGTGCAATATAAATGCACTTGAACGCGGAAGGCCAGCTTCTGCTCTGTTTAATGCTCAGACCACTGAGAGCTGCAGTTTGTCTTTAAAAAATGTGACTGCCTCCCAAACGTGAACCCCGGGAGAGCCCTCGTTTTGTCGAAATCCGGAAACCCGTGCGCGCGCGTCAGAAGGAAAGCCAGCCCGAAGCCCGCGGAGCATTGGACACATGCTTTTGGGGTTTGCCCGTTTTGGTTTGCTGTTTGCTTGGTTTGGGGTTTTTGCTTTTCCCCTCCTGCAGCATTAGAAACGAACTTGCCCTGGGAATTTGTCGAAATCTTTTCCTTTCTCGCACGGCTCTCTGAAATGGTTGATAAGCCACGTAGCTGGTTGTCGTGGCCCTGGAGAGGATAAACATCTTCTGCAGTTTAATATAAACCCTCTCACTTCGTGGCTAATAAGTGTTGAAAGAAGCATAAATAGAAATAACACAGGATTTCCATGACTAACAAGATGACCACATCAGTGAGCATTGTTTGGGGTTAAAATGACTCAGCTCTTGCCTCCCCAGGGTCGGATGTTTTATCCCACTGCAGGCGAGGCTGCCAGCAGCACTTTGAAGGTCTGGCAAGCTCCACGGCGCGGGGCTCTGAACTGGGAAGTGTTTGAATGCGCAGGGAAAAAAAGGCCCGAAAAAGCCCCTAAACTCTGCTCCATGTGTGCAGATCTCTCCAAGATAAAGGAGCCCGCAGCTCTCCCCAGCTTGTGCTGACTCTCTCCTTTTCAAAAGCCTTTTCAGATGTTTTCACTTTTGTGCTTGCTTTGTTGAACCATGTAAAAATTTAAGACAACCACAAAGTAAACATTTCAAAACTTTCTGTTTCAAAAATTAGTGACATTTTCAAAATCGCTCGAATTCCAGCTTTTCGTGAGCAGAAATGAAGATTTTTTTTGATTTTTTTTTTTTAATTTAATTGACAAATCATCCAGGTAGGTTTCTGCCAATTCCCAACCTCTCTTTTATTTTTCAAAGCAAATAGATTTATTATTCAGTAGAAACACTAGATAAGTAGATGTCTTGTCAAAATAAAGCAGGTTTTCTTTATTAGAGCGAAATAGTAATGAACTCATCTGCTTCCAATATTTATAAAGAGTAGAGAAGGCCATTAATTCTACTGGTTGTGAATAAAACCATCTGTGATTTCTTTCCATTTGATGTGTTTTGGTTTTAATATACATTTTTCACAAATAAGTGCAGGGATTTTTTGTGAAAATGTCACATTCAGAATCTCATAAAGAAAGAACGCAAAGAGGGGAAACGAAATGTTTTGTTAGCTAAGTAATTTCTCACCTTGCATAGAGAATAAAACTCATGCCAACTTTAACACATTAGGCGACAGAATTACCCGTTCGACTCTAATGCAATCCATGACATGTTACAAGGCAAATAGAGTATGTTTTGAAGTTTGTTTTCCTTCGGGAATTACACAGTACGTTTAACCTAATCTGTCTTGACACTTGAATTATAACATTATGAGCTTCTTCAGGGAAGCAAAACAGTAGATGCCTCCTTTAAAAGCAAAGCAGAAGTTAATAAAATGGGCTACATGTCAGGGAAAAAAAGTGTAATCAAATCATGGTGTAATTCTCGAGAGAAAACAGGTTCTAGTTGTATTTTTTTCCGCCAGAAATCTTGGAAGTCTAATGATATGCTTTTACCCAAGGTGAAATTTGACCTCTAGAAGTTTGCTTGATTAAACCAAAAACTCTGCGAATACCCCAAGAGGGACCACTTTGTAGTTTGACTTGTGAGTGTTGGATCTTAAATTAAAATGAGTATTCACCCAGCTGCTCTGCCACACTTCATGTTACAGTCTTCCCACCAGCTCGCCCCTGTCCGTGCCGAGGGGGCCGGGCACCCTCCAACAGCGTCCTTCCGCAGGCGGCGGCAGCGCGCGGGCAGGGAGCTCTGCGGAGCCGGGGGGCTGGCGAAGCGCAGACCCCCCCTTGCTCCTGTGGGATTGCCTCGCGGGGGGCCGGGCACTTTGGGGGTGCAGCCCGATGTCCGTGGAGGACTCGGGGTCGGGCCTGCATAATGTAACCCCAAGCCACCCTGACCCTTTAGAGCAGCGGTTTGCAACCTGATTTCATTTGCAGACCCCTTTGGAAACGTCGAATGGAGGTGCGGACCCCTTTGAATTGCAAGCGGGGGGATTCGCATGCTTTTGATTGACCGCCGTCACCTTCTGCAGACCCCTTGGGCGTAGTCTGCAACCCCCCAGGGGTCCACGAACCGCAGGTTGAAACCCACTGGTTTAAAGAAACGTGAAATTGGCCTGAAACAAATCTCTCTCTCGGAGCAGCCCTGCGGGCATTCAGCCCCCAGAAGAGACGAGTGATTCGGTGAGGAGGTCCTGGGAAAAGGCGTTGCGTCCTGGTGCAGCGAGCGGATGGAGCTGGGGGCTCGATGCCGGCACCGTTTCGGGGACAGATCGGGTGTGTGGTCGGTGCCCCGGCGCAGGGCAAGGCGTGCTCAACCTGGGCCATCTCCAGCTCCCCGCACACCAGGCAGACCCCCGGTTGGAAACTGCCCCCTTCGCTTCTACGCGGTGACGGATCGGCCAGGACTTGCCGGGAGCTGGGCAGTGACGTGAAGAGAGGCGAAGGCCTCGATGTCTCCCAGAGCCCTGGCTGCCGCAGAAAAGCAGACCTGGGTTTCTGGACAACTTGCAGATGACGGAGCAGGGCCGGCGAGCCCTGCCGCGGGGGGTGAGGCGCAGGAGAGGCACCGCTGCGGTTAGTGCCCCTGCCCACGGCGCTGCTCGTCTCCTCTGCTGTTTCCCGGAGCCGTGGTTAAACACTTGATGTTTGTTTAGCTTTTCTAAAAACCACACTGAGCTCGGACGGGGCACGTCGAGTGCCTGGAGCCTCCCACGGGCCCGACACGAAAAGCAAGCAGGGCAATGCCTCGAGGGGAGCCCGTTGCCAGCTGCACCCGCGAGAGGACACGGCGCCGGCACCGCCCCTCGGGGCCTGCAGCCAGGTGGGTTTCCTGCTTCCTCTGCGGCTGTCGCTTGCCCGTGACGAGATGACATCCCCTCACGCCAGGAGGAAGCAGTCCCAGCGATGTCGGATGCTGATGCAGAAAAGGTTTTGCTTGTTGGCTCATAGCTGATATTGCAAATGATTTGTGGCCCAGAGCTAGCCGGGAGCCCCTGTCCATGTAGTGACCTTATCCTAGCTGCCAATCCCCACTTCTGCAGCCATTATAGACAGGAAGTTGTGTGTGCTTGCACATGCTCCAGGTGTGACCCGGTTCCTCTAGGGCAGGCGGGTGATATGGAGAGCGGGGTGGGAAGGATAAATTACAGCTGTTCATTAAAACTGAGGACGCTGGTAGGGAGCGAGCAGCAGCCTAGCTCTGCTGTGCGGCGTGCGCTTGGGAGTCTCCAAAACGGGTGCTGGAGTTCGGCAGTCTGGAAACTCGCACTTCATAAATGCACCATTACTGCTGGGCCTCGTGGCCCGGCACGACCCCGGTTGCTGAGACTGATGAGCACGGAGGCGCGGTGCCATGCGAATCTGCGAGGGTCTGGGTCACCGCCCGGGAAGACTTCTGCGCGAGCGGGCTGCTCCGCGCGCAGCGTCTGAGCTACCTGTCCGCTCAGGTATGCTGGTTGTGTTTCCCCGTGAAAACCCACCTTAACGATCCCTGGCAGGTGAGGGACCTGGAGCCCGTGCTGGGACCATCTGTGCGTGGCAAGGGTCGAGAGGCAGCACGGGGGTGACGGGATGCCCACGTGGCGACAGCTCTCCGGCTCGACTTCCCTGTCACCCTGCGGAGGAGAAACGCGCAGTTCATCTGCCAGTTAATTAGGGTCGACAAACAGAGACGTGTGCATGGGCCGCCTTGGACCGCACGAGGACACGCCAGCAGGCGTGCAGCATTTACATGTGCTCTCTCTTGCAAGACACTTCCCTGCTACGTAGCGCCTCGTTGGCTGGGCAGCGCACGCTTCTTGTGAGCTTCCCCTCGATTCGGCGCTGGGGAGGCCACATCTGGAGTGCTGTGTCCAGCTGTGGACCCCACTACAGAAAGGATGTGGACACGTTGGAGAGAGTCCTGTGGAGGGCAATGAACATGGTTATGAGGCTGGGGGGCAGGACTGATGAGGAGAGGCTGAGGGAACTGGGCTGATGGAGTCTGCAGAAGAGAAGACCGAGGCAGGATTCGATAGCAGCCTTCACCTCCCTGCAGGGGGGTGCAAAGAGGATGGAGCTGGGCTGCTCTCCCTGGGGACAGATACAGGACAAGGAGCAATGGGCTCAGGCTGCAGCAAGGCAAGCTGAGGTTGGATATTAGGAGAAACTTTCCACGAGGAGGGTGGTGAAGCACTGGGACAGGCTCCCCAGGGAGGTGGTGCAGTCTCCGTCCTTGGAGGCGGTTAAGCCCCAGGTAGACAGAGCCCTGGCTGGGATGGTGTCGTTGGGGCTAGTCCTGCCTGGAGCAGGGGGCTGGACAGGATGTGACCTCCTGAGTCCCTTCAGCCCTCACTGTCTGTGATTCAGCGGTCTCAAGACCAGGCAGATGCAATATTGATCCAGTGCCAAAGCTCGGAAATTACTCCGGTCATCGGAGTTACGGGGCCAGAAGCACCGTCGTTCTCCAAATGGCCCCATGCGGCCGGTGCAAGAGAAGCGGTGTCGTCGGTCTCGGGGAACAAAACACGTCCCTGGGCTTGTTTTCATTTGCACCTCAGAAAGCGAGATGCTGGGCAGAGCCGGTGTCGCGCGATGAGGCAGGGTCCGCGGGGTCCCCTGGCAGGAAAGCCTTTTCTGCCGCGTGAGCTTGGCTGGCAAGCTGCGTGCCCACCGGCTTGCTTCCCGGCAGCCTGGGGCCACGCTGCTTGGCCGCCAGCTCCGGCTGGAGGTGCCTGGAAGGGCCTCGACACAACAGCACGAGCAGAGCTCGGGGCAGTTGCTAACAGGAGAACTGGAGGGGTGGGAGCGGGGTCCTGGGTGCAACCCCAGACAGATGGTGCCGGCCCTGGGGGCTGCATCCAGAGCGGGGCACGGGGGCTCTGGCTGCTTCCCCCTGGGCAGGACGACCCGCGGTAGAGGCAACCTGCCCCTTCTTGCCAGGGATTTGCAATAGGAGATGGCTGGATACTGGGAGGCGCAGACCTGTGGCCTGTTGGCAGGTCCCAGCTGGATGCAGATTCATGACATCCCCGCCTGCCTTGGCTTGCAAACCTGCACCTAATTTCTTCTAAAAGGGCCCCGAGGAAGTAAGCAGATGTTATTATTAAAGCATTGAGTATCAGCAGCTCCTGAGCTATTGTCAGTCCCTTAATGAGCTGATCAAACCGTGGAAGGCAAGGGGTTTCTCAACTTCTCCTTAATGAAAAGAGGACCTCCAAGGTTAAAAGGCTTCCTTTCAACTGCACCAGGTTTATAGGTTGCAAAATCTCCTTTAATCAGTTTATTCTTAGAAGGCCTCCGCCATCCACTCGCGGCCGGAGGCTGATGTTAAGGGGCACCCG
>NW_005841869.1:4144109-4146682 GCF_000455745.1 Alligator sinensis
TCCCCCGCCCCCGCGGCTCGGCCTCTCCTCGGAGAAACAAGCCCCTTCCTCTGCCACCGCGGGGCAGGGCGAGCTGCGCTCTGCTCCCACGAGCACAAGCGCTTTCTGCAGCTCGCTGTTTGTCTGAAAACAAATGCGTTGTTTCACTCTCCGTGGGGCGGCCCATCACTCGCAGGCGCTTGCGGGAGCTGCAGACGGACGCTTGGCGGGCATCGCAGGGGAGCGGGTCCTTCCGCCAGCGGTCACTGGGGGCTTTGTCCGTCTCCGTGCGATCTGGAAGTGTGGCTTGAGTTTCTTTGCTGCGGGGACAAAGAGCAGAATAAATTCCTCCTGGGTCAGACTGGGGAAGAGAGAGCTTCTATTGGTTTTCATGCTGTACAGGACGGTGCGGCCTTTTGTTAGGAGTTGCACGGGAGGGTTCACATCCCAGACGCGGGCAGGCTAAACTGAGACCTTTGGCTTGAAAACATGTGGCTGTTTATGCTCGGATGTGACCAGGTAAAACTTGAGGAGCGACGACTTAGGGACACCGGCCCTGCCGAAGCTGGTTTTTGTGTCTGCGCTGCCCCCGCGAGCCCGTGGCGCGGGTCCGGCCCCCCTCGCCTGGGTCCCCTCCCTGGGCAGCCCAGCCCGGCTTAGCCCATACCACGGACCGGCACTGGCTGCTGGGGACACGTCTCTGCAGCCTTCCTTTGCCTGGGCGCTGCTGGGGCGGGGGGCACACATACGTTGTGATAAATTGACCCTGAAATAAATTGTATGTATGCGATTTTAAGTATTAAAACACCTGGGTCCCCAGCCCTTGGCATAGCCTGCTTTTGAGTCACTTTATGGTTGCAGTTCATTTGAAAGCGGGGGGTTTTGCTTGCTGATCTGTACGTGGAGGCTTCCTGCAGAACTGCCTGGCGTGCCCCTTATTTTTGCTCCGGTCCGTGCCATTTCCTGTGGCAGCAAACGAGCGGGGCCGGGAGGCTGTGCCAAGTCCAAGCGGGGCAGTCCCCGGCCTCTGCTCCCGCTGTCCGCAGCCCGGCCTGGAAGCAAAGCCACGAGAACGTGGCTCTCGGGAGGCCTGTGTCTCGTGGAAAGCACCGAAACCGGCTGGGGGGACGAGCAGCCGCTCCGTCCACCCCGGGCACGGCTCAGATGCTTGCGGCTGTGGTACCGCCGGCGCCCGGGGCCAGCCTCTTTGGGCTGTCGGAGCCGGGGTGGCGAGGGGCGTGCTGCCAGCCTGCTGCTGGCACCCGAGCCCGTGCCAGGAGCCACGTGCCTGCCTGGAGAGGCTGAAAGGGGCAGGACTGCTGCAGTGGCACCTGGGGCAAGGGCCGCAGCCAGGGAGAAGCGTCCCGTGGAAGCCAAAGCGAACACGCGTGCTCGCGTGCAGCGCGCCAGGCACACGTGTGCTGCTCAGGGCAGGGGGCATCATGGCAGAGCACAGACGTCTGCAGTGCAAGGCCCCGCAGTGAAGAGACGGGCTCAAACGGGGCAGCAGACGCCGAGGCACGGGCAGGGTGCGTGCAGAGGAGCACTGTCTACGCCAGCCCCCCCACCGGCTCCCTGTGCGGCCTGCCTGTTTCCCAGCATGCCTTGCTGTGGCTGGCCCTATAAATGGAGCAGTGGGCTTCAGCCCAGCGCCCTTTCTCCGCGCTGCTGCTGCCCCTCGTCTCCCAGGAGCGCGTTCCCAGCGAGGGGCTGGCGGCCCTGCGGAGCGGGCTCTTGCACCCGGTCTGCAGAGACCCCAGACTGCTGGGAAATGGCTGGGCCCAGCGGGCGCGTGCAAGGTGTGGGCACGCTCGCGTCACGCTACTTGGTCTGGGCTGCGCTTGGGCGGCCGACGGGTGACGGCTGGGCCCGGGACGACCAAGGCAGCGATGCCCCCAGGGGTGGGTCTCGGCTGATCCCGCTGGCCCTCCCCGGCTCCCGCCAGCCGCGTGGGAGGCAGGCCGGCGAGGCCTCGCGCGTGGTCGTGATGTGCAGCTCGTCCGTCTCCTGCAGGAGTCCTGGGAGGGGTGATGCTAACAATGTCACGTCCCAGGCCCAGGGCAGCCGGTGCCGGTGCTGCAGACGCGTCCCTGCAGCGCGCCCCGGCACGTCTGTGCTCGAGGACAGGTAGCCGACAGAAGCGGTTGTTGGCACGTGGAACAACACGGCGGGGCAGAGGCATGCTCCTGTCGGCGCTCGAAGCTGTCTCGTCTTCTCCTTTGGCGTGTCAGGGTCAGGACCCTGCGGTGCTTGCCTGGCTATCAGATAAGTGGTGCATACCCCTCCCCTGCATGCTTGTGTCCGCATGGCAGCCCGCATGTGCCAGCGTGGCGGGTAGCTGGGACACATTAGGGATGCAGGAACTTATAGGCTCGGCAGTGCTATGTTGGCCAACACTATGCAAGAAAGAGACTTGGGGGTCATCATTGACCACAAGATGAACATGAGCCTGCAATGCGATGCGGCGGCTAGTAAAGCGACCAAAACGCTGGCTTGCATCCATAGATGCTTCTCAAGCAAATCCCGGGACGTCATTCTCCCCTTGTACTCGGCCTTAGTGAGGCCGCAGCTGGAGTACTGCGTCCAGTTTTGGG
>NW_005841869.1:4146869-4159530 GCF_000455745.1 Alligator sinensis
TTTCAGGCTGGGCATAAGGAAGAATTTCTTTACTGTCCGAGCCCCCAAGGTCTGGAACAGCCTGCCACCGGAGGTGGTTCAAGCGCCTTCATTGAACACCTTCAAGATGAAACTGGATGCTTATCTTGCTGGGATCCTATGACCCCAGCTGACTTCCTGCCCTTTGGGCGGGGGCTGGACTCGATGATCTTCCGAGGTCCCTTCCAGCCCTGATGTCTATGAAATCTATGAAACTGCTGTTCCCGACGTGGGGTTGCGTCCCAGCTCGGGGGGACAGCTGGGCCGGTCCTGGGCTAGAGCCGGGGCAGGGGGACGCGCGCCCCTCTGCCCTGCCCTGATCCGGGGCGTGCACAGGGCAGCCTGGTGTGCGCAGGTGTGCGCAGGTCTCGGGAGGTTTATTGCCCCAGCGGTGGGGAGGTGCCAGGCACTGGCAGCAGCTGGGGTTTGGGGCAGGGTAAGAGCATTACAAGTCTGAACTGGGGCTGTGGTGGGGGCAAATCTGCGTGACCCACCCTGAAATAACAGGCCCCTTCCGGCCCAGACAAAGCGCAGGGTCCCACGCGCTGAGCCTCGCCCTTCCTCAGCCCCCGGCAGCCCCGCCGTACAACCGTGCGCTGCGGCAGGCTCAAGACATGAACTCATTAGGAGGATACCACCCAAAATAAATCTAGGAGGATTAAAGTGGCAGTTCTGCGCGCTTGTGCAAGCGCCGACCCCGCTGCATATTGTATTTGGCTGCGCGTACGCGAGTTAGGTCACCGAAACCTTAGAGCGCATGAAAGCATTTCACGGGGCTGCGAGCGACGCTCGGTGTCGGCCTGGTTTTATACGAGGAACTATTCGGAGAAGGCGAATTCTGCTGTGAGGTTTGAAAGGAGAAGTAGGGATTGAGAGTCCACACAGAGTTTTTGTCATAACACCGAAAGGAAACCAGTGCAATTTTTGCCAAATTAGAAACAGGCTTGAGTATTAGTCTTTACGCTGATAGTACTCCGGTATTAATCCATTAAAGTAATCAAAAGAGCTTAAATAAGAATCTGAAGGCTGCAATATATATGTCAATGAACAAGCTGTAAAACTTCCTGAAAAGGTGATTTCAAAGCCATATTGCCCAAGCTTGGCAAATTGCATATTTAATTATTTTGTCAGTCCCTCTTTCTACTCTAATCTTTTGGTGAAATACCTTTAGACATATGAAATCAGTTAAGATAATTAGGCTATGATGGAATTAGGTGTTACTTGATTTTTAAGAAAGATACCATCCTCTCCCTTGGTATAAAGTGTGTGCAGACCCCAAAAGCTAGACTGTATTGTGATGTTTTCTTTTCTATAAAGATCAAAGGTCCCCAGCCCCTTTCAAGATGCTTGCAGAATTTGTTTCCTAATTATCCCACGTTTACTTGTGTGTGTGCCGGGACATCTCAGTTAAGTCTTTGATTGTAAAGATGGGATGTCCGGATCAGCGCGCGCTGCAAAAGCCTTGCCTCTCTCTTGCTTTTGTAGTTACCTGGCTGCGCGGATTCCTGCCTCCTGGCACAGCGTAAATGGAGGAGATGAGGTGTTGCGCTGGCTTTGCTTTAACACCCCCGTCCTCTACAGCAAAGATTTGCTTTTCCTCAATAAGAGTTTACACCTTCATTAATCCCCGTTACCAGTTTACATCCTCTACATAAGCAGCAGTAAATTATTTCGGCTTTGATTTGCCTGGGAGTTGGAACGAAATCTTTATGGTATTTCCATGATGTGGTGCCTGAGGTTCTTCAGGAGAAGTTTCTATAAAGATTTGAAATTAGAATTTTTTGGCTCACTCACTCCATTGACTTCATTTTCCCCCCATCTAGAGAGAGATAAAAGGGGGGCAGGACACACCAGAAATGTGAAAACAGGCTGCAAGGTTTTGCAGTTTCGGTTGTGAAGTTACGAAAATAAATGTGATGAGAATAGCATGAAATCTATAAAATCAAAAGCTAAAACCTTTATAGGGGAAGTCTAATATGAAACATTTTTAAACAATGTGTTTTATTTACGTTTTATACCTTTCCTTTCTCGTAGTCTTTTGAACTCTTCTGAGTCTTCTCATATGCTTCCTAATTACATTTGCCTTATGACTCTTCTATCAGCTGTCCCCCGTTGGGAGTAAGAGCGCGTGTATTTGAAAAGTAGACACCGTGTCAGGCCTTGGCGAGGGAGCTTTGGAAAAACGGTCTGCACAATCGACAATCACAACCGCTGATGGAGGAAACCGTGGAAGATGGAAAGGACTCGGCTAACGGGGAAATGAAAGCAGTGACCACGTTTAAGGGGGTTTTCGGTGACTGGTAGCTCCAGAAACCTGGAAGAGGCCATAAATCCCTTCTCTTTGAAGATGGTCCTTCCTTCTGTGTGACCTCTTTATTAGAGAGCTGCTCGCTTCCCAGCGACAGGAAATGCAAGTTGCTCTTTGTGGGCCTTCGCCCCGCGCGTGGAAGGAGCATCGATCCCGTGGGCAGGCGCTCTGCACCCTGGGCGCTGGCAGGACAGGACCGGGGGCCGACAACCGAGCGCCTGCTCCTGCCTGCCCTTGTCCGTGCAGCACGTCGTTACCCCGGCCAGCCCTTGCAGAAGCCGGGCGGCTCGGCCTGGGAGCTGCCTCTTGATCGTCCAGGCTCGCCGTCTCCTGCCGCGTGGGTGAAGGCCAGCGTGCCGCTGCCCGCGGTAGTGGCGTCTCTGCCGTCGTTCCTAGGACGGTGCAACCAGCACCGCGTCGTCTCGTCTGTTCCTGCTCCTCCGGCCTGGCACCACGTCCGGACGCTGCTTCACGGGTGCTTTGCAAGCAGCGATGCGTCTAGGTCTCCTTCCCGCTTCCCCAGAGGAGACGTCTCCATGCTTGTAGGTCCTGGTTCAGGAAAGCACTCGAGCACGTGCTGTTTAGCGGGTTATCCCGTGCAGCGCACGGCCCAGGGCTCCCTCGCACTCGGGGGCTCGCTGACCGGTGCCCTGACCATCGCTATTGGTCAAGACCCTATCTCCCACCTTGTCGTTGGTCTTGGTGTTTTGTGCCGGCCACCGCTGACGTCCAGTCTTTTCTCCCACCTGCTTATTTGTGCGGCCAGGGCCGCACGCTCAGACAGGCTCACTCTTCTCACCCGGGGAGTTGTTTTCTCCATCGCATGCATGATGATTTCCTAATTATTCAGTGACTAAGGATTTGGCTTCTGCTCTCCAGAAGCCCTGGGTCAGTTTGGCGTCTCTGTCCGCTCCTCTGCCCTTCTTCCAGTGTCACGACAGCGGCGTGCTGACCTTCTCCCAGCGTTATCCCACATCCTGGCCCCTAGCATCGGTTTTCAGGTCAACACGTGCTTTTCTGCATGCTGAGAGCTTGTGCGTGTGTCCGAGTGTCTCCATTCATGAAACGAGGCGGTCCCTGGTGCAGGCCCACGGGCCGCTGGGGCGAAGCTCCGGCTGAGAAGCACGTGCCGCTGCGTGGGACACGCTGACGTTTCAGGGGTTTCTCCTGGTACCTGGGTGTTATTCTCAAACCCATCAGCATCAGGTATTTGGAGACCAAGTCCCTGCAGCAGTCCAGAGGGCTTCCCACGTGCCTTGAAACCTTTGAAAACGTTACCTGATGTTACCTTAAAGGACGTGATCGGGGCCGCGTTCAGCTGCCTTTAGCGGACCGGGGCCCTGTACCAAGTGCGGTCGTGACAGGCTCTGACCAAGCAGGCTCGTGCAGTCTCTGCTTGAAGTACTTCAGCGCGAGGCCGCCGTCCCGATCCCACCCGTGCCCCCACCCTCACATCCACAGTGTGCAGCCTTGTAAAAAATGCATAAACCTGGGGCAGAAGACTGGATCTC
Source organism: Alligator sinensis (assembly GCF_000455745.1). Taxonomy (NCBI): domain Eukaryota; kingdom Metazoa; phylum Chordata; order Crocodylia; family Alligatoridae; genus Alligator; species Alligator sinensis. The sequence continues at coordinate 4,150,707 of NW_005841869.1, forward strand.
AGCTGCCAAGCTTTCATGAGCCTGGTCCCCGATCCCTGAACGTGCATGGTCAGCTAAGATATACAAAAATGAATTTTGTAGACTAGCTTTCTTGGATGGCAATGGTTAATATTTACTAGGTAATTCTTTGGAAAACTCTTCCTCTGGAAACACCTCTCTCTCCCTCCCCCATCCCTAGAGGATATAATTCTCTGCGTCTTGCATTCCAGTAGCAGTGGATTAAGGAGAGCCCAACAAAGGGGTTGGTGGAGCACCAATGAAAGGGTTTGAACGTATGCACATATAATTAATCCTGGTGCTAGGTTGCAATTCTCCTGAAAGGCAAAGTTTTTATTCCCCTTCATACTACAATGACCAGGATGGCTCTTGCTTCATAGTAACCTTTTGCAACTTTTGCAGAATAGTTCTTCTTTACCTAAATTATTACAAAGCTATACAGCTAAAGCACTTCCAAAACTTGAACATTTCCAAGGAAAACCCACCTCCTTTATAAAGAGTCATGCATAGTGCTAGATAACAGGAATTATTTTAAATGCATTTTTAAATTTACTTCTATTAAATTCAAGTCTTAATGAAAGTAGACTGATAGGAGTTATTAGAGCCGGGGCTGGATGCAAGCATTCCACGCAAGCTCTCATACATTTACACACATTGCAAAAGAAAAGTAGGAGAAAAGTAAAGTTTTTCATGCATCCTTTTTTCATGCTTCAGGATGCTGGGACTTGGTAATTAGCCCGCACCTTTACCTGGGTTGATTCTAAGTCTACGTAGCTCAGTGCTAAACTCGCCTCGTACACGCGTGCTAAGCTGGTTAAATGTCGCTATGCAAATCCAAGCGTTTACCTTGTGATTAGGTGCAGCAGCCGCCCGCGCAGGTGAGACTCGCTGAGGTTTGCATGCCGGGTTAAGAAGAAGCCCATGGAGGATTAGGGTGTGCTAAGTCTCTCTTCAGACAGGTGCACAAACACTTCCCCTCGTAGGTGCTACCTGCTCTTTACTGGACATTTATTACAAGTCAATGCAATTTCACAAAGCACCTGCATGCAATAAAAAGCTATTACATGTGTGAGGCCTTAAGGAAATTAACGGTTCCTCCCTGGGGATGCATATTTTGTTAAGATGTTTATTACAGACGAAGTGGTCCTGGGGTAAAACATTAACAAGTTGTAGAGTGATAAAAGGAATTTTATCATTTTGCAGTGACATAAATAGGAAGAAACCTTTAACTAAATCTATAAAATTCCTGTTTCCTAATGAATTCGCTTTAACTATTTGTTAACTGGATCAGCTTATTCAGACCGACATTTGGGTTTGGTTTTTTGGAGGGGGGGTTGGCAAACCAAAACGAGTCTCGGGCCCCGTCTGCCGTCCGAAATGGCCAGCTCTGTCACCCCAGAAAAGAGACTTGGCCTGCGCGCTGGAGTGAAACGAGAGCGATCGATAGTCTCTGGTGAGACTGAAGAAAGCAGAGCTGTAAAAGGCAGCTCGCTCTGGAGATGCTGATTAAGCACCGAGTGCAGCCTCCAAATTCTGTATTAAATTAGAACAATAAGACTTACCCCATATATAGCTCCACGGCGTACAAATTACACATCTTATTGGGGGGCGATTTATTTTTGGTTAGGATTCCAAATGCAGATTCTTTTTTTAGCACCGTTTTAACCACGTTTGTCTGTGTGCCATTATTAGAGATGAAAGCACAAGAATACTGGCTTTGGACTAAGAAGGCTGAATCTAATTGAATTATATGAATGCAGTTAAATGTCTACTTCAGAAAGGCTATATTCACTTTCAAGATTAGTTACTTCAAGAGTTAATGGGCTATTTAAACAACATAGTCCCAGAGCCAAGCACAGGTGGGCTGTGTTAATAACTTTATTTAAACCGTTTTTTCCCCTTTTGAGAGGCACAAGCCATCCATTAATGCATTCATTAGAGTTTATGGCATAGTTCTGCTTTTCTCCTAATGACACTATCCAGACTCAAACTTGCTCGGCTAATTTAGCCCAGCTGCCCTTTGCCTCTCAGCAACAGGTCTCTTGTTCTCCGCTCGGACGTGCTCCAGTGTCACCGTGATTAGTTTGGGTCGCGCTGCTCGGTTTTGCAATATTGTTTGGGGGGCTTGGCGCATCTGCGCCCGCGTTGCTCCGGGCTGCTTGCCCGGCAGGCACGCCGGCTCTCTCGGGAGGCGTGCCGGGGAGGCAGGCGCTGCGACAGGCCGGGCCGCGCGCCCCGCAGCCCGCGCCGCATTCCGATCTGATTGAACAGGGCGGTTTATGACTTTGCTCTGCCCAAACAAGCCAGAAGTTTTAATATCCAGTTCTGCCGGGAAGGTATTTGCAGCAGTTCCTTGCCAGTGCCCTGGCCCTTCGCGCCGCATTAAATCGGAGTCCAAAGATGTTTTCCGCTGATGTCAGGACAGTTGTAAAACGCAGCTGAGGACAGACCTGCCCCCTCGTGCCGGTAGCTAGAGCGCAGGTGACCTGCGTCTGGTTAGTGAGCAATTCCCCAGGTCCTCATGAATATCACAATGAATCGGAGCGACCGGTGTGTCACGCAGAAGCGGGCTGCCCCGAGCCGCACGCGCAGGACGCAGGCTTTCCCTTAGCGCCGTCAGCTGCTGACATTTGCTGGGCGTATTTTGGCACATTGCATCGGATTAGAGTCTGCCGGTCTAACCTTCCTGGGATTAGCAGTTTGGGCAGTTTGCAGCCAGGCTCAAATAGCCTTCCCTTGCTTATACCTCCAGCAGCTTCTGTGACTGCCGCGGGGCTTCCTGTAGCTGCCTTTCCAGTACACACATCGGCCCCTTCGGCGCGTACGAAGCTGGGCTGAGTCAGACCCGATGCAGCCGACGGTGCGACTGCCGTGCCGCGTGACTTCCCGGTGGCCCCTGCTAACAGAGGCCTGGTGCTCCCGGGGGCCTGGCGGCTCAGCGCTGCTCTCGAGAGAGAGAGCGAGCGAGCGATACAAGCTGCAACGCAAGGATGCGGTACATACGATGGCCGTATAACACGCGGCGCTAGCTCTCTTCCCATGAATTATGCAGATAAAGGATTTCCACGGCTCTATCCTGCAAGAGCCTCTATATTTAGAAACCTCCGTTTCTATAGTTAGCACCAGAGGTCGGTAGGGAAGCGCATCCTTTTATTCATCTGTACAGCAGCGCGCGTACCTCTGGCACCGTATCGGTAAGAGGAATACCGTTTCCCTCGACTGTGGGCCCGAGGACCCTGCAGGGCAGGTGTTGTCCAGCGACACGGCTTGGAGGGACGCGAGGGAGCTTGGCATCCCAGCGGGCCAGCCCCCGAGCCGGCCGCGCTGACCGGCTGCAGGCAGCACTTGGAGGGCCGCCGTGTCTCCAGACTCTCGTTGCGCCCTTGAGCCCGGCGGCTGGCGAGCAGCGGGGCCTCGCCAGGCAGGGCCGTTTCCCCAGCAATGCGAGTCGTTTGCACTCTCGCATCCCCTTGTTCACAAACCCCAGCCGGCCGCTCCAGCGGGCCCACGCCCAGGATGCCGTCTCCTGCTGACCTTTTCTAGGGTCACGTGCACAGCAGCTAAGCGTGCAGCCCCACCTGCGCGGGCAGGAGACCCTCAGGGCAGCCAGGTCGGCCGGTGCCTGCATTGCTGCAGCTGCCTTGGCCGCAGGGAGCCCGTCGCCGCACCGTCTGTCGAGCCTGCAGGAGAGCACGCCGGTGGGGTGAGGGCTGCGGTCGCCTTGGACCCGGTTCCACGTGCATGCCAGCCGGGTTGACTCTCCCATGCCTTGCTCCTTGTTCCCCCGGGTGCGCACGTGTGCATTGGAGGGAGAAAGCCTCTCGCTGTGTTTTTACGCCCAGTCTGTTCATAGAAATCGGGAACGTTCCCCGTCCTGCAGCCATCCAACAAGTCGTGCCCTGATTCCTGCCATGATGGACGCTGGTAGCACACACCTTCCAGCTCACGAGAGGGTTTCTTCTGGGGCTATAAAGGCAATGGAGGGAGGAGGAGAAAGGCAGCGCTTGAGCATGCATAAATCTCCCTAACTCCCGCTCATCTATCACAACCTGCCGGAAAAGGAGGTTTTACCCAAGACCCAGTGAATGAAGCATTTTGCGCACACCTTCATTTTGGAGTAGTCTTCATTTGTCTTTGATTTATTGCGATTTTGCTGCTGCTGCTGGAAAGTCACCCCATGCAGCGTGCAATGAGTGTGCAGTCACTTCTACGTGGCACCCAGAAACCGTGTCCCTGGGACCGCGGGCCCTCGAAAGGGGAAGAGCAGCCTAGGTGCGTCGCCCGCAGCTTGCCTGTCCCCTTCCAGCTCCAGCAGAGTTGCGGATCCGAGCGTGGCTGCTAACGACTCGTGCTGGGTACGTGACGTGAAGGGATGTGCCCAGACCGTGCTCTGCAGGTCACGCATGCCTGGCACGCCGAGGCAGCCCGGGGCAAGACCCCTGCAAGGCTGGCAAGGGCAGAGCCAAGGTCTCTCTGGACTCGGCCGTCCTCACCCCTCTCGTGCGGGGGTGAAGGTGTCTTCCGCTCCCGAGGTGACGCCCGCAGCTGGGTGGGTTTGACCAGGAAAGGCAGCAGCGGGTGCTGTGCAGAGGCGGGAGACGTGCTGAGGCCTGGGGAGGGTGGCCAGGCCTGGCTTGCATTGCCTGTGCGGACAGGGCGCGCCACGTGCCCCCCGAGCGCGCTGGAGGTGGAGGTAAAAAAGGAACATCCGGCAGCTTCCCCCGTCGTGCTCGCTGGGCACCGTTGCACCCTTTCGTCCTGGCCCCAGGCAGCGTGTTGTGCTGCGGCGGTGCTGGGGGACCAGGGAACCTCTGCCCTGCCCTGCCCTGCCCGCGAGTAGAGCCTCAGCCCTGCCCTGCAGCGTGGGATGCCACGGGCCCTATGCCGCCGTCTCTGCCCCGGTGACTCCCACTGAACGACGCCCGTCCAGCTGGGCCCGAGGGCTGACGGGCACGGCCCACGGCTGCAGCCAGCTCCCCGCGCACCTCTGCCAGGAGTCAGTGCTAGCACCCTTGTCCCGGCAGGGGAGTAACGCGGCGGGGAGAGGAGAGCAGGTCCCAGGTGAGACCACCCCGGTCCCTCTGCAAGGCGCTGTGAATAGCTCCACTTAGCCCAGAGCTCAGGGATGGTTTTCCCCTTGCAAATCTGCGCTGCGAGCTGCTTTATGACGTGGAGAGAGCCAGCCGGGCACTGGGAGCACAGACTCCCATCCCTGGGGCTGGTGGCGATGCAGTTCGTCTGAAAGCAATTGCGCTACAACTCAGCGGCTGCCGCGCTGCCCAGCGAACCAGCTCGGCTGGGGTCCGGGGCGCCAGCCCCACGTCTAGAGATGAGAGACCGAGCGTGATTCCCAGCCGAGCGGGGTCCTTCTCAGAAGAGACCGGAGCTGGCGACACCCTCCCAGCTGCAGGGCGAGGGTGCGGTCTGGTGCCACCGGCCTGCTCCGGACCAGCTTGGCGATGCCCGAGGCGCTGCCAGAGCAGACGGACCCACGGAGCGCCCGTGGGAGACCGCCCTGCGGCGAGCACACTCCTCTGCTGAGCTGCTCGCGGTGACCCGGAGCGGGGCCGGGCAGCAGGACGCGGGGCCTGCTCCTGCCTCGCCCGCGCGGCTGGGTGCGGTGGGATGCCCCGCTGCCAGGCAGCGGCAGGGCACACGTTGCTCTCCCTCGCGGCTGACAGCTCGCTGCTGTCTGTCCCCGGTCGGCGTGCGGGCTGGGGCACACGTGTATGTCGGGGCAGACCAAACCCGGTGCCCCTTCCCCCGGGCAGGTGTTGCGCTGCTCCGCGCCTGCCTGGGCCCCGCGGAGGTAGCGTCGCTGCGCAGAGCACAGGGTGGCTTCCAGCAGCCGGGCAGAGCCGACTCGGTGTGCAGGGTCCAGCGGGAGACGAGGGGGTCCCAGCAGCGAGGAGCGGGGCTGGAGGGGTGGCTGCGGCAGGCCTCCTCGGTGCTCGCATCTCGCGACCTGCCTCCGGCCCCGCACCGCTGCAGAGGGGACGTGCTGGGAGGACGGGACCACCGGGACGGGCAGACACGAGGGAGCGGGGAGGTGACACGGGCTGCGGGAGGGGCCGTGGCCGTGGCATTGAGGGATCCCCCCCCCGTCATTAAGCCCGGTGCTCCCCAGCGGCCTTCTCCAGCCCGGCTGGCGGGTTGCTCGGGGCAGGCAGCCCGCAGCCCTCTCGGCCCTGTCGCCTCTGCCTCCGCTGCAGAGCAGCTTCGCGCCGCAGGCGAGAGCGCAGGGGTCTCCGGGGCGGAGGTAAAATGATGCTGGAGGGAGCCGCAGTGAAATTAGCCCAGGCGGCAAGCACAGAAACAAAATGAACACCATCAATAAAGCAGACTGTCCCCACTCCCGGCGGGGCACGGCCCCGGCAGCAGCGAGGGCAGAGCCGGCCCCAGCGGCAGGGGAGGGCAGCCGTCCCCCGACCCTCGGGCTGTCACTCGAGCACGGCCTGCCAGGAGGCTTCAGGATCCGTCCCTACGCTGACCCGAGTGACACGTGGCGTGTGCCCTCCAGCGTGGGCCCACGTGCCGCTGAGGCATCGCACGCCTGGCCCCAGCTCGGGGGCTGCATGGTCGTGCACAGGACCCCTGCTTCCCACGTGTGACTTGTCCCTAAAAGCCATCACCTTCGTTGCAGGTTTGAAAAGCCCGTGTGACTATTTTGCTGCGTGCCCAGGGCCTGGTGTCCTCCGTGCCGTGCGCTGGCTGTGGAGGGCAGAGCCCCGCGTCGGGCCCGCAGCGGGACGGCTTTGCCCGCAGCCTCCCCCCAGCACGGGACGTCCGCCCGGGCCAGGGAGCGGCCGTGTCGTGGCTACACGAAAGCGGGCCGGTTGCAGCTCCGGGCAGCCTTCCCCGGCGTGGGGCGTGCTCTCAGGCACCGTTTCACAGCAAAGCCACACACAACACTTGTGCAGCCCGTGAAAGGAGAGCTGGACTCCAAGGTCCTTCTCCCTTTGCTGCAGCCAAGGCGGGGCCCCGGGGGGGGGGAGCCCAAGGTGTGCGTTCGGGTCCTACACCTTAGCCGGGTTCCTAGGACGCTGCTCTGTGGCTGCGGTGGCCTCTGTGCCCCGGCGCGGCTCTGGGGAGAGCTGGCGGTTCCCATCGTGCCGACTGCCTTCCCGCTTCACGCCCGCAACTACACGCGCGTTTCCCTCCTGGTGCTTTTGCTGCAGCGGGGCGCGGAGGTGCCGTAACTGTCCCGTAACCCGGACACGGTCCGTGGTCCGAGAAGTGTTTGTGCTGCCGTGGCTCGGCTGCAGCTCTCCGTGGCGCTCTGGAGAGAGCTAATTATTCATCATGGACAAGAGACTTCTGAGGTACAGCCGAGCGCCCCAAAGAAGGTTCATAAATTACCGGGGATCAGCGGCAGCGACGGGCGTATCTGCCGGGCGCAGGCAGGCCCTGCTCAGTGTTTGTCACAGATCAGAAACGCGAGGCCCTTGACAGATGCCACGTAGATCTTCACTCCCAGATTCGCCCATCTGAGAAACATCTGTGCACTTAGGCTGGCAAATCTCAAGGCGTGCTCTGCCAGGCGCTCGCTTCCTCTGTTACAGCTCCGTAATCCCGGGCGCGCAGTCCCCGTGGCGGGGCACGAGCCGCGGGAGCAGCTCTCCAGGAAAGCGGCGGAGGCGCAGCAGGAGTTTATGAAGGGAAGATTCATGGGATGATCAAACAGCGCCCGTGCCTTTTACAGACAGGGCTCAGTAGGTGCTTTGAGCAGCTATAAATATCAGCGAGGAGGGGGAAGCAGATTAAAGACGTGGAGTTGAAAGGTCTGCATCTTGCTAGAGGAGACAGGCCTGCAATGCTCTCCCTGCTCTTATAAACCAGGGTAGGCCGCTTGCATCTCAGCAGGGAGCGCGCGGCGGACGAGTCGCAGAACGCAGGGGAAGGCGCTCGTGTCACGCCAGGCCACGGCCGGCTTCACGCGCGACGCGGAGAAGCACCCGGCGGTGCAGGGGTTTAATGAGCCCCTGCCCAGGTGGAGGGAAGGAGCACACGTCTCGCTCCTTCCCCAGGTCACAGCTCTGCTCGCCAGGCCCCGCAGCGTGGCCCGGGCCCCCAGGACTCGGCACAGCCGGGTCGGCGGCCGCAGCTTGCTGGCCACCCCTGCACCTGCTCATGCCCTCGCACCAGGCTGCACCAGCACCCGGTCTGTGCAGCGCACGCTGGAGCGCAGCCTGGCAGTCCTTCTGCGGCAGTGCCTGACACACGCATGCTGACTGCAGCTTTTCCCTGAGCAAAGCCGATCCTCCCGCTTACCGCAGCCAGCGGGTGCTGCGTGGCTGCAAGCCTGCTGCGCGATGCCGTCCGAGTCCCCGCAGGTCTCCTGAGCGGGGCCTTCCCTGCAAGCATGATTTTTTTTTTCGCTTTAAAAAGCAGGGTGAAGCGGAGGAAAGGCCAGCACCGCTCGACCTGGGGGCCAGTGCTGGCTCTCGTGGCGTGCTCTGCGTCTCGAGACGTGTGCGCGGACGGGAAAGCCCGGTGCTCTGGGTGGGAAGGGCAGCGAAGGCTCAGCCTTCCCCGTGCTCTGGGGGCACAAGAATACAGTCGTAAACCCCTCCGCGAGCACGGTGACCCCGGCCCCGTCACAGCTGCGCAGAGCAGCACCCAGGGGTGTCGATGAAGGCGGGTGAAGGGCAGCCTGTGAACTTGCCCTCGGTGGCTCTGGGGCATGCGGCGGGGCCCGGGGCCTGCGGGCGGGTACGGAGCAGCCCAGGCCTGGTGGCTCGGCGTGCTGCGCCAGTGCAAGATGGGAGGGACCCCGGTGCCCCGGCCGTGGCAGGGTGGGCTCCCCGGCTGGGAGCGAGCGGGCGGG
>NW_005841869.1:4159649-4163195 GCF_000455745.1 Alligator sinensis
GGGGACCGCAGGCGGCTGCACGTGCCCAGCTCCTTCGGCCTCTCGTCGTGTGACTTGCCTGCCAGGCCGTTGCTCAGCTTGGTCGCGGCCTCCGGACCCTCTCCAACTTCTCCCCGTGGAGCCAGAACTGCCCGCAGTCTGCAGGGAGTCGCCGTCACCTCCCGCGTCCTGCACCTTGCGTGCGGCTGTGTCACTGCGGCAGTGTGCGATCCCCCAGGACGCGCAGGTCTGGCCCGTGGTGCTGCCGTCCCGTCCAGCTGTCTCGCCTGTTTTGCAGCTGTATTTGCATTATTCTTCCCGAGCTGCAGCACCTGGCGCATGTCCTCAGCGAACTTCATCCTGTTGCTCCAGCCCAGCTTTCCGTCTGTCAAGATGCTTCGGACTTGCACTCGTATCCTCCCGGTTTTGTATCTGCCGAAGGTTTCTGTGCCAGCATCCAAATCGTTGTGAAGCACGTACGTAGCGCAGCGCCGGGCCCAGGACAGACCTGTGTGGACTCCACTTGAAACCACTTGCCCTTGTGACATGGATCCACTGATAACTGCCCTCGGCTCACGGCTACGAAGCCAGCGGTCTGTCTGCCCCAGCGTAGTTTCGTCCAGCCAGGTTTCTCCAGTTTGCCACAAAACCAGCTTGGCTGGAGCTGACCCGCACGTGCCAAGCCCACGGCCAGGCCGGGACCCTGCTCTGGTCTCGACTGCATTACGTCGACCTTGCCATAGCGCTCCCGAGGGCGCTCGGGCCGGAGAGGCTGCCTGTCCCGGTGCAGGGCCAGCGCAGACCCAGCCGCCTCTCGCTTTTCTGCCCGATGTGATGAAGGGCGGCGGGGGGGACCCTTGCCACAGCTCCCTTCCACTTCGGTTTTCTCTCCCCGGGACTGCTCCTCCAGCGTCGTCAGCACAGCAAACGAACCCTGTTGCAAGCCAGGCAGAAGGCAGGGCAGATTTGCACCTTCTAGTCTGACTAAATCAGGGATGCATACGCTTTGGTGAGCAGCAGCTTACTCCGTCAGAGCGGCAGCAGACGAAGCGCACCACCACTTGTGGACGCTTGTGCCCCTCTGGGGTTGGCGGGGCAGCAGTAACACGGGCCCGTTTCCACCGGGGAAACTGCCCCTGCCTGGCGTTCACACCAGCGCCAGAGCCCATGGGTTTCCACACACGGCCTGCAGCGGAGACGTGGGAGCTGCTTTCTTTCATTTTAAAAGAAGCTTTAAAGGAGTGTGAATCGCCCACGGGCTACCCCAGCGCTTCCCACGTGTGCAGCGGAGGAATACCGATGGGATGTGCGTAGACACCCCTGTCCCCTGGGGCTGCACACCTTGCATAGGAAACTATTGTCCCCAGACAGATGCGAGCAGAGCCCTGCTACTTCTTTGTGATGAGTGCAAGGAAAAAGCGCCATGGCTGCTCGGGCGTGTTAATACCATTACTGCGGTCGTGGGCCCTGTCCCGGTGGGGCATTCGCCGTGCTAGGCAAAAAACAACAAAGACTGGGGAAAAAAAGAAAATGTCCCCAGCAAACGCCCCCCGCGAGGCAGTCGCTTGTCCTCTCCCGCCGACGGTGAAGACAAAACCGGCCGGCGTGCTGCAAGGGAGGGCGCTGGGTCCCAGCAGGCCTGCGGCTGCCGGCCCACGATGAGCCCAGGGAAGGGTGGCACGCGTCTGTGGTCTGGGCGTTGGTTTATTCGGGTGTTGCTCGAGTGCCGCCGGCCCTCGAACCAGCCCGGTCCCATCTGCCGGGGAGCAGCGCGACCGAGTCCCTGCCCTCGCCTGCCGGCTGCGCTGCCTAGCACGGGGGGAAACCTCGCCGAACCTCCTCGACCACATCTGTGCGACTACGGGACCGTCTTTTTTTCCCTCCTGCCAACAAGGAAGGCAGTGTGTTTTCTTAACATTTGAGGGCATGATTTATAAACAACCATTAATGCTCCTTTTAACCTCTTCTTTTCAATGTTTAAATTTCAAATTTTTGGATGCAAACTCTTTAAATCAGTTCAATATGCTCTGAAGGGCTCGGCAGGAATTCAGCTTGAATTGCTTCCAAATGGAAACATTTGTAATACAAAATAATCACTTCAATAGTTTTAATTGACTCTCCATTGTGCGTATAGTTTTAAATAACTGAAGTGTGTCCCGTGCCTACAGACGCTTGGATTTAGCGGCGACGTGGGGTTGTGGGCATAGGTCGGGCAGCTTCCAAGTGCAGGACTTGTGCGCGGGGTGGGTGTGTCGCGAGGGGGTTGCTTTGCATTTAATTGGAGGGCTTGGAAAGCCGTGCAAGCCCCCTGGAGCGATGGGATAGCCACGGGGAGCCAGCTGGCAAACCTGGTGCGAGTTCTGCCAGACCCTGGGCTGCCGTCAGGGGAAGCCGGCCACAACTCCCTGGCCTGGCCCTCCCCGCTCTGCGCTTGGAAACTGGTGATACCTGGACGCTCAGACCCAAATCTGCGGGCTCCGGCCCTGGGAATCAGAAGCGCGCAGATAACAACAGCCGGCTCCCGGAGGTGCCCGGCCAAGAAACAACCATTCGGCGGCATTTGAAGAGGACCTTCCTCTTCCCCCGGCAGCACCTGTGAGTGCCGCCGGGGCCGCCTGCCCGGACAACCGTGACGAGAGACTGGAAAACTCGCACCGAAACCCCGTCGAACGGCAAGATTTGCTCTTGTGAAGTTTTACCGAAGCGAGTTGCTTCCATCCACCCTATAGACGGTGTCATAGGTGTGACTTTTACTGGTGAAAGCGTCCGGCTGTCGGGGCAGCGAGGCCTCTCGCACAAGAGCCGCTTTCTCCTGAGCTACCTGGGGCCGCCCTGGCCCTGGGACGTCTGCTTGCAGGTGGGCAGGCTGGAGCCCTGGCTGCGGGGGGGCGGGGCCGTGGCTGGCGCTGCCTGGCCCCGTGTGGGCACCTGTGCGTCCTCTTCCAGGAGCGTGGCCCTCCCTGCCGCCGGCGAGAAACCTGCCGCCACGCTGCCGAGCGCCCCCACGGCCCCGCAGCCGCCTCCATCAGCCGCCTCGTTTTGCCAGGCAGGGAAGTTAGCCTTTGAGAAAAGTGCATGTTCATTTGGAAAGGGCAGGAGACCTCCCACAGCCTTTCAGGCCCTTTTGTTCACTGGTTTTCTCTTTTTCCCCACTTAAATTGTGGGGAGAGAGGTAAAATGGGGGAAAGGGCAGTCGTGCTTCTTGCCTGCTTCACTTTGGAGAGACGCGTGCTAAGGTTTGGGCTTGGCTTGGGGCTGTTTGATTGATCGATCAATTGATTGACTGACTGATTACTTCTGGTAATGAGGGAAAATCAAAGTGAGAGGAGCTGGGACATTCGGTCACTTGGAGAAACCCTCCCCGACACGTGTTTAGGGAGAAAAGGGGAGGGGATGTTAAAATAAAAGAGAGAAATCTCTTAAAAAAACAAAACCAAACATGCTTAAAGCAACGGGATCATTATTGTTTTGTGCCGTTTAGAAATATTTTTAAAATTTCAATGTAATTATAATTCAATTTGCCATTAAACGCTCCAGCAACACCATTTCTTCCTTTGTATTTCTTTC
>NW_005841869.1:4163205-4165401 GCF_000455745.1 Alligator sinensis
GAAAGGACACAACCTGTTGCCTCCCTGCGCCTCCGGGACCAAAGCGGGGCTGGAGGGCGCCGTGAAGCCGGGGCTGAGCTGGGGGGATTTAGCATTAGGGATTTTGCAGACTCGTGAGGACGTGGTGAGCTGGCTCCCCCTTCCCCACAGGCCCTGGGTCGGCCGCAGCGTCCCGAGGGCCGCGCCGGGCTCGGCGGGCAGGACTTTCCGGCCCGAGCTGTGCACAAGGTCGGAGCAGATGATTGCACCGCAGACCGGCCTCGCAATCTGCTAACCTGGGTTTGCTTCTCCCCTTCCCCTCCGCCCCCGTGTGTGTTGGGTTTCTGCACCCCGGGACCCGCCGGCTGGGGCAAACTCGGGCGTTCGCCGTCCTTGCGGAGAGGAGCCCTCGCGCCTGGCGCTGCGATGTTCCCCTGCCCGTGCAGGCCTGCCGCTGCGGGCAGCGACACGTGGACTCGGGCAGGGCAAACGTGGGAATGCCGGTGAAAAGACCCATTTCCGGATATGCCTCCTCACCGAGCAGAGGTCGGTCAGGTCAGCGGCCCTGCCGACGGAGTAGCTGCACAGCAAAGCACGGGCAGAAGAGCTGCGAACCGTCGTTTGGGCCACACGGACCTGTTCTTATTCAGGCCCCGCGGGCCGTCGGCTTCACCTGGACCCGTAGCACCTTTCACTCGTTGGGACCCAAGACCTCCAAACTGCTTGGTCTTAAATATTCACGACTGACAGAAGTAACCTCGGCCCGCCCCTGCACCGCCGCACTGGAGCTAACGCGTGTTAAACATGCACTTAGGTCATTTCCTTGGAAAGTCTGCGTCTCCTACGGAGGAAACGTTGCAGCATCGCATGCCCCTTCCAGCGATGTGCCTCGGGCTCCTCACAACGACGTCTTCGGGAGTGGGATGTGCTGCACCGCGTGGGATCCCGGCCCTGCACGGCTCCCACGCAGAGCGGCTGGACTCCTGGCCAGGACCGTGATGGGAACGGGGGAGGCACAATTTCCGACGTAGTCCAGCAGATACACGGTGTTTCCCCGGCCAGGCTCAGGTTAAAGGGATGTGTGTTTGATGCTTGCGCAGGCACCAGCCGCCCGGTGCAAAGCAGGGGCCCAGCGCCGCGTGGAGCAGACAGCCCGTCTTGCTTTTTAATGCTCCTAAAACGAGTGGGGAAGGGAGAAGGGTTTCAGGTTGGGATTTGGACTTGTTGTCCTCCTTTTGGTGCCTCCTGCCACGCGGACGGCATCGGCATCGCCTCCTCCCTGGGAAGGGAGCCGGGGCGTAGCAGCCTCCCCTCCCCGCGCTGAAGGATGCTGCCCTGCTCCCGAATGGGAACTCGGCGTCCAGGCTCGCCGTGGCTTTGGGAACCCCCAGGCCTCCTGGTCTCACTGCTGGAGACTCCCGTTTGCTTCAGTGAGCTGCTAACGTGGAGAAACACGCACGTCCCCTCACCCTGCCACCAGCCCACCTGGCAAGAAACCAACGGGGAGGCGTCGTGGCCAGACACCCCCGACCCTTCCCTCTCCCGCCTAGCACAGCTCGCCTTCCCTGACCTGCGTGGAGCAGCCTGAAAACGGAGCGACTTGGCCAGCCGCAAAAGGGGCTCCACAGCCCCCACAGCTGTCAGACAGACCGGCAGCCCTGCACCCTCAACACCAGCTGCTGCTTTGGCCTGGGTCAGCTGAGCATTCGGGACCGATTCCCCGTGCAAAGGGGGAGACGGCCTGTGCGAACGCCCCGCTAGCAGTGGGGATGCCCTGGCGTGCGGCGGTGGGTTCACGGAGAAACCATGCATGCCTGCAACGCAGCGAGCTGCTCGGGCCACCCGTGCCCCCGCGCTGCCGGCTCAGAGGAGCCCCGGTGCAGCCGCGCGCCTTGCAGGGGAGGGCGGAGGCGGGCGGCAGCGGGGGTCTCCAGGGAGTGTAAGGCTGGCGCCTCGGCAGGCCTTGCCGTGAGGCAGGCGCGGTGAAAAGGGCTCAGCCTCGCGCTCTGCTTCCTCCTGGCACGAGGCTCCAGGCACCTCCGTCTCAGGCTCCGTCCTGAGCGCTGCCCAGGCACGTGTGGCTCACCGCGTGCCCGCTCCGTGGTCCGGCTGCAGGGCTGAGGCCTGGCTGCAGCGTCCATCCAGGAGGTCAGGGCAGCTCGGGCCCAGGCACTTCGCTGTTGTGGTGCTTGGCGGGAGGGACGAGCGGTGACCCCC
>NW_005841869.1:4165432-4172352 GCF_000455745.1 Alligator sinensis
GCACCCTCTCCAGCCGGCTCGGCCCGGTGCGCGACGTCCAGCCCCGGCACTGCCGGCACGGGGGACTCTTCTCGCCGCTCTCAGCAGGCGCGGGTGGACTTGGCCCCGAGCAGCGTGGAGGTAGCTCAGAGTGCTCCCCGCTCCCTGGCTTGGGTCCCTTCCCGACCAGGGTTTCCCTTCCCTACCACTGCATCGCATCGCCCGCGCTCCCTTCCCGTGAGCCGAGCCCAGCCGCACAGAGGGAGGGAGATCCTGGGCTGGGTGTGGGGCTGTCGGTGTAGACAAATCCCTGGGGAAGCTGCTTTTGTGACACTTTTCCAGCCTGGCCACACTAGGAAGTCTGGGCTGAAGCCTGCCAGAAAGCCATGCGTGCCCAGGAGCCGCAGCCTGGGCCCCGAGCCCAAAGGCCAGGTCGTGGGGTGCTGCTTGCTCCGGCCCACGCAGACCGTCCTCCCCTGGGCTGGGGCTGCGCGTGACTGCGTTGCGAGCTCTGGGCAAGCAGTGCCTCGCGCGGGCACAGTCCAGAGAGCAGGGCCCTGCCAGCTAACGCCAGCTCTGGGGCACGGGAGCACTTTAAAACAGTCGAATCATAAAGCAAAATAATTAAACCTTCGATTTGGCTGTTAAATGCTTCCTCTGCTGCTCTGTTTGCGCCCTGGCCGTCCAGCAGCACCTTTCCTCCCGAGTACGCTTCCTGCAATCGGTGCGACTTCTCCTCCGCAAGGGTGTGGCAGCCGCGGGCGCGTCGCGCTTGTCCCCGTCACTGTTCCTGCAGGCGTGCGATGCCTGGGCGTGCACGTGCAGCCTGGGTCTCTGGGCAGTCACCAGGCGCCCTGTGTGTCTTGAACCTACCGCTTCGGGTATTTTTGTGCTGTTCTTGGGCTTTGCCAAGATGTTTGCCCATCATCCCCAGCACTCACTTCAAGCCCGAACAAGGTTACTAATGTTTTCTAATATTGTTTTCTTAACCACCTCCACCTTTTCGTAATTTAAAGCACCTGTCTATTTAAATTCTCCTTCTGACCTCCTAAATAACCTGGCCTGATACATACAATGAGACTAATGGCTTTTGGATGGTGTTGTTGAAAACTGACTTATGAAAAATGGGTTGAGTGAACCGCACGGCAGGAAATCCTTTTCATGCCCACTGGAAAACCGAGCTGGGACGCCTCTCTGGGTCGACACGCGGGGCTGAACTCTCGAGCAATTATCACTCACTTTGCACTTAAAAAATGAGGGCCGACTTGTGATGTGTCAGCGGCGCCGGGGTCGCCGCGGGCCCTTCCTTGGCATTTGGTGGAGAGCGCTGGGGTTTGCACGCCCCGGGTGCCCCAGAGGCTGACACGCACTTGTGGGGAGCGGCTTTCCACCACTCTGTGCCTCGCTTGCTCCTGCTCTTACACAAACACACGGCTCCGTTTGTTCGGGCCCGAATGCTGGATTTCTCCAGCCCGAGCTAAAGCAGCGTTGCATTTTTGCCTTAATTGTGACTGCGCTTCCCCTGAGCCTGAGCACACGAGCCTGGCAAGGCAAGGAGAGGGACCCAGAACGTCTGCAGGGAGGGGGCGTGCGGGGAGCAAGTCGACCTTGCTGCGGGTTGGCAGCGTGCTCCGCGCGGGCAGCTCTGGCGCGTGGCCGGGTGCAGCCCCGGGTGATGCGCTGGATGGCCCAGCCCTCGAGGGCCCAGTCCTGGCCTTGCCGAGGGTGGGTGATATCCTGCCCCAGGGAGCGGAGCCTGGCGCCGCCGGGTCTGCGGGATGGGAGAGCAAGCTGAGCAGCTGGAAACGGTGCACGAGGGCTCCCGTGGCCCGCGTGCCGGCTTACCCGCGGGTCTGCGCAGCAGGATAGTGTGGCCGACAGGTGCAGCTCGGTCCCCGTAGCTGAGCATCGCCCCTTTCTACGAGCAGCGCCTCAATTAGATGTAGCGTGAGGCCGACGAGCCGGTAGACACAGCACCGGCATGCAGGGTCTAGCGCGGCCCCGGGGCTCCTGGGGTGCCGCGAGATCCTTTGAAGGGTGCCGCAAGCAGTGAGAGGAGACGAGGGATGTGTGAGAAGACGAGCAGCCCTGCAACAAAACACACTGGCTTTCCAAACGGGGTGCCGCTGCGTTTGCAGGAGTGATGGAGGGAGCTAAAAGGGCCGAGACCCGCTGGCGGGAGCAGGTCTGACAGCAGCAAACCCTGCGGGAAGCTAGTACTAGATACAGGCAACGCGAAAGAAGTGCCCTGTTCACGGGCAGGACGAGGAGCCAGCGGGCAGCCGGGGCAGGTGCTGAGCACGACCGCTGGATGCCTGACGGCCCAAACCCCAGACTGGGAGGACGGGCTCCGGGACAGGAGGTGCCTGGGAAAGGCAGACGGGGCCACGTGCCAATGTCCACGACCCACGGTCGGTCTCCCCTGGGGCTTTGCATGCGGCCGGCTGCTCTAAGTGGCTGTGGATGCTGGCGAAGATGAGGGGTTTCTGTGCCGCGATCCCCAGTGAAGACAGGAGCTTGCTCAGGTCTGGCAGGACACGTCAAGTGTCCGCTTAGTGCCCGGGGTGCTGCCGGGCTGGCGGGGGGCCTGCATGCTCGCAGCGGCAAAGAGGAGGAACAAGCGGCTGCAAAACAGCGTCCTTTGAGAAGCCACCTCTCCTGATCGGCACTCGGCCGCGAGCGACTGCACGCTGGCCAGGCCCGTCGTATCGCCCAAAGGGAGTGAGTTGAGGGTGGCTCGAGAGCCAGGTAATGATGCCCGCTGAGTACCGGGGGCTGCTGAGAAGAAAGGCAGCTAGTAGCAAAGCAAAATGACTGACACCACTTAAAAGGGCAAGAGAAGCGAAATGGCTAGACACATCCTACTCCAAATAGGAAACACATGGGAAGTGTCGATCAGGGAACGCTGGCAGGCAGATGAGGGCTCTGAAAAAGGGGGGAAAAAGAGGAAACAGAAAACAAGATGGGAAGATAAAATTTCAAAGCGAGCATTAAAGGGGTAGCAGCTCCAGCTAATAGGAAGGCCACTAGTGCTTCTGACAGGCCGTGCGCAGAGAGGAGCTGATGATCATTACCATCCTGATAAACTTATCATCAGGCCGTTCAGTCCTGCCCATTGCAACTTCTCCCCTGGGGCCAGAAATTGTTTCATAAAGTTGGTAAAGGCAAGTGGATCCTTAAAACTACGCGGGCAAACCTCCCTCGTTATTTAGACTTCTAAATAATAAATGCTTGGAATTTAATAACGGGCTAGTCGTTAAAGCAGCTACCGGAGCGACAGCCGCAGCAAGAAGATCTCTGCCTTTTATCTGCAGCTGCTTGCACCCGCCGCCCGCTCGGTTTGCTCCGGTCAGAGCCAGCGCGGCCTGCGCGCACTGACGTGGGGCAGCGGAGGGTGAAGCCCTGGCCTGGGCTTGGCAGCTCCCGTGCCCACTGCGCCGCCCCCGAGGAGCCCCTTGCTGACGGACGCGCTCCTCCCGGGGAGCGCGGGAGGAGGCAGCTGACCTCGGCGCGCAGCGCTGGCCTCACCTGGCCTCCACCACGCACACCATCGGCTGTACGGGCTGGGGGCTGGCTTGCACTAGGCAGAGCATCAGTGCACGTGCTACAGGCGTGGACCCCGCAACCCCGGAGCACTGTGTGCCCAT
Source organism: Alligator sinensis (assembly GCF_000455745.1). Taxonomy (NCBI): domain Eukaryota; kingdom Metazoa; phylum Chordata; order Crocodylia; family Alligatoridae; genus Alligator; species Alligator sinensis. The sequence continues at coordinate 4,169,059 of NW_005841869.1, forward strand.
GCGCGAGGCCGGGAGGGCCGCTGGGGTGATGGGAGCGAACCAGGGGGGCCGGCATGATGCCATTATCGACTCCTTCCCTCAGCCGGAGCAGGGGCTGAGCAGTGGCCCTTGGGCCAGCTGGACGCGACCAGCCACAGCGAGCACGAGAAGGGGACGGCGACTGCCGCAGCGCTGGAGCCTCGGCAGCCAGGGCCGCGGGGCGCGCTCCCTCCGCTCGCTTCGTGGCACTCGCTCTACCTCGCGCACGTCCACGAACCGTTCGGAGCCTGCGCGGTGCTGTACAGTAGGGCTTTGCCGCATCCTAAAAATAAAAGCAACCCTCCTGCATTTTTAATTGGGCCTCGTTATGAACGGCAGATGCTTGGAACCAAAGAAAAGTCATCATCCGCTGCACGCATTGGCTAATTCTTGCCACGGCTCCAGCTTGAGAAATATCAGACATGTTTGATGGCTGCTAAAACGAAAAGGGAAGATAAATCTCACTCCAGCAAAGCACATCACGTTCACCACAAGTCGTTAAACTCGAAAGCAGCCGCGCTGGGAGGATTGCATCCAGAAAGCTGCTCCTCTTTAGCTGGATCAGTAAATGAACGCCGTGTTTACGAGGCCTGGAGCAGGCGACGCAGAAAGTTTGTTCTGTGGATGCTTTCCTCTCCCAACTACTCCATTTGTTGCCTCTCGTTCAGTAGCAGCGTTATAAATCTTAGTCATTTTGCTCCAGATGAAGGCAGACGACACTGGAGGGCCCGCGCATCTTTGTCTGGGACGTGGGGAATCTGGAGCGCCTCGGTTGCCTGCCTCGTTCTCTGCTGCAAACCACCCACAGAGACGTGGCGACGTGGAAAGCTTTGAGACGCGGGGTCTGTTTTAGCGCGCCGCCCCGTGCCGGAGAGCCCACGTGATGGGCAGAGCTGGGAGGAGGAGAGCGGGGCTCGGGCCCACTCAGGTGCCTGCAGGTGGCTAGGGAAGAGGGTAACTCATGCAAGCGTGCAGCCTGGCTCCTTGCACCCGTGGCATTACAGCCCACGAATGGGGCAGCTAAATTTCCCAGCTAGTTAAGGTGACGTGTCAGCTGATGTGGTCCCTCGAGGGGTGATCACTGCCTCTGCGCTCCCCTGGGGGCCAGGATCTTGATGGGCCTCCGCTCCCTTTCACCCAAGGGACGAAGGGCCAGCCCGTGTCCCACCTCGCCTCGCACTTCGGAGTCGCTCGTCCAGGTCTCAGACCCGCGAGCGAACTCACCAAGCCACCCCGCGTGCTGCTCGAGCCGCAAGAAAGCCCTGCAGCCTCCTCCTGTATTTCTTACCACCGGTAGTCACGTCCCATTAGCAAAGTGGGTTTGTTAGCCTTCGCTGACAAGCGCTTTAAGGGCTTGTACTGGTTAAAGACCGGCTCTGAACCACGTGGCGAAAGGGAACAGTGAATAAAACTACACGTGCCCAGAAAAAAACCGTGCGAGTTAGAGAAAAATCCCGTCTTATTACCAGAGGTTTGCAGACTGTTATTTGGGTCTGTTTTCACTTGCTTTCACACTATGCAGATTTCCTAGGTGGCCATGAAATATCGGGGTAAAATAGCTCTGTGGCTGATGGATGTTGATAATGAAATACCCTGCGTGTACATGGAAATGAGCCTGAGCCACAGAACCGATCTATGGACGGGGAAATGTTATGTTTAACTTTCTGTTGGCCGGGCCCCAACCCAAATCCCAGCTCCTTCCACAAAGACAACTGCATCCGCGCCCGGCTGTAGGCAGGGCCGAGCCTGTTCGGATGACATCCAAAATGAACCAAATTTTATTTTTAATTTGAGTAAGAAACAAGCAGATCTCTGGACTTGGGAGCCGTTTGTCCCCTGGAGCATTGGCCCTGCCCAGCGCGTGACCACAGCTGTTCTTGTGCGAGGCACGCTCGGGCTCTGGCAGCTGGGCTCACTCTTCTGGGATTTCACGCCTAGTTTGTGCCTCGGTGGCTGGTTGGACGGGCTGCCGCGCTCTGGTGCATCGACATATGCTGGCCATCACAACACACACGGCGGGGAAGCGGGGAGCACCGCGCCCCTCGAGAGAGCCTGGCTCTGCGGTCTGCTGCTGCGCTGCGGCACGCGGCGGGGACACGGCCCTGGCGCCAGGGAGATGCCTTCTCTGGGGTTTGAAATCCTGCCCGGGCCGGGGGAGAGGCAGGCTTGAACACTGCCATTTCCTCGTCCCGACGTGCGGGTGCTCGGCAGCTTGCTCTGAGGCCAGCCCGCGTGCTGGGGGTGGCAGTGGCTGGCTTGTCCCGTGCCTGGGTGAGTCCTGTATTCCCGGTCCCACCAAACCCTCCCCGGGCAAGATGCTGCCTCCCGCCCTCCGCCCTGCTGCCAGCACATCCCAGCCCTGGGCTCAGCGCTGCCCCAGGTCCCACCCTCTCCAGAGGCGGCTCTCCGCCTCGGTCCCGATTTAAGGCTCGATCCGACGTTACTCCTGCACCGGGCGCGAGAAGTTGTTGTTCTGGGATTGCGCTGTCCCCGGTCTTGTCTGGTGCCAGGTTGGGAAAACCTTCAAGCTCTGTTCAGTTGTCTTGTCCGTGCAAAGGCACCCGAGCAGCAGCTGGCGGCGGGGGCAGGCTGGGCTGGACCTGGGGCCAGGGGAGAGTGTGGGCCGCTCACACGTGCGTGTGCATGGGTGTGTGAGCGAGTGTTTGGTGCCCCCTGACCACCCTGAGGCCGGCACTGCTTGTGATAGCTGGCAGAGCCTGCGAGACGGGCAGAGTCCACCCAAGGGAAACGCTGGTCTGCGAAAGGTCTCAGTTACGTCAGATTGCGACCGGTTCGGATCGACTGTGACCGGTAGTCAACGGCAGCGACTCCGGGACAACCTCTTCCTGCCGCGGCACATTGCGCCGGACAGCACGGCTGGGAACTCGAAGGGGAAGGGGAAAGCCCTCGCCCGGGTGCGGCGCAGGCATGTGTGCCCTCGTGTCCCCTTCTTGGCCGTCTGGCTCATCTGACCGACCTCGCCGATGCTTCTGGTGCCCAGAGAGAGGGGAGAAGCAACCGGTGCTGGGCACCTGCCTCTTGCCTGACAGAGAGGGGTTGAACAGGCAGAGAGAAATGCTCCTTTCAGGCCCCAAAGGGGCTTCGCTGCTCCCGGCGCTTGCAACTGCGCCGAGGACCCGCGGGAAGATGCTGCGGCGTGCGGCCGGCCCGGCGCGCGGGAGTGCCTGTGCCCAGGCGGCCGGGCTGGCCCCAGCTCCGCTCTCCTGCGCGTCTCCGGGCTGCAGCGCGGCGCTTCCCGCGGACCGTCGGGGGGAC